>NW_019174336.1:4547364-5092807 GCF_002260705.1 Seriola dumerili
TGTTTAAAATCCACTTTCTATTAATTGTATGTGATATTCTAATTTTTTGAGATTTTCAATTTGAGGTTTTCATAAGTTGTAAGCCATAATCATCAAAATTATATCAAATGAAGGCTTGAAATATCTTGAGTTGCATGTTATAAACCTATGTCATACATTAGTTTCACCTTGTAAATCTAATTGCTGGAATAAACGAACCTTTGCACGATATTCTAATTTTTTGAGTTTCACCTGTATAGTCTCTGGGTTGCTTACACTTTGGTTAATCAGACACCAGGTGTGCACAGGTGGGATTGTTCACCTCTGTGTTGCGTTTGCGCACATTTCGGTCTTTATGCTGTGGTACCCCAGCACATACATACATACACACACACACACACACACACACACTCTTCTCTCTGAATGCAGTTTGGGCTGGATGAGTGTGCAGTGTGAGATTAGCGTAAGGTGTTGGATTATGATAAAACCGCCTGTGAATGTCATGCTGCTGTGTGAATTTTGCACAGCTTAATGGTTTGGTGTCCTCACCGCTTTCAGCCCAGACGAGGCTCCTAATCTGGACTCCCGCCACAAAGACGACACACACAGGGTGAACTTAAAAAACCTCTCTCCTTCCTTTTCTTCTTCTTCTTCTTCCTTTTGTAGTGTTCTTACCCAATGTATTTAAAAATAGACGCTTGTTATTTTTGTGTCTCCCCCGCCATCCTCCTGGTGTTTTGCCCCCCCCCCCCTGGAGTGCTGAGGGATTTCTGCTGCTCAGTGAAATCTGCAGCAGCTCTCATGGCACGACCATCCAGAGCCGTAATCCAGACCTCCAAGCTGCTGGAATATAAATCCTGTCCAGAGTTTGCATTGGTTGGCAGCTCATCAAGAGGGTGCAGAGATTATTTATTTATTTCAGCCCTCCCAGGACATGGCAGCCTGCTGTCAGCTGGTGACTCGGGGATGACACGATACAGACATTTAATCTGTGTGGCGTGCACGCCGGGGGTTAGCATCAGTGTAAGAGTGGAGGGTGTTACTTCCTCTTTATCAGGGGGAAGCAGTTGGGGGGGGGGTGTATTATGAAAGTTCATTAATGACAAAACAAACAAGTGCAAAAAAACAGTTATCAGTCTGTGAATCCAGGTTTGAGAGTGCACGTGAGATCAGATTTGACCTGAAGGTGTCATCCTCTTAGAGCCTGTCCTCTTTCTCAGATTGGGCTTTTTTCCAGTGGGCTACGTGAGCTTTTTTCTTATACACTGTCCAAAAAAAATTGTGCTGTTGCTGGGCATTCAGTCTGAAACCTGCACTGAAAATGGACTGCAGATTTGCTTTGATTGTGTAGTAGAAAAGCTGAGCCAGTTCCAACTTTCTGGCAGGCCACCATGTGTGTTGGCTGGAGCCCCTTTGCATCTATATCCCTGCTGTGTTACCTCAGTGGCCTCGTTGAAATGAAGTAGGTGGCTGTGGTTTCATTTTTTTTTTTATTTGGCACCATTTTGTGTTAGTAAGTACTATTTAAAAAATGCTCATCAGCTGCCAAAAAAATGCAGCGTTTCAAAGTAGCTGAATATGATAAAGAATCAATTATATATGTGTACATAAACGAAATTAGTGATAGAAATGTCTCAGTTGTTCATTTAGAATTTTTCTTCTGACAGATAGTGGAAACTCATTAACCAACTGTTAACCTGTTAACCGTGTATATACTGGACACATACTGGAGTGACTGTAAACATAACACATATTGAATCCTCTGGCGCCGAGTATGCTGTGTGAAACCAGTATAATAGCCTCTCCTGTGTAGGAGAATATTAAATAACTTATTAAAATAAATAGCAAATAGCAGCCAGACTTTCTAATCTATGAACAGATAAACAAAACAAGAACGCACCTTGAATCCTCCAGCGCCGAGAGCACTCAAAAACCTCCTCCTGGTCCTCCTCCGCCGCTCTCAGCTGATTAATGATCAGAAACATTCAAAAGTTTAACAAAACGACCTGCAGTCGCATTTTTCAGACCTCTAAATAAAATAAACAGACCAGGCCGACCTCAGTCCTCGGCTTGTCTTCTGGCTCATATTCAGAAATTGCTACATGTGGACTGGCTGTGAGGTTAGTCTGGTGCACAGTTTGTAAACAGATGGTACGGACGTCCCAGGATATTATAACTGTTTAATTGATGATGTCAATCAGTCAAATATTTTATTGTTGGTTAATTATGAACAACACTAGTTTCAGTTTTTGTAACTTAAGAAATGGTCAGTTTGACGCGTGGTTCTCAAAGTGGAGTCCGGGGAACCCCAGGGGTCCTTGAGGGGGTTCCTGGGGAACAAAAAGGGTAATAATTTATTGTCACTATAATCCACCCATAAATCGCACAATGACAGAATGTATGACTATTTTGGTCGGGAGTTTCAAACCCTTTCTGTAATAAAACATTTAGTAGCAAAAATCACTGTGACGTTAGGGGTCCTTGACGTGAAGAAGTTTGCGATCCACTGAATTGGACGAGTTTGGTTGAGGTGATACACATCCAGTTCTGTCTGTGGCAAATTTTAGGAAAACAAAGTCCTGATCTGACTAACAAGTGTTGCCTGATGCATCTTATTCCATAGATCTCCATTGATGTCCAGAAACTATTAAAGCATATCAGTGATGCACACTGTTAAAGTGGGGGACACGTTTCTTTTTAAATTCGAGTAGTCGAGCAGATTTCTAATGAAACGTCCACAAAATCAGGACATCAGTCTGAAAACGTGTCTTGTACCAATCTGTCCGGAGTGATTACAGCTTAGATTTGTTTAGAAGTAGCTCTGTCATTAATGAACCTCCATGAGGGCTGAGGCCTGGG
Organism: Seriola dumerili; assembly: GCF_002260705.1. Taxonomy (NCBI): domain Eukaryota; kingdom Metazoa; phylum Chordata; class Actinopteri; order Carangiformes; family Carangidae; genus Seriola; species Seriola dumerili. Next base: position 4,550,203 of record NW_019174336.1, read on the forward strand.
GCAGAGGTGTGAGAGTATGTGAGGGTGAAGTAGATGGGTCTGTCCGGGTGTAAATGGCAAGAAGACTAAGCTTGGATGGGGGATTATAGAAGGGGGCGGGGAGCATACATGATCTGTCAGGGCTTAGTACCACAATTATCCCAGCGGCTGCAGCTGCAGCAGCAGCAGCAGCAGCAGCAGTAGTGGCGGTGATGGTGGTGGCAGAGGCTGCGTTTTCATTAATGTAATGTCCAGAGAAGCTCCAGAATTATGTAAGAGTGACGTGGTGTCATCCCCACTCGGCCTGCCTACCGCCTGGCAGGAACGTGGCCGTTTGTTTTCCTCTTTTATCCTCCCTCGCTCTGAAAAGCAAAAAGGACATCTCAGAGTCGGCGGTCTGGGACAGGAATCGTAGCAGCCACACCACAGGGGCCGCGCCGCTCCGGGTGCTGAAGCTGCGGCTCGCGTGGAGACACTGATGCACTGAGGCGGCAAGATAGGACAAGTTTGTAGTGTTGATGATACAGAAGGAGAAGAGCAAACGCCGAGATGTTGAATCTGCTGCCGGTGCTGCGCACTGTTAGAAGATGAGTGATGGAAGTGTAGCAGCAGTCAGCAGCGTGGTGTGTGTGATGCTCTCTGTATTAGAGGAGAATTAGAAGATGAAGTTTAAGAAGTTCATCACGATCATGCAGGCGGCCATGGGGATCGTACCCCTCAACAAAAGGGAGCTCCTGCCACCCGGCAGGAAACTGTGGAGACCCCCGGGGTGAGTTAGACCACTGCGTGTCTGTTTGTCATCAATATTGAAGGATCTGTTTGTAAATCCTGATTATGCTTCAGATATATGGTTACCTTACAGTGTCTAGTTCAGGGAGGCAACAGATGAATTTGGGAAGAAACATATTAAATCAAAAATGTCCCTTTTATTAAAGGGTCCACTCACTGAAACAATAAAACGGAGTAACATCTAGTGGTATCTGGTCTTGCAAATGGTTTTTGTTTTCTTTTGTGAATAGAATGATTGAAAAATGGCATCAACATGAATGTCTCAGGCTGTTGCAAAGAAGTTGGACATAAGGTTTGAAGTGTCAGACTTGTGACTGTAGGGAGACACTGTATGTTTGAGGTGTCATTTGTAAACTCTGCTGTGGGTCTTTTTTATGACAGGCCGTTCTCTTTGAAAGTGACTGCAATGCATGAAAAGACAAGCCTTTATATCACGTTTCATATTCATAGTAGTAGTGTGCTAGTACTATGCTTTTCATAGTACTAGCAGAGCAGTAGTGTCCTGTGATTGGACGGTGAAATGTTAAAGCACTGAAACGATAATCTTTTTCAGAGCCACACTAGTTAAGCTACAGTTTTAAGTACATTTACAAATCTTTTCTCAAACTTGTTTTCTCTTGTTTTAGACAAACCGACTTGCTACCGGATAGAATTTACCTGATTTGTTTAACCCCTATTAACCCTACCTATTAACCTGCAATATATCTTTTTGTCTCAGTCTGTATCTCTGCAACTAACACTTGCAAATACATATATAACCAATATCCTGTTTCAGGTAGAGAACTGGAACTGGAAGCATGTCATCTCATCTCATCTCTTGCTCAGGTTCTTTTTTTGCATTGATATACAGTTTATCACAATGTTGTATGACATACAAACCTAAAACAATGTACATGCAACATAAAGCTATCTTTTAACACTGTACATATTGGATACTTGCTTGTTGTTTATATCATATATAACATTGCCAGACTCATGCTTTTTATTGGTTCTGTCCATGCCTTGCATATCATAGCTTTATTCACTTGTACTATACATTTTGCATGTTATACACATGTGCGCTCACTAATGCAGTCTAATACAGCAGTCTGATAGTAAAGTGTCTCTTTATGAAGGTTATAATGATCGGTTGTTTACACAGTTTCAGAGAAGTGTTGACTTGACTGTGGTCGTTCTGGAGGATGTAGGTTGTTGTACATTGTACAGAGAGGTGTGTTTGTTATTTAGCTTACACACATTGATATAAATGGGGTGGACAGAATAATAGAAACACCTGTCAGTATAACGCACTACAAATTCTTGCCCCTAACAAGTTCATGCGTCCATGCCCAGCTGAGATCTGAACCCTTCTTTTATGTCTTGGATTACTTGAGTGGTTTGTGGAGATGCAAAGCCCTTCCTTCTGTTCCCGCTGAACCTACAAGTCTGTGCTTAATGTGGAAGTGGCAGCAGTTTTAGTCATGCAGAAACGATTTGCTTTCTTCACTCTGGGCACAGCATCACTGCAGTAAGTGTATTGTGTTCTGTGTTTATTCAGACCGAGCGCAGGAGAAAGCTCATTTCTGACTCATATCTGACTCGCTGCCATGAAATGGTTTCAGCCCGGCATAGATTGCCACATGTTGGGACAAGTTGTTAGCTGTCAGGTCAGAAATGCTGCTCTTGAACTGAGACTGCAGATTATAGTATTATAGTGAGTAGTATCTGTGTGCAGGTGAATCTGGCTTTAGTGAGCCATACACGGGTGGCTTAGTTTTAGGAAAACACGTGGCTGATTTTGTTATAGCTCTGATTTTTTCCCCATCTGAGCCTTTGGTCTTTGAAATATTTGGCCTATATTTCCTCAACAGTCTAGGTTTTATGTGTCGCAAAGGGAGGTTGTTGCAATCTGTGATGTCTGTGGGAGTGCAGGGTCTTGCTCTACTTTTTTAATTTGTAAAACATTAGGTAGAGAATGTCACCAAAAAGTTACAAATAATATCCATCACAAGATCTCAGAGTCCAAGGACATGTCTTCAAATAATGACCGACTGTCCAAAGCCCAATATATAGTCAATTTATTTATAAAACAGAGAAAAGCAGCTAATTGTCAAATTTGAGAAGCTGGAACTATAGAGAATGATGACTTATAGACGATTAATCAGTTTTCTAAATCTTTGTCTGTTAATTTGAATTGTCTCTTAAATTGACTAATTGTTTGAGCATTGGAGTTTGTCTTTGAGTTTTGATCAGCAAACACTAACCAGAAAATTCTCTGCTTGAACTTGCCGCCATTTCCTGCCTCTGTCTCTGAAATCAAAGAATTTATCTGACACTTCTGGTCTCCAAAAAATATTAACAAATCCTTGAAAACATTGAGCTTTATTTTGGGTACACAGCAACTGTATACTCCACTTTTCTGTTGACCATTTTTAACACGTTTTAGATTCTTTCATATATTTTTACTACCCTCTAGAGCTTTGTTTCTTCTTACCATACACTATGAAAATTAATTAGCATTGTTGAAACCTGCTACAGTTGGATAACGCATAAAGTTTATTTATTATCAGTACATGGTAATGAAGTTGTAAGGGCAGATTGATTTGGGAAGTATGCACTGCACAACTTTACAACAATATATATGCAAGTTTAACAAAAAAATAATGCCTTCTTGATGTGATGTGTGATGGATTACACAATTCAAGAAGGTTTTCAATGTCTCTTAATTTATTTTCATACCTTACAAAAATGAATGGAATCCAATAGAGGACAGTGATGGAGAGAATATGCATTCAAACAGGTTTAGCTGTTATGTTATGTATTCATGAGTTTCAGTAAATAGACGTAAACATGCAAAATCACAGGTCCTTGTAAATGGGTTAAGAAAAGTATATTTTAGTTAGTGTTATTGTATTCCTGCTTACACTGTGATGTTGCCCACTTCTACAAAGGAGTAGACAAGAGACAGATGTTTTTAAAAAGGATCCTCAAATTTAAAGCATCAGAGGCTGAAATATTGTATAGTATTCCCTGATAGGAGTCAAGCTCCAAGAACACTGCATCCTGTATTTCCCATAATGCAACTGTATAGTGTCATTTTCATTAGATCGACTGCTTGGTAAATGCCCAGGTCTTTTGACAACTTTCTAATTTGTAGTCTCAAAGTCCGAGATGAGAAAACGCTACAGACATCACTCTGACACCATGGTTATTTTCTCAGACTGAGTAGTATTAAATGTGATGAGTAAATTAGCTCTGTGTCTAGTTTCCCTTCAATATTTACCTGACTACCTTGCAAATACTATAAGGAGCTCGCTATACAGAAATGACCTGTTTATGAGTAAAAAAATACTCATGTCACTCATTATAACTCGCACCTCTCTCTCTTGGCAAAGGTCTACAGAGTGAATGTGATACATTTTGATTGATCTTGTTGAATTCATTTTCCATTGGTACGTAGTAAAGAATTATCAGTTGACTGTGTTTCTCTCTCACTGTGCACAGGGAACAGCCTGGCTCTGACCAGACCAGCACTGACCTGCTCAAGTCCAGCCGCAAGTTCTGCTGGTCCAGAGAAGCCCAGTACTTGTATCTCCGCCGCCTCTCTTCACGCAGCTACTCGGCTATTATGATGGTAAGTTGTTTACATGATGCTTGATGTGACACAGAGTCTGGTTTGGTGCTAGCTTTGTCTCTAAACTGTATATGTGGTCCTGTTAAATCCCTACTGTGTGTTACAGTGTTTACACATGTCTACACTCATACTCCACCAGTTTTAGATATGTTCTGCTATTAAAGCATTAGCATTAGCATGTATTATACTGTAGAGTTGCCCCTGTGCTGTCAACAGCCATGGCCAGAGGCATTATGTTTTTAGGTTGTCAGTCCGTGTGTGTTCTGTCCCATTCTCGTGAATGCAAACGCCTTGAGGGAATTTCTTCAGATTTGGCACAAACATTCACTTAGACTTGGATTTGTTGGCCAAAGGTCAAAGGTCAACCTCACAAAACACATTTTTGGCCATACACAAGAATTCATACGCTAATTATGACAGAATTTCACACAAATGTCTCGGAGGATAAAATGACGAAGTGATGACATTTCATATCCAAATGTCAGAAGTCAACTTCACTGTGAGATCAAAATGTTCCTGGCCATTATTCATCGCCATGACTCAGAAACAGAAGGGGAGATTGTGACCATATTTCACATTTGGTCCGATACTGAACTGGTGATGCTATTCTTGGGTGCTCACCTTGAACCTGTGGTGATTGTATAGATCATCTGTGCTGCCAGGTTGAAAAGTCATCACTACATTTATCACAGGAGTCTGGACAGGCACAGTCTGGTTGGTTGTGGCGGCGTACAAACGTGGTAGTTACCTCTGCCGAGGAGGTTATGGATTCAATCGTGTCTGTGGGTTTGTTTGTCTGTCAGCAGGATTACATAAAAAGTACTGAACTGATTTGCATCACACTTGCTGGAAGGATGGGTTGTGGGCCAGGAAAGAACCCATTCATTGTTGGTGCTGAGCTGGTTTAAGCGGTTGATGCAGAAATTTCTTATCACTTAACTTTGAGAGATAGAGCATTTTTGACATGATGCTTTAACTTTTGTCAGTTTCTGAGGAAATAATGTAATAATGGATCTTGATGTAAGAAATCGGACGTATTAATAGTGCTGAGCTCTGTGACTTTGTACGGTTTGGTGCAGGATCTTACAGACATGTGTATGCGCTGTGAGAGTGCCATTTATGTTGTTTGAATCCACATCACATGCAAGCATGAGGCCGCTACTTTCATGATATCTCTTTGTACACATACTGGTGGATGAATTTTTCAGTAAAAAAAACTAAACCTGTCATTTATTTCTGTTATACTGTGAATTCTGTGTCTTGTTGGCTGTGAGTTGCTGGTGTGAAAACCCCTCAGTTTAATCTTACTGCTGATTTTCATCCTTTAACATCACATTGATGATTGGGTGTTTCTCTTTTGATGAAAATTTTATGAATTTTAATCTTATCATACTCATAATCCCATCATTGGATAAGATGAAAATGCATCCTTGCATCTTTTTTTAGTGTGTCTAAAAATAGTTGGTAAGCTGTAAACAAGGCTGCTTCTCCCCTGACACAATGATTATTTTGAAAATATGAATGACTTGGTGTCTCCCAGACTTCTTTCATGTTACCTTATTTGAATACAACTACGCTTTAGTGACTCGTCCTGCATCCAGGATGATGACTAACCAGGGAGACATGTCATGTCCCAGAAACTTCATTGTTTTAATGACTTGGTCGCACAATTTATTCAGGCCAGTGAAGCTGTTTTGCATTGGGACGGCCTATTTTAAGGTCTGTTTCTCATATTTCAGTCAATGCGAAATGTGGTCATTTGAATTAATTGACCTTAATTTTTCTTAAATTGTTGATGATCGTCTAGTTTTTCCCAGACCTTTGCATTTCATTCTTGCACAATTGCTTTCCTTAAACTGGATAGTGTTTTACCAGCAGAAAATGTTATATCATTTGTTAAAATGGTGGATATTGAAAGAAGCAGTTACATATAGATGGTATTAGGGATTTTGGACATTTTCAGGGTCAGCTGGTGCTCTTATCTGTGATTTGTTTTGTGCTGATAAAATACCAGATAAAGGCTGGCTTGAATGGATAGTATTACACACACACACACACACACACACACACACACACACACACACACGCACAGGAATAGAGAGAGAGAAAAACAACAATAGGTTATTGTGGTACAGCTGCACATGATCGTCTAGTTTTTCCCAGACCTTTGCTTCAGCGGCTCATGTATAAGAGCCTTAAATTTTTCACATAGCTCTACAGTGGCGAACCACATACCTTTGTGTACCTTTTGGTCTGGGGCTGTTTTTCATGGTTTGCAACCATAAGTAAGGAAGGAAATCTTATTACAGCATGCAGTGATAATTTTGACAATAGTGTGCTTGAGGAAGACTTTACTGTTTCAACATGACAATGCTGCTCTGCACAAAACCAGAGGAAAGGTTTGTACCAGTTTGGAGTGCAAGAACTTGACAGGCCTGCATGGAACACTGACCTCCCATCCAACACCTTTGGGATGAACTGGAATGCCGGCTGTGAGCCTGACCTTATCACCCAACATAAGTGTTGCACGCCATTCATTTTCTTGGGAGTAAATCCCTGCAGCTAGGCTCCAAATTTATGGCTGGAATGTTTTTGGTGTCCACATACTTTTGACCATGTAGTGTATCTTTCTTGTCTTGCTAAGCAAAATAAAGCAATGTGTTTTAGAAAGAAAAAAAAAAGGTAAATAAGCTATATACCTTTTTAGAGGTATTGGTGGTTGCTCAGGAGTATAATATATGGTTTCATGTCTTGGATGGATGTTAGCTGTACCTCTTCATTGCTATACAAACTTTAGACCCAGAACGAACATTGTTTTGCCTTTGGAAGGCAGTTGGTCAAAGTATAGGCCATGCAAAATCTTTTATACACTCTAAAACACAATTCAAATGAATTCCCTCTGTCTACATAGATGTTATTTTTAAATAGTCTTTTGTCTTTCTCAGAATTATGAACTGTAGTATGCCGTATTAAATCTGTTTTTGTGTGTCTGTCTGGGAGCCTCACAGCAGGCTCCCTAAAAATCAATGAGAATTTTGGACTGATCCATCCCGGCGGTATTAGAGGTGTAAGCCCCCTCCATACATACATATGTATATATATATATATAAATATTTATGATGCTTTCAGTGGTTCGTTATAACTGATAACTAAATAAATCGGTTTTTTTTTTTTATCAAACGAGGTTAAGTTTACTTAATGTTGTTTCTTTTTCCTGTTATCTATCACAATTCCTAAATTATAATCCTCCCCCCCTGCTTTCATTTGGTATAATCTGAGCCAAACAAGGAGTAGTCGGCGCTAATTTTTGCCCTGAAACTCTACTCTTCATGTTTTTATCAAGAAAAGTGCGTCATTCAATGTGAAGAAGACGAGACTTTCACATCTTTTGTAGTCTGGATTTTTTAATTACTTCAGAATTGGTCTACATCCGACTGGAAACATTTAAGTAGTAGCTGTTTTGTTTAAATCTTCAGTACCAGTCCCGGACAGTTCAAAGTGCGTGATGCCAGTAAACGGAGGGGGGCTGCTCTCTCTGAGCAGATATGCCACTCAGTATTTCGCCGTAAGTACAAACATAGTTCATTTCACAATACTTATAAATACAGAAATCGACAGATAGTAGCATTGACATACTGCTGTTACGGTGTTTTGTGTGTGAAGTTATAGTTTTGAGGGAAAGAAGTTATCCGGAGTTTCCCATTTGAAGCCTGTTGCATCCTGCTGCACCTGCTGTTATAGCTGTCAGCTAACGGTACATTAAGAAACACGTTCAAAGTTAATAAACCCTGCGTAAAATGTTGTTTTATCGCTGTTACTCCAGCTGATGTATCGACTTTTAACGACGTTTCTTGTCTGGTTTCAATAACAGTGCGCTGTTTGTCCAGTGGTCAAAACATCTTTGCATCCTTTTTAATTATCCTCTATACTTCTCTATATTCTCCACGTTATTTAATAACTGCGATACGGCCGTAGTGTGTTACAAACTAAAGGCTACACATGTCCAAGTCTAATATAATGGCTTTTCGTTCCTGCTGTGTTGATGTGTTGATCTTTGTTGTGCCTCACGCTGTAACTCAGCTCTGTCGCCAGGAGGGGGCAGACTTGTACAAGGTTTCAGCAGTAACTTCAGACTAGTGAATGAAGGATTGTGGGTACTTATTATTTTAATTTTTAAAGTACCGTAATTGTTTTATTCATTGCATGGTGGTTTAAGTGTCATTTTTAAAAAAAAATTGGAGTTCAGCACCTTATACAGTGCACTAAAATTTCTACACAATTTTTCATTTTTTCTGTGCAGTTTCAGAAAAAAAAATCAGTTTTATTTTCTTTCTCTCTATTACATGTCCAGCTCCCTTGGTGTCGGTGCTGTTAGTATCTCAGACAATACGAGCTCTTCTTGAATAATGACTTGAATAATTGATTAGTTGATGGGCTGAAAAATATTTGACAACAATTTTGGTCAGTCAGTTGAGTCATTTTCCTGCACAAATGTCAAACATTTTCAGGTTTAAGGAATTGCTGCCATTTTCATTAAGTATTATCGTAAACCGAATATTTTTGGAGTTTGGACTGATTGTCTGGCATAACAACAGATGTGAAGACATCACTATGGGCATTTTTTGACATTTTATAGATGAAACAATGAATTAGAAAAAATAGTCAGTAGATTGACAGATAAAAAAGTAGTTGTTAATTGCATCTCTACTGCACACTGAGATACAAAGGCGTTACTTGGCATAGATATTATAAACATATACATACAAAAATATTGTGTCATTTGTCATGAGAAATTGTGTAGGAATGTAATGGAAAAGATTAAATATACGTGAAAATACATTTGTATAGTGCACATACAGTATGTAATAATTCCTATCAAAATTTATTTGTCCACTGCTAAGAATCACTTTTGCAACCATAGAATAAGAAAACAAATGATGACTAGGATTTTGTATTATGTTTGAATATGAATGTGACCTAAAGAGGCTTTTAACTTTGTGTAGTTTACTTAGTTTTGATTAAAATCTACCCAGACATTCTATGTTTCTGGAGTCTACTCTGTCTGTAAATAATTTGTTTTGTCTAAATAAGTCACGTCCTGCGCGGATGACCCAGTATTTCAACCTCCCTCCTCATTAGTGGAAATGTGCTTGTGTTTTGTTATGTAATGGCCCACACTCAGGAGAATACGACTTATCCAGCAGGCCTGCCTGCAAGCAGCCATCACAATCATATCACATTGTACAAGAAGGCAGTCTGATTAAAACTGGTTTGGCCTTGGCAGAAGCACTTTCATCAGCTGCTTCTAAGTCATTTATCTTGCTTCCATTAGTTGAATGTTTCCTCTATTAACACTTAGTGCTGTTCCCCTCTGCTGGAGTTTTTTTTTTGCCTGTCTGGTGCAAAGGGTTGTCAAAATGAATAAGCAGAAGCAAAAGTTGATTTGTCACTTGTTGTGAACAGAGAGAGTTTCTTACTCAACAATGGACAATTATTGGACGAGAAGATTTTGTCTCCACTTGGTTAATAAGAGCAATTTAAGATGAAATTCCATATGGACAATTTTTTCAAATGGCAGCTAAAACAAAAATCATCGGCTCTGTACTCTATAGGTAATTTTTGTCTGTTTTCATTCACACAGTCCTCTTGGCTCTCTGTAGTGTCTCTGCTGCTGCCACTGGTCATTTGGTTTTCCCTTGTGGGCCAGAAGATCAAAAAAGTGGGTTATGATGGGTTAGCTGCCAGCCTGAGTCGTGCCCCCATTTCACTAAGCCTGGGCCTGAGATGTCAGCGACACACAGATTTACCAGAAAAACCTAACAACTTAAAATCTCAACCATTGTCCTGTCAGTAACATAAAGTTGCACCTTGCCCACATTTGTGGACGGTTTGTCTTTGTAGATGTGTAAATCATGTCTAAAACTTTGACGGTTGTCTGTTGTATCTCATTAACTGAGCAGGAATCAAATCGTAAGATGTTTTGTGTGATTTGTTGTTGTGTTTATGGATGAACACTCAGGAGTTTAATCACCGCGTGCCTGTGCAGGAGTTGGTGTGTCTGTATGTTTACACTGCAGACGGTGGGATTTGTGCTGAATGTAGGCCAGCAGAATCCCTCTTACGTCAAAGGCAGGCAGGCGGGCAGATGCAGGGAGAGAGCTGCTGGTGGTTGTGCAGCTGTGGCCATGGAGGAGGCTGTGGCGCACATCAGTCTGCCACAGCACCGCTGGCGGTGAACAGGGAGAGAAGCAGATAGGAAACAACGGAGAGTGCCAACAATGAAGACTGTCCTCAGCCTGCACAGGAAATGGGCCCACGCGGTCAAGACCATACGCATCCTGCAGGGACTCGTAAGTGCAATTCTGCTAACATGGCTCAGATTTGGGCAAGTTGACCGGTTCTGTTATGGATGGATATGAGTGTTTTTGTTTAAGCAAACTGACTGGTTGTATAGATGTTGTCTAGAAAAGTTGTTTTGAGTTTTGTTGTGAAATTAGGGATCTGAATTCGCAGAAAGGTGACACCAACTGTTGTAAAATAAATATTTGGGATCAAAATTAATTATGATATTTTCAAAGGGTAGAAAATGATGTAAAAAGTTTGTCAAAATCAAAACTGACCCATGGTTCATTTTATAGAGAAACTGTGGTATGGTCTGTGTTTTTGGATATTGGAAATCAGCTTTTCACTTGGTCTTAAATGATGGAATATTTGTGACAAAAGTTAGTTTGTACTTCATTAGGACCAATGGGTTGATTGGATTAATTGATCTGTTGCTTAACAGGAAACAGGATTGATGATCACTTGATTATGTAGAGTTCAGAAAATGAAAGGATGATACTGTTTTCAGCTTCTCCAATTCCAAGGTTTGTTTGTTTTTCTCTGGTTCAGATGATTGTATGTTTGACTGTCAGACAACGCAGCCAATTACAAGACAGTGGTTTGGCCCGTGGCTTCTCTTGTTAGGCTTGACAATTAATCAAAAAATAATTGAGATAGATAAATTGATTAATAAATTAAAAGTGAGTTGCCGTCCTAAACCTTGCAGGGTTGTCAGTTTATTGGTTGTTAACTGACCAGAGGTTTAGCAGATGTGTATGTTACGGTTGATTTAACCTGTTGATGGTTTCATTGAACCGTCAAAAGAAGAAGCGCTTTCATCCTGAATTATTTTTAAGTGCTTTTTAAAGAAAGCGCATGGATGCTCAAGTGTCCTAATCAATATTTAATCAACACGAGTCAAAAGTTTTTCAATCAAACTTGTTGTAAACAGCCGTGCAGAGACCTGTCATTGTTCTTCTGGGAGCCGCCAGTTGTGTAACGATAACATAGGCTAATGAACTGGCTTTGTCGTTACATCATGTAATACATTATTAATCTGTTCAGTGAAACAAAACCTACCATGGTAATCTTTCCTTTCTCTCCACAGAACCCGGTCATGGAGGAGACTGTGTGGGAGCAGTACACTGTGACCCTGCAGAGGGTGAGTCCACCTGCACCCAAACACACCAGATTTACATTATTTACATTACAGCCATAAACCCGGGCTGTTATTCCCAGTGGTCCGCAGGTAGAGCATTTAAATTAACTGGTTTGACATGTTCTAGTCAGTAAAGAGCGCCCAGGCTATACATGTAACAGGCACTCTCCTGTCATTTGACGGAGAGCCAGAGAAAACTTAGGCAATCATCAAAATGTCTGTAATAAATTAGTCTTATTCCAGGTATTGGTAAATTTGCCAAACACTTTGAAGAGCAACTTTGGCCACCTGGACCCCATGATTTAGCCAGGGCCAAAGATACCACTGAGGACACCAATGTCATGTCGTCTGTAATATTTCTTGTATCTTGTAAGTTTGTTGTATAATTACACACCTACTGTACTACACATGTATTTAAGGCTCATACTGATGTATCTGTAGGTGATATATTTAAAAAAGAATTAACCTAGAGATCGTCTTACCATTTGATCACACCAACCGTGATGCCAGGCAACCTGTTGATGTTTAGACCCATAAATAGTTCTCACTACGTTATTACATGAGTACTCGGTAGTACTACTTTATTACCAGGCTTGTATTGTTTTCACCTGGCAAAATGTGGTTGTGAAAACACCTACTGTAGGAGGAACTACCACAGAGATGGTTTTGAGTAATCTGGCAGGTGTTTATGTCTGTAGACAAATAATGTCACTGCGATGACATCACAACTGTGGAAGATACAGTCACAAAACATTACAGATGTGTAGTTGCACAATGAAGGCTCAGGTCATAAATTGGTGCGGTATGACCAATGAGTACTGAGTACTCATGTAATAATGTAGTAATAACTACTGAGTGCTCATGGGTCAAAACGTCAACATGATGCCGGCGTCCCTGCTGCTGGTCTCTAATTAAAACAGAAGAGATTTAGTATTCGAGAAAGCCCTAAAAAGCCACTGTGTGCTACTTACTCAGCTGCAAATGACAGAGAGACAAAGTTAGCAACTAGCAGGTGAACACAGTGGAGACCAGAGTGCTCTAAATGAATGCTAATGTTTCTTTTTACTCAATGTGCAAATTAAGCCACTGTTGTACAGGGTGATAATATTTTTACAGACATTGTCCCCAAGTCTCCAAAAAAATGGGTTGAATTGGGTTAAATCTTAAATGTTGGCAAAGTGGGTGCCAGCTTTTGGTACTTAACAGTGTCCAATACTTAGTGATATGTTTTAAGTGATAGTAGAAATAATCAGTAGTTCCAGCCATGTTACAGCTTCTTGATTCACATCTTTATTATTTTTAATATGTCACATTTGTACCACATCTAGCCCACGGCTAATTGAACCAGATTCTGCGCTGTTGTTCATGTTAAACACGTGTACGACTATGTGAGCAGAGCAAACCAGTTGAGCTTAGGTAATCATTGTGATAAGCTCATTGTTTCGTGCTGCAGTTCACTGAAGCCAGAAAAGCAGATTTAGAGCAAAAGGTCCTCTGCTGCAGGCATGTGACCCCTGACTCTCAGCCCCTCCACAGCCAGCTGTCACACTCTGCTCTGTACATCCACTTTTTATTCTCTTCTGCCATTTGGCAACTGAGTATTCTCTTTAAACATGACCTCTCTGCTGCTGCAGAGTCCCAGACATTCATTGCAATATTCATCACATATCATAACATTACATTACATTACATTACATTACATCTGCTCCTTGACCAGAATATACCTCATATCTTCTGGTTAATTTAAAAATAAAAACAAACAAAAAAAATACACATACACAAACATAAACCTTAAAAATCATTGCAATATATTACAAGCATATTATTACAAGCAAATACAACAGGCACATAACACACAAAACATGTAAAACACACCAGGCAAATATAAAACATCACATAAAGCAGACATATTGTTAACAGCTGTTGATGAACAGAGAATACAGACATAACAATGAATCAATGAGTTCAGAATATGTTCTCCAATTAATATAAATCAGTTTAACTATGTTCAAATAGCAGCACACCCAAAGTGTATGGTTGAATCAACGGTTGAACTTGTTTTGTTTGTGAATGTGTTTTGTTTTCTCTGTGCAGTCACATTATACTGAATGAAAAGCAAAAGCAAACATGAATCCTTCCATGTTTTCCAGTAACACACAGGAAGAGATTTTAGATTTCATAGTTTAATTGGCAAAGCAAGACTTGATATGATGAAAATGCTTGTCTTTGGCAAAGTCAAGTAGGTATTAGGTAATATAGGCAGTATGTGAACACATCTGGAGGAGAAGACATTAAGCAATCTTCTGCTTTAACTTCCTGGCAACTGGAGACATGCCTGACAGGTCTGATCTGACTGATGAGAAAAATACAGCTAATATCCAACTTTAAAGACACACTGTTTATTTTAAACACACACAGAAACAACCTGTTCTACACCATTAAATCCCATCTTCTGTGCATCAGCCCTGGTTGAAACAATAATGTAACACAGTGGTGGCATGCTTCCTTGGCTTGACTGTTTCTGTTCTAACATTTAAATCCCTATTCTTACCACTGAAGTGATTTTCCTGTTGAGAAACTATGTGTCCGTTTTCCTACTGGGTAGAGAAGATCCTCAGGCCTCTTGGGCTCATAAGACCTTTTCAAAAATCAGATAATGTCAGACATGTTGTACTCTCGAGCTAAGATCTAGACTCAACCTCAAAAGTTGACATTTTGGGGACATCTGACAGTTACAATCTATTTCTCCATTTTTTCAGTTTGATAATTATTTGATTCTTCACTAAATATTTCAATATTTATATTATTTATATCTTTTCTCCTGTGTTCCTTCATTTTTGCCTGCGTTTGTCTCTCTGCTCACACTTTCTCCCTCCCTCTGCCTCCGTGGCCATCTGCTAGAGACAGAGGGAAGTGGTGAATATTGTGTGGTGTTTTTTTTTTTTTTTTTTTTTTTTTTTTTTTTTTAAGTACAGATGGAAGGGAGGGGATAAAGAGAGAGGGTCATCAAATCTCTGTCCTAATCTCATCTGTGCAAACTGGAGCAGTGGCAGGTAGAATCACTTGGAGTCCAAACACATTTCTAAAAGAAGGAGCCTGTAAGTTATTTGTAAATTAAAATGACACCTTGAAAAAAGTGTTTAGTACTTGTTACCATGCACAGACACGCACGCTCATGAACTCGAAAACATTAACAAGCCACGGATTAGCAGCGTTGTTAACCACACACTATAGATGAAGCTACGGAAGATGGAGAAGAGTCATACATGACTCCAGTGTAATTACAATCAGTGATCAGTGCAGGCTGACACACACCACAGGGATTACAGGACCTCTCTCACACGCACGCACGCACGCACACACACACACACACACAAACACACACTGTGACACAAAATAGACTCAACATGATTTATATGTTTTCTCTCTTTGCTCTCAGGATCCAAAGATGGGCTTTGGTATCGCAGTGTCAGGGGGGCGGGACAACCCGAACGATGAAAGTGGCGAGACATCCATCGTGGTGTCTGATGTCCTGCAGGGCGGGCCTGCTGACGGCTTGTTATTGTACGTACTGTTGTTGATTTAATAATTTTAACATGCTTTTTGTTTTTACATATTTATCTTTGTTTATGTAGATTTTTGTGGAAAGTGGACGTATTTAACCATTTAATTCCCCTCCAGAGCTCACTATTTTATGATATAATGCCATATGAAATTATATAATCCATGATGGTTACACTAACCCCTTTAGAAAAGTTGTCCAAAACAAACCCATGACTCATTAAATCAGTCAGTAAGTATAGCATTTTATTTACTTATTTACTTTATTAGTAAAGCCCCTGTAAATGTATAAAAAATACAGATTATTTTTAGTAAATTAATAAAAACTTCAAAGCTGTCCAGCATAATTTTATGGTTCAAAAGATTTATTTGGCTTCTTGCAACCTTATTGAGCCTCCAAGCATCTTTCTGAACAGAGGCACAGACATTATTGTTCCATTTGTCACTTTAGATTAATTTGAAAAAAAAAAATGCATTTATAAAAATTATGTCTTTAATTTTAGGTCTTTTAACGGTCATTCCAAATATGACTCTAGCTTGTTTGGGTCACATGAGTGTGTGTTTGTGTTTAGTGAGAATGACCGAGTGGTGCAGGTGAACGCCATCCCCATGGAGGGGGCCATCCACTCCTTTGCTGTCCAGACTCTCAGGAAGTGTGGCAAAGTGGCAAAAATTGTAAGTAAAGCTGTTGATTTGCTGTTTGAAAGTTAATTTTATTTTGTTACTTAAAAATAAAGGAATGCTCATTAAAGTTGCGTACCATGTGATCTTGAAGTTGCGTTTATATTCACTTGTTTTAGGCACATTCTTCAATTGGACATTAAAATCCTGAGTGGAAACACAAGGAATTTGAAAAAAATAAAATCATCACAGAAAAAATTTTTACTCTTGGCTGAGGTGGAAGAATAAAAGTATTTTGTGTCAAAGTGAGACTTAACAAATAAATCATGAAGCGTATGACTTAAACGTCCACTAAAGAGATGAAAAATGGCGGCAGACTGAAACATCAGATCAGTGTGGAGTGATGCAGAGACTCTGTCTCACACAAACAAATGTTTTCACATCATTATTATTTGTTTGAGGTTTGACTGGTGTCCCATAAATCATGCAATTTCGTTGTGCTGTCTTCTTCTTTGGGGGTTTAATGGCACCTGACTTGAGAAATAGCACAGCCTGCTACTAATCCTGATGAAGCAATTAAACACTCATTAATTTGCATTTTCTTTTGACAATGTTTTTGAAACTAGGTTGAAATTTTTGTTACAGTTGGATGGAAAATTGTCTTTCTTCTTACTACTACTTCCTACAAACATAACAATATGTTACAAATACAGTATATACACAAAACATATAAATAAGATGTATGAATATGTTTGTCACAGTGACCTCTGACCTTTTTGTTTTAATGAAAATATTCTTTGTCTCTGTTTACCTGCAGACAGTGAAGAGACCCAGGAAGGTTCCGGTCAATCTGCTGAACCGTCCCCCGTCACCTGATGACAGAGTCTTCAACAACGACTACAATGATGACTACAACTACGAGCAGGACCGCCGCAGTGTGTACAGTGCTCGGAGTGGCGGTGGGCGGGACCATAGTCTGGAAAGGGAGCGAGGCGGAGGCTACATGGATTCTGGCTACCAAACACGTGAGCGTGACTATGACAGGGACTATGACCAGCGGGAACGCGGCAGGAGCATGGAGAGAGACCTCAGCCCAGACCGGCAGTACAGGAGAGACGGCAGCAGAGGTCGCACTTTGGACAGAGAGCGCAGCCCGGATCGCCGCTACAAGAGCGACCACACCCTTGACCGTGACTACAGCCCGGACAGAAGGTATCGCAGTGAGCGTGCATTAGACCGGGAGCACAGCCCAGATCGCCGCTACCGCAGTGAGCGAGCCCTTGATCGGGAGTACAGCCCAGACAGACGCTACCGCAGTGAGCGAATGCTGGACCGCACCAGCCCTGACCTACGCTACAGGCGTGACAGCCACAGCCCAGGACGAGGCCACGGGCGTGACCACAGCTTTGAACGAGGGCGGGAACGCATCCCCAGTGACCCGAAGAAATATGATGAGCCGGTGAAGCGGAGTGGGAGCAGGGATCGCCTGGACCGCTCACCATCACCTGCCGCCATGCCCATCCCTCTGCCCCGCCCCATCCGGGACCTGGATCCGCTGGACAAACCAATGAATGTGCTGCTGCTGAAGAACCGGCCAAACGAAGGTGAGAAACAAACAAACCTCGTTGCTGATGTTATGGAGGTGATGGCTAAAATTTGAAATGAGACTTTTGGTACCGAAACGCATTTAACAAGTGGAGCAAACAAAGTGTTGAAGAGCATGTGAGAACATAAAGAAATCAGTCTAAAACCATCATTTCAAGTACTTTGGCAACCCTATCTGGCAACGACCATTTTGAAACCAGCAAGAGCACAAAAAAGTAATTAGTAACTCTTTTCAAGAGATGCTGAGTTAAGTCTTGAGCCACCAAGATTGTATATGTTCAAAAACTGTTAGGAGTTGGTCGCACCAGTAGCTCCCTGGTTAAACGCACATACCAAGGTTGAGTCCTTGCCACAGCGGCCTGGGTTCGAATCGTTTTGAAAACTACATCAAGAATGTGGAAGTAAGACTCCATTTTAACCATAAACTCATCAGAGTAGAGTTAGGTTTAATAAATGTAAGTTGTATAGCCTGTGTGTTGATATTACACAAAAATTATGCTTTGTTTTGTTTTTCCTTTCCATCTTTCCCAGAGTACGGCCTTCGTCTGGGCAGTCAGCTCTTCATCAAGGAGATGACCAGCACAGGACTTGCCAGCAGAGATGGGAACCTGCAGGAAGGGGACATTATACTGAAGGTAGTTTCAATGTGTTTCCTTTGCAGAATAGTGAAACATGCCCATAACAAGGTTCCAGGGGCCAAAAGGATGTTTCCAAGAAGCTTATGTTGTTTGACCAATTGTCCAAAGCTCAGAGATATTCAATTTACACTGATGTAAAATAGAATAAAGCTTCCTGATAAATGACTCGTTCCATTATCAAAATAATTCTCAATGAATTCTCCCCTGCCCCTGTGGCTGGACTAAAACTACAACTAATGTTTGCATGCCTCCGGCGGCGACAGCTTTGGTTACAGGTATTCGACTATCCATCCGTCCTTCTGGTGAACGCGATATACGCGCCCGGGAATTTCATTACGTGTCACAAACACTCAAGGGTTAGGGTCGCCTCACAGCAAGTAGGTTCTGGGTTCAGATCCCGGGCCTGGGCCATTCTGTGTGCAGTTTGCATGTTGTCTACATGGGTTCTCTCTGGGTACTCCGCCTTCCTCCTCAAAGACATGCACGTTAGCTTAATTTCCGACTCCAAAGTGCCCATAGGTGTGAATGTGAGCGTGACTGGCGACCTGTCCTGGGTTAACCCCTCCTTCAGCCAATGTCAGCTGGGATTGGCTCCAGCCCCCTGCAACACTACAAATATAAGGATGGATGTGGTAGTAAAATGTGCAGGTCACTGTGACCTCACAAAACATGTGTTTTGCCAATACCTCAGAAATTCATACGTCATTTATGATAAAATACCTTTTTATTAGATTCCATTACTACATATAATGTATGAGTCTGGACAGACATGGGTGTAAACTCCAGCTTGGCTGGTTGGCGAAGGGATCAGAGATTTGGCGGTATATTTAGTGATTTATGGAAGTGTCATATTTAGGGTCACGTAATCTTATCCATAGTCGGATCGTCCTATCAGGACCCTGTTAAATTACCGATAGGCAATATGATCAGGGAGAGGGAGGTTACGTTACCCTATTAGTGAGTGATCAAAAGAGCAAGCAAGAGAGTCTGAGTTTTGTTCATTACGCTCGTTCTTTCTCGAATACCCTCATGTCCCTGTTAGGACATGACATATGTCATGTGTTCTGTCTGTCTTTGTATCCATCTCCTCCATGTTTTATTATAGCGCCGCACCTACACACAACAAACAGCATATTAATGACAGTCAGCTGGTTGGAGTGTCTGTGTGTGTGCATGTCAGTGTTGCAAGACTCTTATGTGGGAGGATGCTGCCATCAAACTATGAATGACCAAAGTTAATATTAATTTGATACTACAAATATTAATAATATCATATGGTTGTTAGCACAGGCATAAGCTCTCTGTGATCATTCTGATGATCGTTGATCACCGAGATCATCCATCAACTCAACCCTAGTCATATACCTCCGTCATGATCCCTCTCTATAACAAAACTATTTGTACTTCTTAGGATTCGTACTGTTCCTTTGATAGTCATCTAACCGTCTCCTCTGTCTCTCTGTCAGATAAATGGTACGGTGACAGAAAATCTGTCTCTCAGTGATGCGGGGAAGCTGATTGAGAAGTCTCGCGGGAAGCTGCAGCTGGTGGTGCAGAGAGACAAACAGCAGGTGCTGATCCGAGTCCCCCCGATGGTCGACAGTGACTCGGAGCTCGATGGTGAGAGACAATCGAAAATGAAAAGCAGCAGGTCCTATCCAGTGTAAAGGCAAACCTGGCGAGTGGCCATCATCCACATATACACACCCACTGCATATGAACTTCATATGAATCAACTGTGGAAATGTTATTGCTGTTGCTGTTGTTGCTGTATTTGTCCATCAAATCTGTTTTCCCTTCATAAAAATAAAGGTTTTACTCACTCATCAGTTTTTAGTTTTATTTAAACATTAATTAATTTGTACAAATATTTTATACAGCAGGAAAAAGCACAGAGCTAACCAGAGATTCACCGAACAATCATTTTTCCTCTCCCTCCATCGCCATGATCACTCACTCTTTTATACCTGTTTTTAATGTCACATGACTACATGGTGTGCTGCAATTGGTTGGAACCAATCTAGATAAGTGGTGTGAGTGGATTGTTCACTGACCAAATGTTTGCAGGGAGGGGGTAATAGCCGGAAGACTTGTGACCCACTTTGTCTGGTTTTTGGACTCACACTGTGTGCATGTGCATGTGTGTTTGTGTGTCTGCATGTGTGAAAGTGCCCACTCGCCTTTGGCAGGGTGATCTAATCCCCCATCATAATCCTGCTATTGGATATGACAGAATTTCATTATGTTAAGGTTTGCACCGCAGCAGCCGTCTGGTTTCTGCCGTCCAGGATCCGTCTCTGTGAAGATCTCTGGGTCTGACTGTTTGTGTGAATGATGATAATTTCCAGCTCTTGTCAGAAATCACCTCAAGTGTTTCCACTTAATTTATCTCTGTAATGATATTGCAGTGCTTTATCACTCCTGTTGTGCACAGAAATGCAACTTTTCCTTTTTTCCCTAAATGTCACAGTTAATCATCTTGTTGAGTTTCAGTGTACCTTGTAAATGATCAAGAATCCGGTAGTGAATATAATTACCTGCACCATCAGATATGAGTAGTGATCTGACCTTTGTGTGTTTTTCTGCTTTCATGACCTGAGGCCAATTTGAATCACGTAAAAGCCACATAAAGTCATTTAAAAATGCAGGTGCATCAAACAGAATATAGGTGTTTTACTCTTCCGAATGTTTAGTTTTTATTACCAGAACCAGAAGATGTAACAAAAACAAAAGACCCCCGCAGACACTTCAGTCTTTTGTTTGTTACAATGTATTTGTTGTTGTGTTGTAGATATCTCAGAGATCGAGTCCTACCGCTCCTACTCGCCACAGGATGACAGGCGGGGCCACCACTCTGACCTGTCCTCCCACTCCTCCAATGAGAGGCTTAGAGAGAAGCCCAGGTAAGTTTCCGTTAAATTTTTCCGTCCCCTTAAAATTTTACCACGAGTTAGGACATGGTTGTGTTCAGGAGCTATAGAAATGTAGAAAAGGTTAAATCAGTGTCTGTGTGAAATTTCCTTTTTGAAGTTATTTCATAAATTAAAACTCATAGTATGTTGAATTTATTTTGCTTAACCCTCAACATTATCTTTAGATTGTGATGAAAGCCACAAAAGAACGGAGCCCAGCTTCAGTGAGAGATCCCCTGTGATTGTATTATCTGCTTGTTGTTAAATACAGCAGAAAAAAATCAGGATAATGCAGGATTATGTTGATTTATGCTTCATGAAGCTCAGTCAATCCATCATATTAAATCAAAAGAATTCCAGTGGTGATAATTGTGCTTTTTTTCTAAACTTGGATCTAAATATGAGGAGGAATTTTTCTGCATTGATTGGGGCTTGGGTTTGTGGTCATGGGCGTTGATGCTGACATCTGTCTCCAGGATGTCCCATTAGAGACCATCTTGTGATGGGGTCACTCCAGCCATGACTACATAATTACACAGTATTATAGTAGAGTATTCAGTACTCATGAGTCAGACCACACCCATCTCTGAACTCGGCCTTCATTTTGATGTCAACTACACACCGTTAAAGTTTCATGACTGTATCTTGGTTGTGACAAACACACATATAAACACATGTCACAATAGTCAAAGTGCCTCTGGTAGTTCCTGCTACAGTAGGTGTCTCTAGGACCAAATTTTTCCATGATGACACACACACACATAATCTTGTCTGACTTTTGTCTGTCTAACCTGAATATTAACACCAAGTCTTAACTTTCAAAAAGCCCTTTGAAGTTGAGAGGACCAGCCAAAATGTCCTCACAACCATAGAAAGACATGTCAACACACAAACACACACACACACACACACGCAAACACACATGCAAACCAACTTGTTTCGTTTCCCCTGGGGGAACACTCATCACACACACAATGCATTTTACCCTAGCACAACAAAAACCTAATTCTAACTCTAAAACCAAATTCATTTTTGTCCTCTAAGGCACTCAAGTCCCCATGGATGAGTGTGTATTCAGGTTGAAGTCCCCATTGGCATATAAAAACAAGCCCACACACACACACACACAAGGTGAAAACAATACCAGCCACGCTGTCACAGCTGGTAATTAGACATATTCTGATTCTTGTATTCATGATCTTAGCAGAGAGGAGCCGCCCAACAGGCTGGCAAAAATGGGTGCCATGCCAACACCATTCAGAGTTCCTGACAGAACCGTGGAAGACACACCCCCTCTGCAGACAGAGAGGGAGGATCCACGACCGGAAACACCGCCAGGTGAACATGTTTCTCCCTTTGAATGTATAAAGCTTTGATAATGCACCAGTTGATTTGAATCATTAACATGTTGGTTTCTGGTTCTGTAGTACCAGCCGTCACTGCAGCCCCAAAGGTTCATGCTCCTCCCAGAGTGCCAGTAAAGCCAAGCATAGAGGACCAGGAAGTGTATGGGTCAGTATCTCACAAGTAATTCAGGATAACACTGTCACAACACTGATTCCTCAGTTTGCTCTGGGCTCTTAATCCACCAGAATTGTATATTAATCTCTTTTTTTTCTTTCCTTCTTTTTTTTGTGATTTTGCATGATGAAATTTTGCTGGCACGTTCAGCCCAAATACAGTGAAGGTGCGCTTCCAGAAAGGTGACAGCGTGGGTCTGAGGCTGGCAGGAGGAAATGATGTCGGCATCTTCATCGCCGGCGTTCAGGAGGACAGCGCGGCTGAGCAGGAGGGTCTCCGCACAGGAGACCAGATCATGAAGGTGAGGCTTCTTTTATCCCACATTCAAAACCTGTAGATAAAATGTTCAGATGATTCAATAGCATAAGATGCAGAATGGTGTTAATCGGGATCCAGATTGGGCTCTGAACAGTGTGTACTGTGGTACTGATGGTTAAAGAATGAGACTGCTGATTTTCTATACTCCTTTCCAGAAACTGTGAAAGTCGCTATCGTTGTTAGTCTGTGGAGCTGCTTCTAAATAAACACAGTGCCCCTATTTTTCATGATGAAGAAAAATGCTGCCCAGTGTAACAGTGTGGTTCACTGATGTTTTTAAAAGGGTTTGGACAGTGGAGCTCTCTGACACAGTGGAATAAGCTAAATCAGGTTGCACAATACTTGTTATTAGGATGCATTCATTGTTTATTATCTTTCTGGATATTTTGACAATAATAAAAATACAGAAATTTGCCATCCTTATTCCTTAAAGATTACAATAAACAAAACATTGCGACAGAAGACGTACGATGAAGAGGAATATATTTAAATAGTGTAAAAACAAAACAATTCAAGGCACAATCCATGTTGTAAATGTAAACCAAAGGCAGGATTAGTACCTGCTGTTTCTTCTAAAGTGATTAATTGTCATGTTGTGTTTATTAGGATTTATAATGGGTGACTGTAGTGCCTGTGATCTGGTGTCTGATGTCTTTATGTGAAAACATCCTATTTAACCTTCTAGTCATGTGATAATATTTCATGTAATCATATAATAGTCTGTTCTCTGCTGTAGCACTGTTTCTAATGGTATTTCTTGTCTGTTTTGTCTGATTCAGGTGAACAACATGGACTTCAGAGGCATGGTGCGTGAGGATGCTGTTCTCTACCTCCTGGAGATGCCCAAGGGAGAGGATGTAACCATTCTTGCTCAGAGTAAACCTGAAGGTACTTTACTTTATAGATACTGGCTGCTAGTAAAACCAGTACAAATACTTATTGCTGTTAATGACAAAATGCTTAAAAAATAGCTCAAAACAAATACAGTAAAACTTCTACACATTAAAGGTAACAAACACCTGTGTAAAGACTTAACTTAAAAAAAAAAAAAAAGGTGATATGAATTCAAAGCCAGTGAAAGTGTCATGTTGTCAGAATTATGCAAGATTTTTGGATAAATTTACAGATACACACCAATGTCAGTGTTATCTTGTTTTTTGCCATGTGGTGCTCTATGTCCACTTTAGTAGACTGTGAAGTTGAGTCAGTTATTTTTATTTAGTTTTAGTTTTTAGTTTAGCTTCATGGTCTTTAGTACAAAGATTTTTCCTCGTGGCCCAGAATGAGAAAAACGTTTGTCATTTGCTTTCTCTCTCAGTGTACAAGGACATTTTAGCGTCTGGCAGAGGCGACTCTTTCTTCATCAGGACCCACTTTGAGTACGAGAAGGAGGCTCCACAGAGTCTTCCTTTCTCTAGAGGAGAGATCTTCAAAGTGACGGACACGCTTTATGATGGCAAGCTGGGCAACTGGCTGGCAATCCGCACTGACAAAGACAACCAGCTGCTAGAGAAAGGAATCATCCCCAACAAGAGCAGGTGCGTGTCTGTGTGTGTTAAAATAGGAAGTTTTCTTACTAATAAATCAAATGAGAGATGGCTGAGGAAAAATGAAAACATCTTTTACATGTGAAATCTATTCCTCAGCCCTGTAGTGTTAGTGTAGCTCAGATTCTCCATGCTTCATTCACTTACCTGGTAGCAGTTTGTCGCTACAAATTATCATCTTATCAACAATACAATCAAATGCCAAGGCCCTGCATCATTAACAGTCAAACCATGCACCTTCAATTTAGATATGATTATGACATATGCGTCAATATGGCCTGAGAGTGTCTGAAGTTCCTTTTTATTTGGTCTCACAGAGCAGAGCAGATGTCCAACGTCCAGAATGCTGCTCGGGCCGCGTCGGGCAACGACAGAGGAGACTTCTGGAGGCTGAGGGGTCAAAGAGCAGCGAAGAAGAAAGATCTCCGCAAGAGCCGCGAGGACCTGAGCGCTGCTCCGGTCACCACACGATTCCCCGCCTACGAGAGAGTGGTCTTACGTGAAGGTACCCAAAAGAAAAGTTATCCATTGGTCACGCTGCCGTTATTGTTGCTGTGTTGTGTTTTCCCGGGACGTCTGTGACTGAATCTGTGTTCTGCTTAATGTTTTCTCCAGCTGGATTCAGGAGGCCTGTGGTGATATTTGGGCCCATTTCTGATGCAGTAAATGAAAAACTGGCCAATGACATGCCTAACGAGTTTGTCGTCGCCAGTAAGTGCTGACGTCATCATCACTTCATTGCAAATGTTTCATTTTTTTTTTTTTTTTTTTTCTACAACACAAATGTGTCCAAAAAGTTGCATAACAAGTTCCATTGTTGTGTCAAATATAACATCAGAAGTGACAGGACATGTTTATAAAGAGAAGTACAAAGACATGAACAATGTTATAGAAAGAGATGTAAGGAAAACTAAACTAAAGCCAAAACGTAGTTGGTCACCAAGTAATCATTATTTATAAAAACAAAATTCACTAGATAGAAGGGGAAAAAAAAGAAACCCACTGGAGGTACATTAAAGTGGCTGGAGACATTTGATTAAAGCTGTTACTCTGGAATAGCAGCAAACACAAACCGTCAGCATGTGCAAAAAAAGGTCCACATGCCATTTGGCGAATGAACCTCGGCAAGTAAAATCAGACAATTGGCTAATAAAAATGCTGTGATCACTGTTGGTTCAAGTTGAGTCCTGATACAATCTGAAACTGAGTTGAAAATTTCTAGCCAATAAGGTTAGGGTATGTACGGACATGCCCGAAACATATGAATGTGAGTAGCAGGGGCTTGGTGACAACTATCGCATGTTGGCTCAACATCGTTATGAGTCTGGAAATGTTTAAATGGATTTTAAAAGGGTCTCTGAATTGTTGCCAATAAAAACAGACTGTTGCGCGTGTACTCATTTCTTTCCTCTTTCAGAAACGGAGCCAAAGGACGCAGGAAGTGAGAAATCCTCCGGAGTGGTGAGACTTAACACCATTCGACAAATCATTGAACAGGTATGGTACGGGAGAAGAAGACGTAGCCTCATGAAAGTAATGGTTCGCCATCCAACATTTAACCACTTCCTCCCTGTTTCCTCAGGACCGCCACGCTCTCCTGGACGTGACTCCCAAAGCTGTGGACACGTTGAACTACACCCAGTGGTATCCCATCGTCATCTTCCTGAACCCCGACAGCAAGCAAGGCGTCAAGACCATGAGGAACCGGCTCCTGCCCGGATCCAGCCGCAGCGCTCGCAAACTGTATGAGCAGTCCGTCAAGCTGAGGAAGACCTGCTCTCACCTTTTCACAGGCAGGTTTCACTCTGAACGAGGCTGCTACTCTGCAGCTGTAACAACAATCATAATGTACATTTCCACTAGGAAGTCAAGTCAATTTGAGTTATTTTCCTCAAGGGAATTTACAATCTGTACAGCATACAACACCCTCTGCGATTAGATCCTCAATTAGGATAAAGAAAAACTAAAAAAAAACCCTAAATGTGGCAGAAATGGAATAAACCTCAGGAGGGATCCCCTTTCCAGCGCTGACAGACATGCATGGACGTTGTGTGTACAGAATAGATAAACATAGTAATATTACATTGGACAATCATGATGACAACATCATAAATAGATTGTAAATGTATATGAAGCAATGTCAGGTTTAGCAAATCATGGTGTAAAGAAAACAGAAGAAACCACTTTCTCCCTAGTAACTGTAAACAGACCTCCATGCTTGAAACAAACATGACAGAATTAGGTTTTATCCGCATAAATGAACAATGACAACATGAAAGACAAAAAAACTTCCCCACAGGAAGTTGGATCAGCTGATCAGCTGAAGAACAAAACTTAAATCCATCTTAAATGATATATTGTTGATGAGTCAACAATGTTGACCTGACCTAACTTCAGTTGTCTTTTTGTTTCGTTTTGTTTTGTTTTTGCGTGTTCAGCCGCCATCGACCTGAACTCGGCCAATGATGCGTGGTACGGCAGCGTAAAAGATTCTATTCAGGAGCAGCAGGACAGAGCTGTGTGGGTGTGTGAGGGCAAGGTGAGTCTTATTATCTGTGTGAATGACACTCTACTGATCCACTGTTCTGGATTTTGGAGATTCATTTGCTGCCTAACAGACAGATTCTCAAATAAGTTTAACAGACTCTAAGATTAGACAGTGATTTCATGAACGTAGCTGTGAGGTCAGTCAGGTTCATTTATGTGAGTAGATTCTTACAGTCTTCCCTCTCTGTCTGTCACTTCCCCTCCTCAGCTGGACGGTTCAGAGGAGGACCTGGATCTCCATGACGACCGCATGTCGTACCTGTCAGCAATGAGCGCCGACTACCTTAGCATGGACAGCCGTCTGACCAGCGACTACGAAGACACGGCTGATGAGGGCGGGGCTTATACTGACAATGAGCTGGACGAGCCACTGGACGAGCCCCAGCCTGTGTCGGCGATCAGTCGATCATCAGAGCCAGTGCTGCCGGACGAGGTGGGACTGTCCACTGATACATGTTGATACAGTGTAGACGCAGCAGGAGATTCTCACCATTCACTCATTGTTGGTTCCAAACTTGTGTGTGTGCATAATCTGACCCTGACAGCCTCTGTCTGTGTGTGTGTGGGTGTGTCTGTGTATATGTGTGTCTGTGTCTGTGTCTGTGTATATGTGTGTATGTGTGTGTAGAAGCTTCACCCTGAACCCCGGACTCGTATGAGGAGGTCAGGGAGCAGAGAGGTGCTGAACAGAGAGCCCAGCCCTCCCCCTTCTTTTGTCCCCGAACCCCCGAAGGTGAGAATCTCCCCTTCCTTCCTCCTCAAAAACTCTTCATCACATCAGTCTATCTATACTCGTCTGTGATGAATAAAACCAAAATGTGTCAAATTCAGAGAGGGAACTTTTTCTCCACAAAGTATGGAGTTGTGAAATGCAGAAATAAACTTTTAGAGAACGTCCCCTCTGTTGTTGAGTTCTTTTTCTTTACTTTGCTGATACAATACTGGAGGTTTTGTACCAAAATTATGCTTTTTTCAGTTCCTTATTTTAAGGAATATACAAAACCCCATTTTTCATTTAACAAAAATCTGTTACAGTTCTCAAATGGTAAACACTGTCTGAACACAAATACAAGAACTTTGTGTCAATAACATTTTCTAAAACTGGCAAATTTGGGGTTTAAATCATGAACTCTGAGCAAGTATTTAGCACTAGTTTACTGTACTCGACAGTTTTCAGCGTGCTATAGACAAATTTTAGTTGGTACTAAAAAAAAAAAAAAAGTAGAACCTGAGCTGGAAAAAATGCAGTCTTTGCCACAATCTGAAAATCTCCAGCAGAAGTTCTTGCTGTGGACTGGTGAGGATATTTTTACCTCCTGTTGCACTTCACTTTTCCTGTGTGGTGGTGGACGTGGCTGTAAGGTTGTCAGTTTGAATGTCTGGACTGGAGTATTAAGGTATGAACGCTGAAGCAGCAGCTGGCTGGTCTGAGGACGTGTTTTAATTTGAAGGAACATGATGCTGAGGCCAAATAAAGGTTTCAGATGGACCACAATATCCTGACCGCTCTTCTCCTCTGACAGGTGCGGACTCAGACTCGGACTGACTCATCACGGAGCTATGACTCACACTCCAGCAGCACCATCAGCAGCGACGCAGCGGGCGGAAACAAGCCGCTTCCCCCTCCTGTGGCCCTGAAGCCCAGCATCCCCCGCCTGAACCATCCCACAGAGGAGCCGAGCCCAGCGAAGGAGGAGGAGGACCCGGCCAAGAAATCCTTCCTGGGCAAAGTTAGACTTATTCTTTTCTTCTTTCTCTCCCATTAAATCTCAATATTTTGACATTTTTCTGGCTCTGGCAGCATTAAGAGTCTGTGACTCAGTTATTAAATCATTTTATTTTAATTTTCTTCCCTTCTGTCTTTCATTGCTTCTAATATGAAATAGAAAATGGGTGACCAGGTAACTGAACATGTCATCTTGGATGTTCTGAGTCCTCATTTCAAATCCCATAATCACTCATCATCCATCGTAACAGTGTCCTATGATCTTCATGTCATTATCACGCTCTCGTTTCATTTGACCGTCACTTCCTGGTGAATTGTGCCATGTGGATGTATGGTATCTCTTAAAATATCAAGGAAAATAGAACATGAGTTAACATTCATTTGTTTTCCCCCAGATTCAAGCGTTTGAGAAGATGGACCACCTGGCTCGAGCTCAGAGGATGCTGGAGCTGCAGGAGGCGGAGAACGCTCGAGTCAGTGTTGTTGTTGTTCTTATTACTGTTATTATTTCAGTACAAGTTGACAGATGAAAGTGAAACCTGCTTCAGACAGCGTGTGTGCTCACAGCTAAATGTTTTCAGCCTGAAGCAGCAGACGAGGTGGAGGTCGTCACTCAGACCGACTGGTAGCTCTGTCCTGATCCTTCTTGTCGACTGGACTCAGAACAAACGTCAGATTAGTAGAGACAGTCGCAAGTCATTTAAATATCTACATTTTCATTTATGTACATTCACACTCATCACATGAGCATTCAGGAATAATCTTTTAAGCCTTGTCCTTTTAAAGATTTCAAAACCACACTGACATGCCCATATGTACGATTCATACATGCACAATGTACAAAAACACATTCTTACATAAGTTTCAGCTGAGCTTTCAAATATATTTTTGAACAGAATGAGGACTCCAGAGTTCGTCTCCCATCATTTGAATGAAATGACATTAGAAAAAGGTTTACGACCAGCACAGAGAAGAGAAACAATAACAGCAGCCAGTAACTGAACCCACTGCAGAGAGAAAGCTGTGAAATCACGTGTAGCTTCTTGGGGTCTGTGTAGAGCAGTGTTTCTTAAACTTTTTCAGACCAAATACCGAGAACCACTAAAATAAAACTCTCAGACCACCTGACACCCCAAACATCCCAGAAACCAATAGGACTAGTACTTCAGTAGCGTTGTGGCACGCTAGTGTGGAACAATGACAGCTGGGACAGAGTTTTACACAACCCCTGCACCTCACACACTGCAGGGCAATAAGAGGTGCTATTTCTGTAGCATCAAAATTGTCACATACATATAAACACTGGCCGGACGTCATCAAACGCAGCAGGAGTCTCAGTCATGGTGTCTACATAACTAGTAAAACTTAATACTTGCCTGTTGTGTCCTTTTTGTTGAAGGTTTCATTTGATTTTCTTTGAGCTGACCTGGTCTTAAGCCACCGGTTCATGATCCTGTCCTTTTGTCTGTGTTTGATAGTTAATAAGCTGATAGCTGATAAGCTGCTGCTAACAGGGCAGGCTAACTGTTAGCTTCATCCACTGTTAGGTCAAAAATGATCAGCGTGACATTTGAAAGGAAATCGTAAAAATAAACTGTAAACAGGTTGGTATTATTGCTGTAAGCCCAACAACACTGCAAACAGCCAGATTAAGTAATGTTTGGATTTTCATGAGTTGATTTAATATTTAAAACAAACCATATATACTCCTTGTTAGTGGGCTTTGTGGTCACTCACAGACAGTCTGAGAAACAAAAAATTAAAACATGATATTTTTTACTCTTTGAGAAAGGCTGATGTGGCGTTCGGATGTCTGCTGGTGGATTTGTCTTTATTTTGTATCAGTTCTGATGTATCTGGGTCTTGTTCTCTTCTCTCTTCTCACACAGTTGGAAATCGCCCAGAAGCATCCAGACATCTACGCCGTCCCGGTTAAGCTGCCAAAACCCAACCTGAACCGTCCTCAGCCAATAGGGTGAGAGCGTCACTCCTCTCTCTAACATGATAAAAAATATGTTTTTTTAATTATCCGTTAGTCTTATGAAAGGAAAAGTTAAACTGCTGGATCACTGCTTTGTTCCTGTGTGTGATCAGTTCGAGCTCCAACCCCGAGGCCCAGACTCCCTCCAGGCCACTGTACTCAGAGACGAGAGGTCACGACAGCGAAGAGGCCGACTACCGCAGACAGCTGGTCGACCAGACCAAGAGAGGATACTACAATCCCCAGAAATACAAGGACACTGAGCTGTAGGCCGGAGACCAGGACGTGACATCATCACTGCACACCGCTCCATTCCCCCACATCGTCGGTTCAAGTGGTCAGACCTTGTCGCCTTGGTAACAGCTTATGCAGCTTTACCTTGATACAAACTCTGAACTTTTCCCAACACTAATTTCAGACACTTGTCTCACTCGTGTTTTACTTCACACAAATTTGTACAAAAGGTATATCCACACCTGTCCTGGTTTTTCTGATGGACCTTTTCACACATGATGCTTCAGTGTGTGTATATACATATACATATATATATATATATATATATATATACACACATAATGTTTTTATGTGTCTGAGAATGTTTTTGTTACAAGCAAGTCTTTATTTGACCCCATTACACTGACACCCAGCCTCAGTTTGTGCCTCTCATGTGCTGCCATTATATTCAACTGACTGAGCTTAGCATCAGTAGGTTTTCTGCAGTTCTGA
The DNA here is from genome assembly GCF_002260705.1 of Seriola dumerili. Classification (NCBI taxonomy): domain Eukaryota; kingdom Metazoa; phylum Chordata; class Actinopteri; order Carangiformes; family Carangidae; genus Seriola; species Seriola dumerili. The sequence continues at coordinate 4,581,767 of NW_019174336.1, forward strand.
AAATCTATCTCCAGAACACACAGACACTTGTGACCATCGAGGTGAAAGCACAATAAATAAATAAATAGATATAGATTAATAGATAAGTAAGTGTAGATAAAAATAGATTTTTTTTTTATTTGTAACTCGGGTTACCGTGCCGCTTCCCAACAGGTAGCTGGAGATGCCATATTTACTTTGGCGTTTTGCAGAAACAAGAAAAATATAAACATGATGTTGTGTTTATGGAAAATAACAACAAACTACAAATGGAGAAAGAACAAATGGCATTTCCAGCTGCCATCTTTGTTTTGCAGACAGAACATTTTTCATCCAGATGTTTAGAAAAGTCTTTTCTCAGAATAAGTGTTTCCCTAAGTGTATCTGTGGAGAACAGATGATTTATCTGTGTTACCAGGATGTGATGGTGATACATGAGAGCAGACTAGCTGCACCCAGACCATTGGTTATGGTACTGTAGACTGTGTGCAGTATCCACACTGTTTGGTTTTACATCCTATTAGCAAGTGGTTTTGTGTGCACCACTAATGTCATAGCACCTCTCTGGTAACTGGTGTGTTTCAGACACTTTAGGTGTAGGTGTTAGCTGTCCTCTTCATCACTCTCCTGCCAAGTGTTCTCTGATTGATCGTATGCCTCTACATTCCTACTTGTCCATACACTACACTGTGATATGTGTGCGTGGTGGAATGCAGCATATTTTCAAGTGCCTTGCAGCTCTGATTTCAGAACAAAGACAGTTCTTCACAGACAACACAGGGTTCTTAAAACAACAAAACAACCTGACGCTCTGTCTAAAAAAAGGTGCATGGTGATTAATGCAGAAATACACTTTTGTGACAAAAACTGACAAAATACAAGTTGTAGATTTACACAACTGGACATTTCCCTCCTACTGTTTTATTTTTCTGTTATTGGCAGTATGGTTCAGCAGTGTATTCCCTTCACCAAAGCAAAATGATAAAGGTAAATGTTCAGCTGTAATTATGAGATACAGAAAGATCTCATTAATGCAACATCTATGTCTTGAGAGAGGATCTTATAATTACAAGACCTGCTTCACAGTCATGACTTTAAAATGATAAGATGTGGAAGGAAGGCGTGTCCTTATGTCTTTGGTGAACACAATTCACTTCTGTAGTTGAAGGAGGTTGTGCAGGTGCTTGGAAAACATCTGTGTTTACATCAGCAGGGACAGACGGAAATATCACAGACCTCACTGTTAAAAACATGAATAGGACGTTGGTGTGAAGACCTTTGCAGGTTTGGATCTAGAGGGAGCAGTGCAGCATAAAGCCGACCTTCCTGACAGTTTCTATGTTTGTCTTTATTTGCTGCTCGCAAAACAGAGACAATCACATTTTTATTGCATATGTTTTTATATTGAATATTAAAGTCTTTGTACACGGGAGTATTGGGGATGTGGTGACGACAATCATGTTGGTTGATCAGTTTGTTTTAAATGTCTGTTAGTTTGTGATTTTCTTTTTTCTTTTTTTTTTTAGTTTGTCTCCTGAGTGTTACAGGACTCTTGGGAAATTCAATAAATAAATCTCTCTTTTTTTACATTGTGTCTTTTTATAAATCTGTGGTTCCACTTCATACAGGTAATGGCTATGTTTGAAATGTTTCATGCAAACTTCCATGCAGTCATTTCTTGTCGCTCTTGAACAGGAACTTCATTCACTTAATGAATTGACAGCCGAATGCATTCAGTTCAAAATCTGTTGAATAAAACAAAGCAGAACTTTCCAGCCTTTTGTTAAGAGTTTATTCAGCAGAACTGTACATGCATTCCTCGATTGCTTCAGTGTAGAAGTTGTTTATCACTTGGGTCGCCCTGACAACTTATAGGTCCAACATGATTAGAATACATTCAGATATTACAGCTATTTAACCAAAGGTAATATTTACTCTATTTGCCACCTAAATATGCACAATAAAATCCACGATTTCTCTTTGGTCAAACATAACACGTCACATTAACACTCGGCCTAGTGAGATAATCTGCCTTCTGCTGTCATACTGTAGATGTACATGTTTACATGACAGTGCACTGTACAGATTAAGGCAAGTCAAGTGATATCAAACAGGATACAGAGAGGAGAAAGGTATTAAACAACTCAAAGATGAGTGGACTATCAGTAGTAAAGACAGACTGAGTGATGTGGTGAAGAGTGAGAAGTGTGTGTTCAGATGTAGACAGGCTGTTCCTGTGCAGTCAGCAGACGGTACATGGCTGCAGGCATCGTCTTCATGTGGATCTGGAGCAGAAACAAACCAAACTGAGGTTTTTAAACTTTTCTGACACAAGCAAATGAAACTTTCTGCAACATGTTCATGAATTCATTTTTTTCATTGTTAATTTCAAAAAGAGATCCTTACCTCTCCCATGGCGTTAGACAGGATCTGAACAATCTTCTCGTGAGGCGTTGCCACGACACTCTGGCTGTTGATCTCGATGATGCGGTGACCGACGCGAACGCCTCCTCTCTCAGCAATGCCTCCCCTCATCAGGCTGCAGATCTGCACATACACAGGGAGTGACGGTAATGCTGACGTTCAAAATAAATGTGCACCTGAACATCATGAAAAAAAATCACAGTAATCTGTTGCTAAGTAACTGACGCTGGTTTGTAGAGCACTGTTAACAAAATAAATATAATCTTAAATATATAATCAAAGAGGACCATGATTCAGCCTCATCCTCTGTATCTGCGTGCGATCTGTCCTGATACTCACGATGCCGTTCTGGACGCTGAAGCCCAGCTGGTATCTGAGGTCCGGCCTGCGAATGAGCACCATGGTGACGGGAGGACACCTGACGATGTTCATCTTGATCCTTGACTGAGACTTTAGACCCTGAAGGAAGAGAGTCGGGTTAGCTACAAGAGAATCTATGGCAGAGATGAGAAAGTTAAAACACAAACATACAGTGGAGTAACCAGTGTTTCAGGACACTGTGTTTGTTACAGAAATTTTACTGTAAACATACATCTGCAGGCTCTGCAAGCTTATTTCATGTGTGAAACACAACATGTCAATTGAGCTGGCAACAACTAACTATCAGTGAGGAGTCCTGCTTCATGTCCCTTGTTGGTAAAATTTCTAAAGTATATCAAAAACCTTAATATTTGTATTTTATATGCTAGAGTTAAAAACTTCATAATGACATAACAGACTTCAGGATCTGTAAAATACAAATAAAATATTGCATTTATAATATTTCCTTGCATCTTATCTCTTACATGAAGACTTTGGTGCCCAAACATTTTAGACTTATTCTCGTAGTTGCACCTCTGCTCTGTTCTTGGGAGCTGTTTTCCTCTGTTACATTTCCTCAGCTCACATTTATAAAATAGAGAGGATACAGTTTGTAATGTTGTTACTTTTCATCGGTTATTTGCTTTTAACCCTTTTCTAGGCTGATTTATTTAGAGAAAATGACACTAGTCCTGCTATTAACTATGATTTTAACCCCTTCACTCAACCAGACACTGATTGTTTTGAGTAAAGCTGACCAGTAGAAAACCTGGACACCTCCCACGTCTGGATATATTTCATGGTTTATGTTAAAAAAAGGAAAGATTGAGATAAAAAATAATAAAAATAAACCACACACAGAAAGCAGCAACGTACCTTGATGATGCTCTGGCAGGTGCTGAGCGGTAAACCCACCAGACTCGTCCCGTTGATGGTCATGATCTGGTCTCCGATGTTGAGTCGACCGGACTTCTCTGCCGGACCAGCATGCATCATGCTGGCGATGATGACGGTGGGGAGGATGGACCCCCAGCCCGACTCCACGATCACCACACCCAGGATCTCTCCTTTCTGCTTCTCTATGTAAACCTGCAGCCAAACAAGTCAACCTTTATTTATGGAGTTTCCTTTTACTGAACAGTCTATGGAAATCTAACATCCACACAGTTGAAATCTCTCCTAGTGAAGTCGCACACTCATCCACACAACGTGAAACAGTAACGATGCACACAGTTTGAGCTTCTGGCGGCCAACTGCACGACTGTGAAAAATGTGAGACGACAGCAGGCGTTCAGAGCAGCCAGAGGAGGGAGGGGGGCTGAGGTCAGACCAGGTTGAGCGTCTCAAATTTACCTTCATACTGAGGTTATGGACCTTTTTGTTTTGGGTTTTTTTTTTGGCATTTTTCAGGACAACTGTCACACAGCTGTGACTCCAAGGCCAGATGCTCATTTGAAACCACTGGGAGGCAAACTAACAGACTGAGCAGAAAAATAATGGCACTGGCTCATTTATTAAATCAAACATTAATAACTCGACCTGAACTGAAGTGTGCTGTTGTTCTATACAGACAAAAGTTGAAAAACTTTTCAGCAGTAGTTTATTTTTTGAAGGTAAAAATTTCTCAGTCATAATAAACTAAACTCTATTAAAGCACAGGCAGTAAATGAAACCTCCTGTGACTCTGCTGCCACCTGCTGCCTGACTTACGTCTCTGCAGTTCTCCGACTTGGAGAAGTGGATGAGGTCGTCGTTGTACATGTCCTGAGTGTTGAGCAGGTCGCTGTATTCCCTCTGGCTCAGATCCTCGGGGTCGATGCCGTTGGCCCTGAGGAACTCCTGGTAGGCGACGCTGAAAGACTGACCAATGGACTGTGCTATCAGCTGAGCCTGAGAGAGAGAGAGAGAGAGAGAGAGAGAGAGAGAGAGAGAGTGTTCAGGACCAGAGTTTGTGAGTGATACTAACTTTTAGATTTCCTGCGGGAACAGGACTCATTAACATACTTATTTACATCCCTCTAAAAGACTCACACACTCACATTGCACTAATATACTTGTGAGGACATGCACTAACATGATGATTAACTGTAACTATAACCCAAACACCAAGTCTTAAAGGGTCTTGTATTGATTGCTGGTTGTATTTCTTGCACCTTCAGATTTTTTTTTAGCAACGTCACCATGTTTCAGGATCTCAGCACTAACCTGGTGAGTACTAAATTATTATTATTATTTTTAAGATTATTCTGTGGTTCTTCGGACAGTGTAGACAGACAGGAGGCATGGCAACAGTAAGGTGTATGACATGCAATAGGGCTGGGAGTGGAACCATGGTTGTTGCAGTTACAGTGTGTGGTGTGTAGCCCAACCATTAGGTTATAATCACTGACAGGAATGATGGACAACCCTGTGACAGTGAGACACAGGTTATATGCTAGCAGCTCTTTTCAGGAGTCACAAGTGAGCAGAGGTAGCTCTGATGTGTTTAGCCTAGCTTAGCACAAACGCTGAAAGCAGCTGGAAACTGCTAGCTAAGCATCATCACAGATACCAACTTCACAGCTGTTTGCTCCATTTCTATTTTAACAGGTGTTGAATCATTGTGGTTTTCAAGGCAGTTTTTTGGTGCTGTTTACTAACCAGTGACTGCTGAGACCTCATGTAGCATCTACAGTTCTGTCCTCACTGTAAAGATGGCACTTTCATTTACTTTCCCTGAACATTAAACAATATCCAGGTGATTCTTGAATGTACAGGCGACTAGTTCGCTAGCTAACAAGACGTAACATGTAAACAAGGAGTGAACTAGCAGTTTGCCCAGTGTTTTCAGTGTTTGTGCTAAGCTAGGCTAAACACGTCCTGGGCCTATCTCTTAAGATCAAACTGATGTCATCTTCTCATCGAACTCACAGCGAGAAAATAGTTTTATTTCCCTGAAAGACGTGTGTCACAGTCAACCATGGTGGCTCTATTTGCTCAACCTATCTCAGCTCATTTTAACCACATTTAGATTTCACTGCCAAGACAACAGCGCCCAGTGAACCCAAATACAAGCTTCAAGACGGTGTGCGATTTATATGTTAATACAGGGTTTCTGCAGGATTCACCTAATTAAATGCAAGAAAAGCTTTTTCATACTGCACAGAAACACATTTAATACCCTTTTCATGATCAAGCTGCACAAAGTATGAAAGTATGATGGAAAACCAGTGAGGATGATCTGTCCTCGGATTATTTCTTACATAACAATTCCTAATGATAAAATTAGTTTAATTAACACAACTGTGTCCAGATCAGCAGCAGGAATGGATGATTAAAAATCATTCATTCATTTACTTTCCTTTCTGCTAAAATCAACACTTGCCTGTTATGAGAGAGAATTTCCTAGCTGCTGTAGCTAGTAGTAGTGACAGTGTTTGCTACAGGTCTGATGAATCTGACTGAAAAAGGATTAAAGAGCCTCCTACGCACAATCCACTGTCAAAACAATCCCATTTTCAGGTTATAGGTGTGTAATATCTCCTGACAGCCTGCAATTGGATACAAAAACATTTTATAACTAATATCACTGCCTGCAGCAGATTTTATATATTAAATACAGGACTTTAATATCTTCTAAGGCCTTAGGAAGAACAAAAATCAATGCTTTTCCAGAGCTGCGGATACTAAGTTTTAATCTATTACAAGATCAATAACTCACATCCTCAGACTCAAAGACGTGGCAGATCATCCGGTACAGCCGCCTGTCGTCATGGGTCATGGTGGTTTGCTCAGCTGTGTGGTCCAGGTTCTCCTGCGCGCTGCGGGACCGGACCATCTTCCCCCGGGCCATCAGCACTACCATGTTACCGATGTCAGCTATGTAGGAGATGGTCCTCAGGGGCAGGTCCATTAAAGACTCCTGGTGGTCCAAAAAAGACACGAGGTACTCACATGAGGTTCTCACTTAATTGGTTTTCTGTGATTCTCTGGTAATAACTTTCCACTGTGATGTAATATAGAGAAGTCTTTTAATGAGATTTGGAGGTAGAGCAGGGAGGATCTGTTGCTCGAGGACATTTTGAAGAAATGAATGTTGAAGAAATTTAACCTGTTATTTTTACTCTTTGTACAGTGACACTGCCCCTCCTGTGTCAAAAGCTTTAAAGTTATTTATTGATAAAGCAAGGTCAGGAATACATATTATTATTAAATACCTGAGTGTCTGCATTGAGGACTTTGATCCTCTGTGTGGACATGAACAGATCAACCTCAGCAGTGGACGGCGCCTCGCTGTCGGGGCTCTGCACAGCCGGAGGGAAACAGCAAGAGAAGAAGTGAACAGGAAGCAACAGGTTGATTAACAGCAGCGGAGAAATAAAGCACAGCAGGTGTCACAACTGTGAAAAGGCATCAAATCTAATGGCAACAAAGAGAGGAAACAAAACCTGTGCAAAGTGACAAAAGAACAAACAATTCTACAGGAGATAAAAATGCAGAGAAAAAAAAAAAAAAAAAAAAAAAAAAAAAAAGGGGAAAAAAAAAAAAAAAAAAACAATTCTACAGGAGAAAAAAATGCAGAAAAAAAAAAAAAAAAAAGAGAGGTAAATAAACACTATAAAAAGACATTGGCATAAAGAGACCTTTTCATATTGAGACAGAGAAATGTCAAAGAACAATCCTCAGACATGTGGGAGTTATCTTTATCTAAATTTCTGTAGAGAGAGAACAAACAAGCAGAACTCACCTTTTTCCTGTTCTTTGCCTGTTTCTGTGCAGCCTGCAGAGATCACAGAGCAGAACACACTCACACAGAGACAAGGCAAGAAAACAGCATTTCTGGTGCATCAACAAAAACCCAATCGCCTCACTCACTGTGGACTGTCTCCATTCCAAATGCCAAATTAATGGACACAAGGACCTTAAAGGTGTATGTTGGGTGGGTGTGTGTGTGTGTGTGTGTGTGTGTGTGTGTGTGTGTGTGTGTGTGTGTGTGTGTGTGTGTGTGTGGGAGGACAGTGATGTTACTGTCTATCACATCTGACAACAGCAGACTGCTGGAGGCCTTTGCAGCAAACGTTATCAAAAGTTTTCTCTTCATCAATGTGACACGAGCGACCCTGAAGAAAGACAAGCGACCTCGTGCGTTTCTGGAAGACGCCTCGTCACAGCTCAGGGTTTGTGTTTCCAGATGTTGGCATGTGCCACGATTTCCTCTCTAAAATATTTCTGTGTTGTTTAAAAGGTTTAAAATCCAAACCTGCCTGATCACCTTCATCAGAAGAGATGTGATTAGTAATGTTATAAGTGGATTTAATCAGTTAAAACTAATAGGATCATGGCTTTGACCTAGATTCAAATTGCAGTTTATTTCATTTCAGCAGAGGCGGCCCCAATATGTTGCACACTTTGTGTACAGCTATATTTAGACTTGTTGTATTAAAATCACCACTTGGAACATGCAATTTTCAAACTGCAAGAGCTGCACTTCTACTTACTGGACTGTGTGAAAGGTTTTCTTCAGCAGCTGTTGATACTGCTCCTCATAATGACTCACAGATTTAGTCAGAGGCAGCTAATTAATGTTAAAGTTCTTTTTCACAGCCGATATCTGACTTGTCAAAGCACAGCTCTGACTGAGCACATTCATGATGGCTGTATGTTTGTGTTTTGCACTGTTGGACAGACAAAACAAGACATTTAATCTTAGGCTCTGGGAAAATGTTATCGACTAAAGACTTGATAATAATCTGCAGATTAATCAATAATGATAATAATCATTAGCTGCTGCGCTCAAGCTATATGTTAGCAGCTAGGTTTGGAGATGTCATGTGTTCATGGTAGACAGCAGTAGTAGTAGGGATCAGTAGTTGGAATCCCTAACTGGGATTTTAATTCTTTAATACTATGTAGATCACAAATACAGGCCAGAAGATAATCACAATTCAAGTCTCATAGGTAATAACTGCAATTGGATATTTTCCATAAATCCTTCAGCCCTAACTATATTTAGACAAACTAAAACATGCAGTCACAATGCACTTACATCAGGCTTTTTGGATGCTGGCCTCACTAAAAGAACATTTTTTTTTATTTTACTTACTAAGCCTTTAAGAGTCAGTTAAAGGTCACGCCAATCAAGAGACCCAAATTTCTTATTTCTCACACTTCTTATTTTATTTAATTAAACCTGTTTTCTTCTCAGGATTAGAGACTGCACTGTTAAAACTGATGAACTGCAGGTTAAGAAACTGGTAATGGTGTGATTAACTGTGATTAATTCAACTGATGATGATGATGAGTAAGAATAAAACCCTGATGAAGTCTCTGTGCCAAAATACAATGATTGAATGAACAGCGGACTCCACCTGTGAAGCAATTAGTGCTGCTGACTTTCTGTTTGTTCAAGTTTAGAGACCAAACAACTACGATCACGATTTTGGACATTTCCACTTTTCTTTTTTGACGTTTCTGTGACTGATGTAACAGCAGCTCCTGCCCAGTCTTGAAAGTGGCCTCACGTTGCTCAGAAAACTCACTTCTATGAACAACCATCATCTGACCTCTATTAAAGTTGACACATACTGCTAACGAGTATTTATTTACTGTAGTAACCAAATGTTTGTTTGTGAACAGGGATGTTGTTGTTAAGACCCTCCCAGACCCCGGAGCGAACACATCAGTCTGTTCACTGAGTCTCATTTCACCCATGATGCTCGGAGGCGAGGCAGGCTGCGCATCACATCATCATGAGCTGGAGGCTGACTCCTGACCTGTGGTGGACGTCACCGCGTGTTGTTCTGTTAACAACAGCCATGTCACCTCCAGTATTTTATTTTGTAGTTGGCAGAAAACTCATGTAATAATCAGCCTCCGTCTGTCCACGCCATCCTGCACAGCCCTGGCTTTGCACCTTAGGGTGCTGAGGTCAGTGGCATGTCTCATAAAAGACATTTTTAAAAACACACATCTGAAATTTGTTTTTATTTATTTCATTCCTGCTTTTCACCATTATATTGCTGTTTTGTGTGTTTGTCATCTTGGAATTATTGGCTTCTGTCTGGACTAGTCAGACATCCTGGGAAAGTGGTTTCAGACTTTTGACCCCACAGTATATGTTGGTGATGTCTTTGAGGTTTGGTGAGTTTTTTAAAACTCCAGTATCCTATGAAGGATGTTTTCATTTTGCCTGCGCTCTTTGTAACTCATGAATCTGAAGGATATTTTTGTAAAATGTTTTTATTATGTTATCATTATACAATGCTGTTGTTATTTCCTAGCATGTGGTATGATTGAAAAAAAACAAACAAAAAAAAAACACCATAAGTAAATAAAATGTGACAAAATATAAATTCACTACATCCCTATATCCCTTTTCATAAGAGCTTCAAAGATAACTGCTTTGTGATTAATGGGAGTTTAAAATAAAAGTGAAGGACGTTCTACAATTTTACTTTTAGCAATGAAAATACTGAGATTTAATGAATAATGAAAACAATACAACATAATCAGCTCCACTGGATGGGTATTGCTATAACACTTCCTGTATGTCCTTCACAATAAAATGCATTCTAATGTGAATGCAGTGGTAGGCCTTTACTGTGACACCAAAGTTAAACTTAGCTCGATTAAACTATATTAAGATATCTTCTTGAATTTTTACCCAGAAGACGTTTTAGTCGGAATACATTTAATTACACATTGAAAGATTGAAACAAACTTAGCAACTACAATAGAAAGTAGAGCTCTGGTGTTCAACAGCTCAGCTGGTGTCTAATAACTGTTAATCACAGTAGCTCAGTGCTGCTTGTCAGTTGTGTCAGGAACTGTGTGTGTGCATGTATGAGACAATTTGAATGTGAGGGTGTGTCTGTCGTTAAGAGTTTGATGCACTGTAATAACACAAATTCATAAACCTTCATAAACAATATTATTAAAATTTACCCAGAAAGGATGCCAGTGAAGTAGTTAAGAGCTGATGTGTAGTTAGAGCCTAATGTTAATTTATATAAAGAAGAAGAATCTTAATCAGCTGCAGACTGAAGATAACAGATTTTACATTAGGGCCAAAAGAAGAGCACTGGTGTCAGATCAGGACTCTGTATGAGCCAGAACCCTGAGTCCGATCAGTGCATCCCAACAAGTGAGATGTCAGCTCCCCCAGCCTGTTCGACAGCAAGCCTCCTCTTTCTTTTCCATTCTACAAAAATATGCATTCCCATCATTATACAGTCTCCAACCTTCTCCTTCCCTGTACAGTTCTCAAACCTTAACGGAGGCGATGTCCTGGAACTGTCACTCAACCATCCAGAAAGCAGAGTTCACCTCAGCTCCTGTCCTTTTCCTGCCTCCGACTTCCTCCGCTCGTCTCCTCAAAATGGCAATGTCTTACTGCTCGTCTCTCTCACTCATACATTTGAATACCACGCTGTCGCTGTAAGACATCTTTCTCACTAACTCCCTGACACAACCTGCCCTCAACTGACTCAAAATACATTCACACAGGCAGTGCAGTTTCTTTCTGTATACCACTATCATCTCTGGAGATTTCTTCTCATGTCAACAGAAAAAAGCCCCACATGAAATCATTGATGATAAAAGCCAGATTTATGTGTACTGATGTACTCTGATTGCTGTGATCAAAGTTAAAAGAATCTTTGTGATGCGTGTTTGACATCATACACTGTGATTGAAGCAGAAAGTGGGGTCTACTGTCTCCAGGGCCTTGAACAGCAGTTTATATAACATCCAGTGGAGCTGAGCAGAGAAGCCTGTATGACTGTGGATCAGGAGCAGTGATCTGTGGATGATGCATTGTGCACAAACCCGGGGACTTTTTGCCCGCTGGCTGTGTCGCCTGCTGTGGATTTCTGACTTTAAAAGACCCAAATATGAAGCGGACCTCAGTTACATCACTAACGATGTGTCCAAGTGTGTTAGAAAATGTACTGCATCTCCAAACCAAGGAGCTGTGGAGCTTTGATCTTTGTGCTCCTTGATATATGTTGCACATACCATTATTAAGTACACCCTTAATGTAAAGTTGAACAGGCTTTCAGGTTGTTCAAATCTTATTCCTCAACGTCTGACAGTAACACATATTTCTTCCTTTTGAGCTTGTTCCAACTGTGTGAAACACTCAAACCCATGTGTTTTCTGGCTGTACTATTCTATGAAAGTGAAACATTTTTGGACTGGTCAATATTTAGCCTTTAAAATAAAGAAGGGACTGTAAAAATAAAAAAAACTAAACACAAAAAACTTTGCAGAAATGTCTATGTTATCAAAACAGGTTGTGTCCACAATTACTCCCTATTTACTACATAGTGCTCTATATTTACCTTACTCCATTTTGTTTTATATCAATTCAGTTTTATTTACACTGTTCAGTGACTGTTCAGTGTTCACATACCATCTAATTCTTCATCTCTTTCACTATGATATGAATTAAATCAAATGAGCTGTAGATTGTTCTTACCCGGACTCTGCTCATGGCCTCCTGCGCCTGCTGCATGCGGGCGCTCTTTGTGGGCGTCCTCTCCGACAGCAGGTGGGTGCAGCCTAGGTAGGTGGCTGCAAAGATGATGCCGTCAATAAGGTCTTCTGGGTCACATGGTCCCGGGACTGCATGAACCAAAAGCACCCATTAGGGACACATACACACACACATACATACATACATGGATACATGTTTACACACAAACAAACATCCAACTGATGAAAAAGTGAAGATAGTTATCTGGCAAACCTACACCCAACATCTACAACATCTGTACATTTTTTAAATATGAGCACAAATTCACAAAACTAAACATATTGTCAAATGTAATATATGATCTCATCAGATGAAAACAATGGAGAGTAAAATTATGACTTTCATATGCGAGTCCACTCACCATCCACAAATGTAGGAAAGGGGGGAAGAGATCTGCGAAGCTGAGGAGGCACAAAAAAGAAAAACTACATCACCATCATTATTATTTCTACTCACATACTCCAGGTCTCTCCTAACTCATTTAAATTCTGCAGGACTTTTACTGCTGTCAGCCATTTAGCTGCTGGCAGATAAACACCTTGGGAAAGATGCCTGCCTTTGCAGGATTTATCATCGTGTTTGAGTGTCATTTTTAGATACTCAAGCTATAGGTTTTTTTTTTCCCCCCCAAAGATTTACCTATAGATTTCAATTGGGTTTCACAGGATTGAGGGTCAGGAAACTATTTGTAGTCAAGAGGGAATGTAAGAAATACGCTGGATTAGTGAAAGTTTCCAGTTTGAAATGTGTCCATGAATGTACAGATGTCTATCACTGGATTAGTTTTACACTGAAGAAAACTTAAAAATATGATGAGTCACGGGCAAGTTCTGGAGTTATAGGGAACAACTTTTTTTTCTATGAAATCCAACTGAATTTATCTCACCTCCTGGACAGACGGCGGCTGTGGAGGCGACTGTGGCTGAACTTGTGTCCTCAGCTGTTGTGGCGGAAGTGGCTGAGGCTGTTGTTGATGTTGAATCTGTTGTTGATGATGACGTTGTTGATGCTGATTAGGCGGAGGCATGTGTGCATATGATTGTGGCTGTGTGTATGTCTGTGGCGGCCTCGGGGTGTCCCTCTGCTGTGACTGGTGGCCTTGGTGGTGGTGGTGGTGGTGGTGGTGATGGTTGTGTTGGGGCGGTTGATGGTGATAATGTTGGGGATGAAGCGGTCTGGAGGACTCAGCTCTCCGCGGACTGACTGGGTCTCGAACTGGAACTGAGGCGTAGCAGGACGGAGACTCAGGTACAGACTGAGAGGGGGAGTGAGGAGAAGACTGAGAGAAGGAAACAGAGAGAAAAGAGAAAAAGAGGATTTAAAAAAAATAAAAAAAATCACTTCTATGAAACTGCAATGCAGCAACTCATGCTGACACCTTACATGATTCAGGATTTGGGCATTAATCCAAGTAACTCAAAATGAAATGAAAGGCAAGGATGTAAATCTTGTTGTAAAACTTCCTGGAAGCAATGAAGTCAAATTTAATTATTGCAACACTGCAGACCTTGGACAAAGTCACTCATCAGCACAGCCTTAAAGGAACAGGTCAGCATTTTGGAATAAACACCATAAATATAAGATATAATAAGAAATGAATTCTGATATGTAACCCTAAAATTGTCACTTTTACATTTCTGATCGAGTATGTTAAGCAAGATACAACAAAATAAAAGCAGCTTTTGTTCCCAATTTATTTTTCACTTTGGACAGACCAAGGCTAGCTGTTTCGCTCTGCCTCCAGTCTTCATGCCAAGCTGCACTGAATTGGTCCTGACTCCAACTCCATACTGGAAAGAAAGTGAATAAGCATATTTCCCAAAATGCTGAACCATTCCTTTAATTCTTGCCTGACGTGCTGTCTACAACAACAGCAATTAGCAATGCCACTGAAAAGTAAAAGATAAGTACAGTTCAGCATTTTTGTTTGTTTGTTTCAAACCTGGAAATTCATAGGAATGTATTCTATAGATTAATAAATATCCTTAACAGCACACATATCTGCTGCTCTGCAGTTTTCTCTCCATTGTTCTGTTTGGTTTCTGTTTTTTTAACCTTGTTCTGAGCCGAACCACCAACACAAGAGGAGGCCGTAAAACTGGTAAACATCAGTTTAAAACAATCTTTTTCTTTTAAATAATCTGGGTGTTAAAACACGACCATCTATCGTGTTCAGGTGCTGATTCAAATACTTCAAAGAAGTTTTTTTATTTGTTACTCACAGAGGAATATTGCAACATTTGCCAATTTGGGCTTTGGACTTTTCTTAATGTAATTTATAAGATATTTTAACAGAAGTAGTTGTCAGAGCTGTGAGTCCTTTGGGAGTCATTTTCAGCAAAAAAAACCCAAAAAACAGACATAATAAGAATTGATAATAAGTGACGTCATACTAACATGACCAGCTGTAGTCTGGAGTGGGTATACATCCTCTGTGGGGCTGACCTCCTGCCTCATCACCCATATCGGCTCAACAGGCTGGTCAGGTGTGTAGGGGGAGCGTATCGTCTTAGTCTTCACCTCCTCAATCGCCTCCTTGATGTCTTTAATCGCCAAGCTGATGGCGTCTCCTGAGCCCCTTGAACCTTCCTCCCCTGGGGGACCCATCATATTCCGCTCCTCCTGAGTCTCACCTGAGCTGCTCTGCCCAGACGAGGGGCTCTTGTCCTGGGTGTCTCCGTGTCTGGCTGCCTGCCTACGATTTTTTGAAACAGGGCTTTGAATGCCGCTGTCCCCCTCGCCGTCAGACTGTCCGTCATAGTGGTGCAGCCGGCAGCCAACAGAGCGGTCCAGAGGAGAGTGATGTGAACTGCGGTCTCTGATCTGCCTTGGTGCATGATAGGAGCCCTTGGTGGGGGAGGTTGGAGCCATTCTTTGTACATTTGCCTCTCTGTGGCTGGTAAAGGGCTCTTGGCGGGACTCCTGCTCATTAGACTCAGTGCTCCGATTAGGTTGTCTGCAAGGTTCTCTGTGTAACTCAGGGTAGGAGGTTTTAAGGGGTTCAGGAAAAGAGTTTGGATGGGATTTTGGCTCTGAGTAGGACTCATACACAGGTTCCGGGTAAGACTTCTGGTGGGACTCTGTATAAAAGTCTGCATAGGTTTTTGGATAGGATTCAGAGCAGGAAGTGGAGTGGGACAGTGAGCACGATTCAGAGTAATCCTCATCTTCATCTTCAGGTAGGTCATTGTCAGGTACGGGGCTCATGCTGGTGTCTTCACTGAAGTGGTCCAGCTGGGGAAAAGGTGGAACATCAGGAGACGAAGGAGGAGTTGGTGACTGGAGCGGTGGTGGGCTGTGGAGAGGTCCGTCCATACTGAGCGAAGCGGCGCTCTCCGTGTCAGAGCAGAGGTCAGTGATTTCGCTTCCCTGAGCAGCAATGTCCTCTGCCACCTCTTCCATCACTTCCTCCTGATCCTCCTCCACCCTCTCTGCACATTCCTCTTCTCCATCATTGACTGTCTGCATGTCGTCACGGCTGCAGCTGGAGTGACCTGTGGGTGAGCGGCGGTCTAGATCATCCTCTGCCTGTTCTTGTTCTTCATCATTCTCCCTAACTTCCTCCAATTCCTCCTCACACTCTACTTTATGGTCCTGGAGGTCCTCTTCTGCCTCAGGGGGTGGAGTGTATTGGGGGTTAGGTTGAACATTATGAGTTGCAGGTCCAGGTGAGAGGTGGGTGGGGGTAACAACAGCAACAGGAGTCTGCTGAGGAGATCCCCTGTCCTGCGACTGGTCTGTTACACAATCATCTGCTGAGCACTGCTGCACCTGCACCTCTGCTGCACCTTCTCTGTCATCCACACCATGTGAAGCGTCCTGCATCTCTCTGCTTGGTTGCCTCTGTCTGTGACCTCTGAGCCTGGGGTTAGGGTCGCCATGACGACGGTAGCGAGCAACAGCAGGGCGGGGTTGCTGGACAGGATGAGGCTCAGTGTCCCGACTCTCGCCCCCATCCGACCTTGAAGAAGCCACCGCTGGGACCAGACCAGGACTCTGAGCCTGGCTTTGGCCCTGCCCTGCGGGAGGGCGCCGGCGGTGCCGAGTGGGTCCGCGACCTGTGGGCGGGTGATGGTGTTGGTGAGGAGGGTGATGATGATGGTGATGATGATGGGGATTCAGTTCCCCGTCCTGGTTGAGCATCTGACATGGCCTCCAGGACCGTCGTACAGGAGGTTCCCCGCGTGACGTCCCATTGGGCTGCCTGTTCCTCAGAGGCACCTTGTGCTCCTCGCCTGCTTCCCCCATCTCCTCTCCCTGATATTTGTGGCTCATGGCTGGGGCGTGATCCGTCTCTGATTTTCAGAACATGCTTCTCATGTCTCCAAGGAAACCCCGCTCATAGCACAACCTGGCAGAGAGAGTGACAGGAGAGAAACACAAAAAGTGAAATCACAGAAATAATAGCTCCAAGGAGAGGTTAAATGTTAAAAACAGAAGTGTTACTAGGGCTGTGTATGTCCATTGAGAACAGCTTCAACTCATTCTCAGAAAATACCAGAGATCAATATCTTAATTATCCATCTGTTTGGAAGTGGATAAATATTCAGCAATGACTGTGACTGACTATTGCTTTCATCAAGTTTTGATGTCCTTCATTTAGGTTTATATGCATCTACAGCTTATTAACCATTCCACCCCAACATCTCTACACAGACAACACTAAAAGGAAATATTACAGTGATGTGGAGTATCAGGCCAGGGACTCCCTGTCTCTATACTGCTAATAGCAAAAACCTAAATCCTCCGGGATTCATCTGGGTGTGCAGTGCACTTTAATCTGCACCACATTCATCCGTCCACCAGCAGCTGGCAGATGGCACAGGACAGGAGAAGAGAAAATGAGGAGGAGGAGGAGGAGGAGGAGGAGGAGGAGGAGGCGGCAGGGCAGAAGGACAAGGAGAGACATCTCTTCGGCATCTGATAAGACCTGACTGAGAGGAATGGATAGGGCAGCAACCTGAATAATAAATGCCTTCTGTGAGTGAGAAGCCCAGTTTTGATATTTATTTAATATGACGAGGCTATCGGGGCTCCATCAGCTATCTCCTATCACAGGCTACACTGTGTCCAGGGTCAACAAGTAGAGAAACCACACCAGAATACAATCCTACTAGATATTTTAGGAATAAATGAGGTGATTCCAGAAAATGTCACCAATGGAGGAAGAAAAAGGCTAAAGCTTGTTTAGGAAGGCCTATATGAAAGCTTAAAAGTATTTCTCAGTATTGATCGATACTGTATCTCGATAAGTTGCACTAAAGCTGCTATCATAAGTTATTTATCTGAACATAATGATCGTAGGAATCCATAAATGTGTGACTGCATGCATGAAAGAATCAGTTTTTACTCCTTTAGACTCCCTAACCCAGCTCTGTACTTAATGGGTACTGAACATCTCAACTACGAGTACTAAAATACAAAAGTACTAAAATAATCTTGATTGGAATCCAGACCATTGTTGCTATTTTATATAGATTATAAATTATCTTGTCTGGCATTATAAATTTACTTGATAAGTTACAAGAAACATCTGACCTAAAGGAGATTCAAGGTGATCTTGATTGATTAAAAAATGATTGTGAATCTACTTCAGAGCTTCAGACATTGTTGCATTTAAAATAGTTATATAGTTAATAGAGTTTATGATACACTCTCTGGTCAGCCCAACTTCTTCAGGGCACACTGGATGCTACAGTGATATGCTATCAGTTTATTTCTTGCAAATAAACTCCTTGGGGAAATATCTGGCTCTTTAGTTGTTAACTGCGGGGTTTGGTCTTTAGAGCTTTTTCTCTGAAAACATCTAAAAACTATGCTCAGAGGGAACCACAACAGTAAAGTTGAGGGGAGCTGCACATGCTCTTTTTCAGATTGCCATCTGATACAATCTTATTATAATGCCAATTATCCCCTTTAAGTTAAATTGAGCTAATTTTTTGTGGAGAAATCTACAAAGAAATACTAAGAACAATAGAAAAAAATATTTTTAATGTACTTCATATGTAAATACTGGATCCATTTGAATTTTAATTCTTGCTTTCATCTTTATAATAAGTTCATTTCCAGTGTTTCTGATCCATTGCATCAATTAGTAGACTCTTGCATAAACAACATAAATTTGAAATAGGATTAAGAGGCAACAGAAGGTTTACTGATGTGTTTATCATCTTATATAGATAAATTCTAAACTGAAAACCAAATATGGTTGACAGAGAGAAGACACAGGGGGCAAAGGTTAATGTTGATCCTGTAATCTGAGCACAAACCACAACTGCCAAGGCAGGAGCATGAAGGGGCGCAGCAGGAGTGAGGGTGTGCTCCCAGGGTGGCTAATGTCCCTCTCTGCCAAGAGTTTAAGACTGGATGGCAGCGGCTGGGTGACTCAGAGCGGGAAGTCAGAAAGGAGGAGTTGCCCAGGTCACAGATGGCCATGGAAGCGCAGCAGAGAGCCGGACCAGGCCTGCAGAGCTGTGAGCCGAGCACTGCAGTTCCATCTGTCAGGCTGCAGTGAAAGCTGCGGGGTGGGGGATTTACTAGCCCATTAACTCACTGATCTTATACTGACAAACACACAGTGACAACAACACATGTGTGCTCTGCGTACTCACATGGACCTTCACTGATTCACCTGTGCTCACTAGCCATTACGGTAACTCTCTCTACCACATGCCAGAAATAAGGTTTAATGGTGGAATTCAGGTTGCAAAAAAAAAAAAAAAAAAAAAAATCATTATTGATGTGCCAGTCAATTATTTTATTATTGATAAAGAATTATTCTGTCTAGTTTATTGTGAAAAAATATCATCAAAATTTCCCAGAGCTCAAGGCAATGTCAGTAATATGATGCCAATTCCTACATTATTTGTGCTTTTAGAAGGTATTTCCACAAAGAAACAGTCAAGAGTGGTGATAATGAATATGATGACCAACCAGGAAGAGACGAGTACTGTTCATTTCACTCACCGTCAGCAATCAAATAAGCTCAGAAAATTGCCAGAGAGCACAATATTAATCTTCAGTTTAGTGTGTTGCTTCTTTATTATAGACCATGTAAAATTAAAACAGCTTCCCCTGAGTTAACTTTGCACCTGTAGTTCTTGGGCAGGATTATTTGCTGCTGTACATATGAGCAATACAACACAGTATATAAAATGGCAATCTGACAAATATCGGGGATCAATAGAAATCAAAAATCATCCCAGTGAATCACTGAGTTCATTTTGAAAGCAAGGTTTTTAAACGATCCTGGACATGAACCTGAGATCTTATGCCAAAATTGTTAGGTGATGAGGTTAACAGACTGATAGTAGTGCAGCGTTAAGGAAAAGGCAAGATTTACAGCACATCAATGAAATTAACAACCAAATGCATTACACAGGTGGTATCTAGTACCTAGTAGTATCTATTACCTGTATTTAATCCTGAGTTTAAATTTCAACCTAAACCCAGACCCAAATACTGCACTAACCTTAAAATATGTCCTAAAGTCCCAACAAGTGATTACGGTAGTTGATTGGCTGATTAATCTACAAACAGAAAATAACATGATGAAGATTTTGATAATAGGTTTAAGTATTTCAGGCAAAAATGGGAAATATTACCTCACCCCATCTTCTGGATTGTGAGTATTTTCTGCTTTTCTTTGAATTGTGTAACATTGATCTTAAACTCTTAAGGTTTTGTATTTTGTTTGCCAAATACAATTTGAGGACATAACCTTGGGCTCTGGGAAATTAAAACAGGCATTCTTCACTATTTCCTGGACAAAACAATTAATCAAGAAAATAACTGGCAAATTAATCGATCATGAAAATAATCGTTAGCTGCAACTGTCCCCACTTTGGGGGATTCTCCTCATCTATCTATTAATGAGCCCATGATTCATCACACACACACACACACACACACACACACACACACACACACACACACACAAGGTTTGGATGCATCAATAGTCGTATTGCTTACTTTGTGTTTACATGTTGACTACGCCATAGCTCCAGAGGGAAAAGATTAATCCATGTACAAGTGCCAAACTGGCAAGTGCTTTTATTTTGAAGGCTACTGGCTTCTTAAATCCCCTTCCATGGCCTTGAACGTTTATATCATGTTAAAAGGCATTATCAATTAGTGATCAGCCTCGCACCTGTATCACTTCTTTGAATTGCATTTACAATCCAGGGTCTAATTCTTAAATGATCATAGTGTTATTCTGGATATGATGGACGTATATCCTGGGTATTACATACTGTCTTTCACTGTCTCCCAGTGTCTAAAACGCTTGACATCTATACAAGAGAAAGTAAAAATGTACAGTAAACTGTCAGCAGTCTAAATGCTCCTATCGTCCCCCCCCTGACAGTACAGATTAAATCTCCATAGGTGTCGGATCCGCCATCAACGGAAAACGACCTGAACATGTTCTCAGTCCGCCGTCCTGCCCCACACTAAACCCGGCCTCCCGTTACCGGCTGCCGGACATGACATTCACTCATTTACCTGCATGTCAGTGGCGGAGAGGCCCGGGTCCGGCTGCTGCAGTACACATCGCCGCTGTTCCCCGTGCCTGCTGGCTTGGCTCGGCTTGGTTTGGCTCTCGCTTGTCCCTCCAGACAACTTGCACGGATTAAAGCGGAGAGCTCAGCCCCTCCTTCTGCACCGTGACATCAGAGCGGATTAGCAATGCACAAAGCGCCTTTACAAACACTGCTGATGCTGGTGGCTCAGCGTCGTCCCACCTACTCCATCAGCAGCAGCAACAGCAGCCTGCAACGAGCTGTTATGGCTCTGCCTGCCTGCTGCACCACCGTAAACGGTCATGGTCCCACGGCCTGCCGGTGGTGTCGCTGTTATCTGCCTATTCAAGATGCTCCTGGACAACTGAAACACCTGTAAGAGCTGGACAGGTAGAAAAAGTAATATCCAACCGTAGTTTGTTCCCAGTTGTCTGTCAGCTAAACAGGAATTCTTACGTGTCTGTGGGCTCACATTTAACCCAGGTTAGCGCTGTTAACCGTTAGCTAACAGTTAACCGTGATATGCTAGCTAACGTTAGACAAGAATCTTTTTTCCCCATAACAAATGTGAACGAAACTTAAAAAAAAACGCTTAATGACACTCGCCACCGTTGCTTCCTTATTTCAGCTGAAACAAAAAATATTTAACCTGCTTTGAAATTAAAAATCGGAAGTGGCCAGCGGCGCCCCTGTTATCAGTCCTGCTAATCAAAGATGGCAGCTGTTCTCTCCAGGTGAAGAACAGCTGGTGGTTAATTATCCACCAGTCAATTAGAAATACCACTGAATCTCTAAGTTTCGACAATAAGAACATGGTAAGTGTAGTTAATCAGCTTTAGGAATTATTTAAAGAGATTTAGGTGCTTTTTGCTTTAATATTTAAAACTAATGTTAGTTAAGTTATCAGTAGTAATTTTCATATATTGTTATAATGATGAAATGGGCCTTTTTCACAGTGCATTATGGCTTACCGGAACTCTCGAATCTAACAGAGCCATTGTTGATGTTGTTAGTAACACCTGTGCTTTTCCTAATATGACACATAAAATTGCTGTGAAAAACACCCATGAATGTGTTAGTTCTCTCACCTTTGTTTCATATGTGGCAGACATGGTCCAATGAAGTCGGGAGCCTATTGGCCTACTGTTAACCATACGCAAAATCAGGAAATAATTGAATAAGATAATGAGCCTGATAACCTACAAGACTAGAAAGGAGTAACAACAGGCCTCCATCTTTGTTTGGCTTGGGAACAAATGAGTCACAACTTGGGGAAACAAAAATCTTTATTGTGCTTTAGGTGGAAATTTTCCCTTCAATCTCAACAGAGGAGTCATTCAGGAACTTGTGAGAGAAATAATATAGCATTCATTTTTTTCCTTAAGTTGTCCAGATATTCGAAATCTTTGACACTTACTGCGTTGCTTTAATGTGAAATGTTTTAAGACAGACTTCGAGACATTTTTAGACCCTAACAAATATGCCACGTGTCAAACATTTATTGCAATAATCCCACATTCCCACAAATGTTTTTATTTCATTTCATGAGTGGATAGTGTAAAGTAGTAAAGGGTAACAGGAAAGTTCATATTTTATATACTATACAGCATGTGTCTCACTTGTGAACTTACAGTACTTTTCTGTTAAGTTCTGGCACCTTTAAATAACACTACACAGCCATTATGATCTGCGCATCAGATTGTTATGGCTGTGTACTGTTACATAGTGTAACTTAATTTTGATGAGACGCTCTTGAGCTTATTAATGTCCCATCATAATAATCAAAAGTGATGTTCATGAAGTAATTAACCACAGTCATTAATACAGTTGTTACTGAATATGAACACATTAACATGTCGTCACACATAGGTGGTTTAATGTTAATTTATATTTTAAAGCATTGATGGGTTAGAACAGTTTCGATGAGAGATATTTAAAATTAAAATGCAAATTTATGCAGAACAGTTTTCTCTTTTTATTGTTTTTAGCTTTTTTGTGTAAAAGAAAATGACACAATACCTTGTCATTCCAGGCCTGTTATTCTTGTTGATAGGCTGGCATGTGTGATATGAAATTTAGTATCTAATCATGGCTGATACACTGAGTGTGAAGCAGGGTGGGCGGTGTTTGAAGGGCCCCTGGCATAATAATCTGGTGTCACTCAAGCCCTGGTTGAGTAGATCGATCACATTGTTGCGTGTCCTGTAACACATTCTCACCTAAGTCACATGCACCCTTCCATTGGAGCAGCCGTTACCGTGACAACAATATGTGATGGAGGATGGCGATGGTGCGGAGTAGTAACCATGGCATCCAGTCTGTTATTTGCCCTCTCTGCAGCCACGCAGCTCTTATCCCACACAAACAGCCTGTACGCTTCTGTAAAGTACAGGCTGTGAACGTTTGGCTGAATGTGGAGGCGTGTATGACACATTTTAATGACCCGAGCCAATCAAAACGCTCCAAAATATAGAGTGCAACGTGCAGAATCAGGTCATCAGAGAGTATCTGAGGTAACGTTATCACTCCGCTGCTGGCGTTAACTCATGTCACACAACCTATATTTCATGCCAGTCCAGTTCTCTGCTGCTCTAGTTCCTGAGAAGGCATCAATAATTTGTGGCCCTCATTCTCTCCCTGCATGGATGAAGGTATACTGAACATGTTCTGTCTGTAGTTGTATGGCACGCAGAGAGCACAGACTGAAGCCATTACTGGAATTAACGCACATTAATGTTTCATAGTTTCCCATTACACGGTTATCTCTTATCATGCAGAAACCCAGTGGCCTCGATTAAATGCACACTGCAGGTTCCAGTTTGTTCATGAGCCAGTCAGGGTCCATGTTCACCTGCACAGAGCCTGTGATCTCAGCAGGTCTGCAGGTGGCGCTCTGCTGCAGGAGGACTGGTGGCATGATGCTGTTTGCACTTTATTGTCACTATTGTCCTATAACATCCACATTTGAATATTGTGATTGTGAGCATGTTAGCATGTTGACATTAGCATTTAGCTCAAAGCCTAAGTAGAGCCTCCAGAGTTGCTAGCATGACTATAAACCTGTTTAAAAATACATAAGGAGTGGGCCTGAGTATATTATGAAATCAAAAAATAATTTATAAACTATTGCTTTGTTAACAATCTGTATATGATTTCTGACATACTGTGTTATCATCTTGTACAAATGTATTTCAATGTATATACAGTATATTAATTGCTTTTCCTGTTATAAAAAAAGATAAGTGAAGATAATAAATGGTTTCTAAAAGATCATGATATATCTGAGACCTTTTTATGTAATTCAGAAAATTACAAATGTTGAAATAGAGGTTTTTCCCTTTTTTTATTTTTAACAAATTATAATTACATTTATGTACAGTTAAATTACAATTTTCTCTTCTAGTTTGCCTTGATTAACGAAGTTTGTGATGAGAATTGGTATTCTGAAAAATCATCTGGAAAAATGGAGCAAAAAAAAAAGCTGGAATGAAAAAAAGTAGGATGAAAAGTAGGATTACATAATAATGTTTTACAAATGTATTGGATTATTTCATAAGTTTATGGCTATATAACAAATTTTTATGGTATTTATTCATATAATTATTTGTTTGCTATTGAACTAGTTCGGACTCCATAATAAATGACATGTACAGCAAGAGATCAGTATTATAAACTGTTACTCATTCTGCAAACAAACTGAACAAAAGCACAATATCTGGGACAAGTCTGCAGAAACAGATTTATGTCCATGTTTCCCTTGACAGTGAAATCTCAGTATTAAACATGAACGATAATAAAAATTTTAATTGTTTAAAGGTCACTCCCACCCTGAGAACAGAGGAGATCGAGTGTTTGATGATTGAAATCAAGATTTATGTTACAACTAGACATTTCCATACAGATAAAATAAATAATAATGCCTATCCTAAGTTGCTTGTTCTGTCTTCGGGCTGAGCCAGTGGTCTGGAGGGTTCCCAGAGGAAGGGTGGAGGGCCAGAGGGGACCTAACCTGCTGATCCCTCTGGCCAGCAAGTTACATACTGAGGAGATACTGTCATAACTGTATCATCATGCAAACATTACTCTGCATGCACTGCACATGACACATTCTGGTATCCTTCACTTATTTCTTAAAGCTCCATATTGTTGTTTACACAGACACAGGCAACCAGGAAATTAAACAGATGACCGATGGTTTGTGAGGATGGAAATTTAAACCAGTTGAAAACTAAAATTGTCTTTGGAACTGGATGAATGCAGAAATCCCTGGACATACAGTGATCCCTTGAAAACAGGCAAGAATATTTTCTCAATCTCCTTTGTTCACAACCAAACTGTTCAGATTGTTTGCATTTACACTTGAAAATAATTATGAGTCATTTTCTCTCATACTTAGATCCTTATTTGCTCAAGAAAGAACACTGATGGCTGCAGTCTGGTCATATGGACAAAATCATGGGAGAACTCACTTCTCCATCTGGTTTGAAGGTGTTCATGGTGTCCATAGTACCTCATTAAACTGAGATAACTGAGTGAGGAAAGTGGAGGAATGGACATGTACAGTACAAGACAACTGCAGAAAGGGAGAGAAAGAGAGAGGCAGAGAAAGAAAGTCTAACAGATGGATCACAAATGTGGAAGAGAGAAAAAATTACAGCATGGTCTAATCTCCCATATCCAACATGGTACATTCTTTTCTTCTCTACCTCTCATTGTCATTCCCTTCTGCAATGTCACTAGAGTGAAGGCGTCCAGAATTCAGATTCAACTTTTTTTTTTCCATTAATCGCTCATCAAAAAAAAAAAATTCTTTTTTTGCATTTGGGCAGGACACAGTGTCTCTGTTGTGACTGCTTTAAATTCCTATGTGGCTCATTAACATTTAAGTAAAACTGGTGTTCTCTGTATGACATAGTCATGTCATTTTTGACATGCACATGTAGGTAAGGCAGAATTACTTAATGTTCATATTCAAAAATACGTAATGCCTGCAAGCTTTTGAGACCAGGCACAGTTTAGATCATTTGTGTATTCAGGCCTCTCCTTAAACAGTGAAGCTTCCAGACACGCATGTTTTTGTGCAGCTTTAGCATACAATACACAAAATAGTCAATGATATATTGTACACCGTTTGGCCCAAAAGTATCTACATATGTCACACATATGTGGTTGTTGAACATGTCATTCAGTTAAAGAAACCAGAGTTTACTGCTTGTAGGAGACCAGAAGTAAATAATGATCTTCATTGTCAAAGTCAGACCCATCCCTGCACCCGAGCTCTTCCCTGAGATGTTTTGTGACCATAGAACAACATCCTGCTCCTTGTGCCTTTGTGTTTCTTGAATGAGAACAGTGATACTCTTGTGGCTAACTGCAATGAAGCTGGTCAGTGACCAACTGGTGCAGATTGTCCCTGGAAATCAGTGCTGAATTCCTCCACACAGTTAGCTTAAATGCACAGTATGTCATTTTCTACCACTAGGGGTCTCTCAATCAAAACAATAAGAAAAGACGGAGTTTGGTGACATCATGAAGTAGCATGGGATCATGGCAGTAGTTGTCTTCACCACCATTGCCATCATTCCAGTCAGCTACTCTTGGTGACGATTTCTTCATTGTCATTCAGGAGGTTTTTACCGTGAGCTGAATTAACTGCGAGGTCTTCTCTTCTCCAGAACTAACAAACCTGGTGATTAAAACAGATAAAAATAAAGCAGTTTCACGTTAAAAATCTGTGTTTCTCCAACACTGTTTGGCGAACAGAGGAGGTGTAGTAGCCTAGCTGACACTAATGAAATGTACCATTACCATGATTTAAAGTCATGATTGGAAATATATATATGATATATATACATAGGTCTAGTCTTTGTTTTTGGACATTTTAAAGCAGAAAAGTTACATATTATAACTTTAAAATTTATCATTGTCATTTTCTACTGACTGTGTGTGGGAGTCACAGCTTTCACCCATTCTCCTCTGCTCCTCTTCATAATAATTAAGAGTCTACCATTTGTTCTCAGCCAGCCTTCAGTAATTAATGCCATAACCACAAGAGGCTGCTCTCAAAAAATGAAAATGTAAACATAATTTGTTGGTCATGCTGTTCTTCGCAAAGACGCTTCCTCCTCCTCTCCCATTGATTAATCTTCATCTGCCTAACTTTTCTTCCTCAACCTCGCAGTCTTCTCACCAGCTATCCCTCCTCTCCTTCTTAACCCCCACCCTCCCTCCCACCAGCTCATCACTCACCTTCTTTTTCTCCTCCTCCTCTCTGTCCCAGACCTCACTCTTTCTCCTCCTCCTTGCTCTGTTATCCAGACACACACACATATCCCAGTGGAGAGTCTGCAGTGTGCTGCCAGTCTGTGAGCTGGAGAGACACTCAGGCGACACTCACATCAGAGAAGTCTTCAAAAACAAACTTTTGTTGCAACTTCTTGTATTTTCCCAACTGTGGATGCAAGACCTACTTTTGCTTTTCTTATTTCCTCCAGAAGTCAAGTTTATTTCCACAGAGAGCTGCAATGCTTCCATTCTACCTCTTGACTTTTGCTGGTGAGTACATTTATTAATGGTTGTGCCAGTGCTGGTGCATGAGGGCATGTTTCTGTTAATGCCAGTTGCTATGATTCATAGTTACCATTCCCTCTCTGTAATGTCTTTCCTCTCTCTTTTTCTCTGTCTATGCTCAAAGCCACCATCCAAGCCTACATCCAGCTGTTGCCAGGCTCCTGCAACTTTGAATCCAACACCTGCGGATACACGTCAGATACCGACTTTATGAGGTGGACCCTGCACAAAGATGGTACTGGAAGACTTTAATGGATGCCACACTGCATCTACAGTCCTCTTTTTTTAAATTTAGTTAAGGGCCTTGTGATAAGTGTAGACTGTATCATGGCTTTTTTAGCAGCAGTTACAGGTTTAATTGTGATGCTGTCGTTGTTTTGGTGCTGACTTTGGCCATACCACTGAAGCACACTGGTGAAAAGAAGCCCATCTGTTCTGCATTGATTCCAGCATCTCAGTCTGAACATCTGGAGTCAGTGAAATAACACATTCAGGCATTCTCTTTGGGTTGGTAGAGCAGCTGATACGGATGAGTACGGAGCACACCCATATCTTAGTTATGTCATTGCCTATTTATGTGATGTGATCAAAGCCAACAGATGTCTGCAAATAAGATCATTTGTACATGATTTAATCAATGCCATTACTCTGTTGCAGAAACAACAAAACAGTTTCTAACACCCTCATTTGCTGTAGCTGTAATTAGATCTAATACACATGTAGACTCTTTTGTGGAGAGCTAATTCCTTGCAGGAAGTATTTCGAAAGGTCTGACTGCAGGTGTCTTGTTGCACTAGCAGCAGGATCCACTTGTGACATGAATGGGGCCTGTTTTAAGAGGTGGAGGTTATGTGGATGTTAGGAAACACTCTCAGATCTTTAGCCCAGTCTTACTCATACAAAGCCTATCCCTAAATTTAACCATCTTTCTGAATCTGATAATCCTAAATTTGGAAGGCCTGTCATACTAGACTCTTGGTGAATGATGCACCAGACTTGGTTCAAGAACTGGTCTGATTCCATTCTCCCAAATCCTAGTCAAATCGGGCAGCCATATTCGGGCAAGAACCAGAATACATCTCATCCCGGAAAATATCTGAGTGAGCTGAGCCAAGATAAACTTCCACATCTCTAAACTAAAGCCAGAATCATCATCATTTTTAACCTTGTATCCATGTGCGTTAACTTTGGAGATGGAGTCAGGGGGTGATTACCCTAGCTTAGCATGAAGACTGAGAGTAGGGGGATACAGCTAGATTGTTCCAGTGCATAAATCCACTTAAAATCACAAAGAAGAGTTTTCATGTTTCTGTTTGTGTAAAGATTAAACAAGAAAGATAAAATATGTTAATATCAGCTTTAGAGGTGGTAGAGGCCATGTTCTTGAACTGCTAACCAGGCTAGCTGCTTATCCTCTTGCCTTCAGTCTCTTAGACTAACAGTGTCCCGATTCCAGCTGAGTATATATCCCACAGACATCTTATACCCAGTGACATAGTGGTAACTAAAGGAGTAGAAATAGCCAAGTCATTGAGAAGTAACTGCAACCAAACAACCTGATTCATTATCAGTTCATTTATTGGCTGTTTTTCCTGATAAATTAATCATTAATTTGGTCTATAAAATGTGAGAAATAATGAGAAATGTCATTTGCTAATTAACAGAGCCTGTAATGATATACTGTTTGTTTTGTATGAGCGGCTATCATAAAAAGAAACATACAGAAATATAACAATATAACTTGAGAAGCTCAAACAAGCAAATGTCTGATATTTTTACTCTGACATTAGTTACATCTTATGAGTGTGGATCAATCTCTTGATTGATTGACTGATTGCTTCAGCACTGTTTAAAGGTACAATCAGAGCTCACTTGGATATATCCTGCACTGTGGTTCCCATGCCTAACCAACTCTCATCTAAACCCTTTTGATTAGTGCAGACTTCCTCCAAGCATGCCACTGTCCTGCTGCTGCAGTAACTACCGTGTCTGCAGCCAAACCCTGTTGGAAAAAACTTCTTAATAGGACTTTTTTTTTCCATCGTTTCTTGCTCATACTTGTCTGAAAATTGCTCTGCTGTTGCAGCCTGTCTCACTTTCTGTCTTTCCCCTGGGAAATGTCAACCACTTTCTCTTTTCCTGTTTCCATCCTTGTTGCTGTTGCTGCCGGCTTGTTAAAAAGATCAGGGTAGTTGGTGCGTTAATGGTGTGCTCAGCTCCTGCTCATTTATTCTCCTCTCTCAATCCTCTTTTCCTTTTCTGTGCTCACTGCAGCACGTCTGATGCTCTAACACAAGTGAAGTCATGTCTTATATATTTCAGTTTTTCTCATCTAAATCCAAATGAAGCACAGACACTAATTAAACCAAGGAAGCCCATCCAGTTTGAGTGAGTCAATGTTATAATTAAGTGTTTTAAATTCCAATTCAGTGTCTAAATACAAACATTTGCAACCAATTGCAGTTTACTGGCAAAAAAGAAGAACATTTTAAATTTAAGGTGAAATGAGCTCAGCCATGGTGTGTGTATGTGTGTGTGTGTGTGTGTGTGTGTGTATGTGTGTGTGTGTGTGTGCGTGTGTGTGTGTGTGTGTGTGTGTGTATGTGTGTGTGTGTGTGTGCGTGTGTGTGTGTGTGTGTGTGTGTGTATGTGTGTGTGTGTGTGTGCGTGTGTGTGTGTGTGTGTGTGTGTGTATGTGTGTGTGTGTGTGTGCGTGTGTGTGTGTGTGTGTGTGTGTGTATGTGTGTGTGTGTGTGTGCGTGTGTGTGTGTGTGTGTGTGTGTGTATGTGTGTGTGTGTGTGTGCGTGTGTGTGTGTGTGTGTGTGTGTGTATGTGTGTGTGTGTGTGTGCGTGTGTGTGTGTGTGTGTGTGTGTGTATGTGTGTGTGTGTGTGTGCGTGTGTGTGTGTGTGTGTGTGTGTGTATGTGTGTGTGTGTGTGTGCGTGTGTGTGTGTGTGTGTGTGTGTGTGTGTCAGTGTATTTGAATACACATGTGTTGGTCAGGATATAGGAGCCCTGGGGCAACAGGGCATTCCACCAGGACAAATAATAAATGACAGACCAGTGAGGAAAGCTCAGAACTCCCTGGAGCAGAAAAGAAGCTAAGATTTGCTGTTATTGTGAGAGCTGAGGTGGATTTCATGTTGCACCAAGTCAGAGTATTTTCACTCTGGACAAACATCCTGATGCAAAATGTCTTCTGTGATTCTGTGAATTTGTGTAGCTTGTTTCAGAAAAATGTTTGAGTAGAAACAAGTTTTTAACATGTTTTAATTTCCTTTCCTACTTTAAAGAGAAACTGCTTTTCTTTTCTGAATCCAAGGACGATGCTGCACGGCACACCAGTTCGATTGTGTGCCAATATTATGATCAATTAAGTTGAAATTCAGTCAGTTCAATTGTTTCTAAAGTGCAGATTGCTGCTCAGATGTGAACCTTGTGTCCAGAGTGAAATATATCAACAGCCACTGGATAAATTGTCTGATCTTGATTTTTCATCATCATCATCAGGTCAAATTTTCAAGTTATTTGTCATGATAAATACCTGCAAAATGGCATACCCATCAGCCTCTGCTGCACTTTGTGATTATTGGTAATGAGCAAATGTTAGCATGCTAACACACTAAACTGCTGTGGTGAAAATGGAAGTCATAAGCCACTAAATAGCAGCAAGCTAGGATTCATCTCAAAGCACCTCTGAGCCTGCAGCATCACACAGCTGCTAGCAAGACTGTAGAGTCGTCTGGAAACAACTTTGTTGCTTGTTGCTGTGATCTTGGCAGTGCTCATAAGCAAGTACCTCACTCATTAGCAGTCATTCTGTAACCTATGTAACCTGTGACTTTCTCTGAGAATTTATGGATTTTGTGTTTTGCAGTTTTTAATAATCTTCTCCAGAAACATTTATCCAGGCTGATCCTCTTGTTCGCATCACTTCTTTGTTTTTCTTTAGTTTTTTTGGCAAATTACTACAGAGCTTAAGGTTGAATTTCAACATGATTTGTATCAAGTTTACATTTTCCAACTTTTGACCCCCTCCCTTAGCTGCTAAATTAAGGTGCTGATTGCCCAATCTCTTTTATGGCTGACAGATGCTGACAGATGGCATTCAACCAATGATATGAAAATTCTCCAGTGTATTATGATACAGAAACTGAGAAAAATAGATGCAGCCATGAAGTTTACAGTAGATTAAATTAAAAAAAATAGACCATATTTTCTTTGGGTATACATCTCAAAGATTCACTGCATTACTGGACGGCCTGATTCATTTAAAGGTAGGAATCTTTTTAAGGTTTCAGTTGTATACTCTGCTGTGCAGTAAACCTGGATTATTAATATGAAAGGGTGTTCTTTTTAAAATGATTTAGATGATGCATAGATCATGTTTATGTTACTTTATAACACTAGATGTCAGTGAAAATGAGTGGAAACCTGAAAGATAGAAAAAATGATAGTCAGCATCCAAAATCCTTTGGTGTACCATTGTTTGTTTGTTTGTTTGTTTGTTTGCTTGTTTGTTTGTTTTTATAGGAAAAAAGATCTCATAACATAGTCAAATAAAGTGAAGCTGACAATATTTTTGTCCCTCAAACATTGTTTTTTTTCTTTCTTTTTTTTCTTGAAAATAGCAATCTTCACAATTTAAAAAAAGATTTCTCACCTTTTTGTTTCAGGCCGTTTTGTCGCCGTGGATGGAGGCTTGACTGAAGACCAGAGCTATGAGACAGGTGCAGGTGACCGACCGCAGAGAGAGATCATAGGGGTCCTGCTGAGTCCACCTCTGGACCAGGGCGAGTGGAGCTGCCTGAGGCTCGTCTACCAGATCATAGGGTCAGGAAGCCTGGAGGTCCTGCAGCGTATGGAAGGAAGGAGCTTTGACAGGCCGCTGTGGAGCAGCCAGGCGCCCTCTGACAGCTGGGTCATCTCAAGCATGGACCTGCACAACAATACTGAGCCTTACAGGGTAAAACACTTAATAGAGTCCTTTGTTTAAAAAGGAGACCAGCTTAAAATGATAACAAGGCTGAAGTCTATAGCTCCTCTAATGGTCCTTGGAGGTTTTTTATGTTTAATTTATTCCATGATATAAAAATCTTGGATGAAACAAACGGCATACTGACAGTTTAACTATCCTTACAGCCTCAACAGTGGCGCTAAAAATGTCATGTTTATGCTGATGATAGCACTGAAGAAAAGGTCATACCCTTTCCAAAATGGAAAGTGATGCAATTGGAAGTTTTAGCTTAATCACCAGAAAAGGGCAGGAGGACACAGAAATATTAGATAGCATGAATCATCTGGGGAAATGAATATAAATAGCAAATATGCTGTAAATCTGGCTGTTAGTTTTTCAGACATCATAGACGAAAGTGGATGAAAACTCACTAACCTGGTTGGGAATCATTCAAAAGAAAACACAGAACAAAAACCTAGTAGCAGTTAACAGTCATGCACAACTATAAATCCAGTTTTAAATATGATGGAGTGTAACGGCCGCAGTTAGAAAACAAAAACAAAGAGATTTTGAGGCCGTGATGTTATGACAATAAAGGTGTAAAAAAATAAATAAAAAAAGAATATTAGTCTTGATACATCCAGAATATTCATAGTTTCAAGAAAAAGTAATATTTCAATTTGTTTACCAGAAAACTTTGTCACAGACTGCTTTATGAGACACACTGAAATTAGGCCATAAGCAGCATGACTGTACGGTCCAATGATCCTGGTAGATTTACTAAATTAGCACCACATTAATTTACTAATTATTTATTATTTATTGAATGCCATCAAAGATTGCAAGTGCACTGTTTCACAGCAATGCATATTTATTGCTGCTGACTTTCCAACCCTCTTTGTTAAAACAGCAGAAAACATTTCATGCTGTTGTTGTTAGGATGACAGATATAGGTTGACATTACACATGCAGGCCCACATTGAGGCCAATATGAAGTGTGTTGAAAACACACACACACCAACACACATTATCTAAACACTGGGTTGGAACAGTACAGCATATGTTTATATTATATGCAGAGGCAGAGCTGACTCCGACAGGGTCATGACCTACATGATGGTAAGCCAGGTCTGTGCTATGTGAGGGCCCCTCAGCGCATAAACATATTTCAGTCCAGACTGAGGTGAAAAAAATCAATATGTCAGAGGTTCAAACTTCCCACTGAGAAAATGTTCTGACAGTTACTTCACACAGACCCTCCAACACATTCTCACAGTACTAACTGTGATGAGAATGACTCACTAACTAAAGTTTCAAATGACTGTCACAGAAAGGACCATGGTTACACTCTTGTTTTGGCAAAATATTATTTGTCCATTGAAGGAAGAGGTTAGGAATTGGGGAAGCTAGGCTAGCTGTTCCCCCTGTTTTCAACCTTTAACTATGATAACCATGATCTTATTTTAACACAAAGACATGAGAGTGATATCAATCTTCTATTCTAAGTCTTAGAAAGAAATTTAATTAGTGTATTTCCCAAAATTATGTTAACTAAAAATGAAAGGCTGGATGGAAGGTAGCTATAGCTACATCTGGTACAAAGCATCTCATCAATGCTTGATGCATGGCTTTGAGCATGAACTATGGCAAGATCATAGTGTTACGGAGCTTTTTAGCCTCTTTTAGCTTCTTATCATTTTGGTTTTATGACATGTACTGGATACTATGACAGTCTCAGTTCCCCTTGATTTCTGATAACACCACTCTACTTCACCTTCCCAACAACAGGTAGCGACTAGCATTAGCTGCTGAAGAAAATGGAGAATCTAATCGCTAAAGAGCGAGATATTTTTCTCAGGAGTTGGTGGAGACCAAAGTGGAGCTAAAAGAAAGTGAATGTATGTCGGACAGTGTTTTCTGGATTTTGAAAAACTATTTGCCAACAAAAGATTTATTGTTCAGCCCTTGTCCACAATTTTTAACACACATATTAATGAAAACATGTATTCATCTAAATAAGTGCAAATGAAATCTGAGACTCAAATGTACTTTGCCCTGACCTTGTGTTATAACAAGCATGTTTATGCTCTGTGTCATTTCTTCTTCTTTAAGTCATTTTATTGCTGCTCACAAGAGCTTTGAAAGTAAATTACATATCATTACATTTCATGCATGCACTCTCTCTGACCTTCCAAACTGTAGATCACTGTCTATGATGTCATCTACATGCCACTCTGAATCACTGGATTCAGGTTGTTACTGACCATGTGTTTTTGATTAGGTTGTCATCGAAGGTAAACCTGGACAGAGTGATGGGAGCAGCGTGGCTATCTTTGAGATCCACATCAGCCCTGGATACTGCCTGGGTCAGTGACCTCACACATCCACTGATCAGCCAGAACACTGAAACCAGTCAGTTGAATGCTGTGGCTGATTAGTGTACATCACTCACTTTCTTATAACAAAAAGAAAAAAAACACGTATGAATGGCCGGATGAAGATCATCTGTGCTCTGTTCCTTAAACTTACACGCAGACACACATGAACATATCTGGTACATTGTAACGTTACAACAGCATGAGAGCCTTCTGCACCCACACCCATAACAGCAGCTGATTTCTCCTTTTTGCTGCATCCAGACTGTGATTTTGAGGAGTCTCATCTGTGTGGATACAGTAACCAGTGGAACGCCAATGTAAACTGGTATGTGGGAGGAGGTGGGGCCCAGCTCCTTCACAACACCATGCCAAATGACCACACATACAACAACAGCACGGGTGAGTGAGATTTACATTATATTCATACAAAGATGTTTCCTGCAGGTTTTTATTTTGGATGAAATGAGTCTGATGTACTCCGGATAGGCCAGGTGAATGCTAATTCTGTATCTTTCTTTATTTATTTATTTCTTTCTACAACTAAGGTTAGGTTAGGGTTAGGTTATTTTTTATACTTACTATCATTTACTCCACTTCTTAAAATATAAGCATTGTGTTATTCTATCATTTTTGGATTGTCAAATCCAAACAAATCCAACAGTGCATTCGTTTGTCTCTCAGCAACTTCTCAGTCTCAAGTCCTACCCCATTTGTTCCTACCAAAGGGTAACTGCAGGATTTTTAACCTGTGCCTTATTTTCCTGTGTTTTGGCTGTAAATGATTCATAGGGGCAAAAACCTTAACAATCAGTCCACTATTGAGCAAGGACGGTATACACAGCTGCTGCAGTTTAATCAAATGGTCAATTTGTCAACTAAAAGTCCATGTTTTTGCCACTCTTCAGGTTCAGGGTGTTGTTATAAATATCTAGCAACATTATGGATAGGATTCCTAAAGAGATACAACGTTATGTTAAAGAGTATGATCCTTTTTGTTAACCAGAAACAGCCTTTATATCACTCTGTGTAAAGCCACCACACTCCATTGATAAAAACAGTAATTTTACCCCACGCAACATGGGAGTTGCTGGTCCACTGCTTCCTCGATCGTTAGTTTGTTTGTGTTATTGTGTGACTTTCAGTAGTGGAGAGCTACTCAGATCCTTTACTTAAGTATAAATATTACACAATTACACAAACTAAACTGATTCCACAGGTGAACAGACCTCCTGTAAAGACTAATGCTTAGTCTCAGACATGTCATGACAAGACTGACCACACCAAGATTTTATTAACTATATTTAAACATGCAACAAGGACCTTCTTCAGATTGAAATATAGTCATTTAAATACTGTTGAAAGAATGGTTATATGTAACCCAGACTTTCAGCATTGATTTAGATGTCTAGACATCTGTTGACCTGAAATTCATTAAATCAGTTTTTAATATATTCTACAACCAGATTTTCATTTAAACTCTCCCTCAGGTCACATCATGTACGTGGACTCCATCTACGCCAAGACCTTCAAAGAAGTGGCCAAACTGGTGTCTCCTATGACTACGGTGCCGATGTCCGGCTGCCTGAATTTTCAGTACCAGCGGAGCAGGGAGGGAGGGAACCTGTTCTCTGTTTTCACCCGGGACCGACTGGGCCAGTACCAGGAGCTGTGGAGGGCGGGGTCAGAAAACCAGAGTGAATGGAGTGAGATGCTTGGAGAGTGGATACCTGTGCAGGTGGACCTGAAGGCACCATACTCTGTGCAGGTGAGCATGTGAACATGTTACAGTATATCACACTTATGTACATATTATTTTAAAGTTCTACATCATGACGTTTACATAAACAGATTCTGAGGTGAGACGATACATAACAGAGTATTCCTCTTACAAATGAAACATGGAATGAAGTAGAATGAACTCACAGTTGCAGTAGACTGAGGGGTTTTGCTGCTACAGCCTCACTTGGTCTGGTATGACCAGTAGCTTGTGACGGCTAATGTCAGCTAATATAAAGAAATTTAAGAAAGATGTTTAATTTCACTGACTTAATGACTCTTCTCTACCATTGCTACTGTTACACTACATGTAAGCTCAGTCAAATCACCTAATGATTTAAAGCAACTAATTCAAGATAACTATGGGAAATGTAGGTAAACTCATTGTGGCATTTCCCTGTCCCCTAATTGTCACTTGTGGCCTCAGTGGCCGCTGTTTGGCAAAAGTTAGATAGTCTTGCTTTAACTCATGATTTTCTACCAGTATAGTATTAGACTCTTAGAGGATTTAACAAAACATTTATCCCAACTGAAGACGCTTTATAGTCTGATCTATGATGTGCTGATACAAACTTGTTGCACAGGAAGTGATTACTGATAAAAAGAACAGATAAACAGATAAAAAACAATGATGTTGCAATTCAGTGTGTTACTCAACCCACCCTGATCATTATCTGTTTCTTGACGAATATCATCAAAAGTGCAACAAACTTCAGCTGTGAGTTTTGACCTTCAGGTTGTTGGTACTGTGGTAAGATGTTACACAGAGCTGAAGACAAAGCTTCAAACAGTCAGCAGTAGTTGTGTTCATGAGGCCATACTAGGTTCTTTTTTGCTTTTTCATCCACTTAGTTTTACATCATGAATCAAATACATAGATAAAATAAGAAAATTGCTAATACCACAAAATTGTACATACTTACATTCACATGTGTGTATCCATCTGCGTGCATTTGATTGCATGCAGCTTTGTTTATTAGCGACTGTCTCCATGTGTCTGTCTGCCCCTTCAGGTGGTCTTTGAAGTAGCATTTAACAGTCCAAGAGGCGGACGAGTTGCACTTGATGATATTTCCTTTTCTCCAGAGTTTTGCAGCACAGACACTGGTGAGCTGCAGACACAGTCAGTCATTGTTAATTCTAAACAGGCATGTTTAAATGCTACCATTCAAATAGTCACATTTATGATAGAATACTTTCTGGGTGAAAATATTAAACCTCATTTTCAGATTGAGGAGGATTAATAAATACAGAGGGAAGTCAGGAGGTGAAAGATAGTGACTGAGGGAAAGAAAAGGAAAGAAGGGGGGAGGTAGGACAGAAGGGAGAGAGTGAGTTAGGAAGGAAAAAAGAAAGGAGGGAGGGAGGGATCAAACAAATTAATTCATAAAAGAGTGAAGAAGAAATGAAGGGAAGAACAAAGGAATAAATGAACAAATATGTGAATAAATGAATGCAGAGATGAAGGAGGGGAGGGGGGGATAAAGGAAAGAAGGAAGGACAAAAACATGCACAGAATATATGATCAGCTTGAAAATCTTTATCAAACCCTGGAGGTTTACATGATGTGTGGATAAAAATGCCAGTTCTGTGTGGTGATATGGACATCATGGGCACCAAGGGGTTAAACAAAAGGTTTCATCCCTAAGGATGAATATGCAACTTAAATCTCATGGCCATGTGTATAGTATGTAGCAGCTAGTGGAGAGGTCAGGGGGGTCACTAAATATCTATATCAAATGTGAAGCTTGCTTGTATTTGTGGAAATATCTGGCTGTAGGTCAAAACACAATATGATACCAAAGTCATTAAAACATGAAAATCACTGTAGAGCTCACAGAAGTGCTGATTTAGTATGTTTCTCCACAGAGCCGACCTTCGACCCCTCCATCGCCAACTGTGATTTTGAGGCAGGTTTGTGCCAGTACACCCAGGACCAGGTGATGGGGTCGTCGTGGAGGAGAGTGTCTGTGAAGCCCAACATATTCAGGAATGGAGACCATACCACAGGAGCAGGTGGGAAAACAACAACTGATAATGGATATTATAACATTAAAACCTGCATTAAAGGAGCTATTTGTTAGTTTTGCTATTGCTACATAGCCAGCGTTAGCGTTAACAGCTGTTTACTTACCAGTGTAGAAGAAATGTAGTGAGTTCAGCTGTCTCAAAAGGTGGAAAGCAACGGCAATGTGAACTCTTCTCTCTATCACATCTTTTCTTCTACTGAAGTTAGCATGCTAACCAGCTAGCCCCGGCCTCTCTCGTCGCTTTCTGATAGCAACTCACTGTAGCCTCCAATCTGCCCTGAAGATGCCGTGCTGCTCAGAGGGCGTATTCTAGCCTTTCATATTATAAACACAACGATGGCCAAGGCTCTTGTCAAGCGACAATCACCACCATCTGCTTTCAGCACCTGCATGTTCGGCGGCAGAGAAAACTTACAGATATCCCCTTTATGCAGCTATAATCAATATTTTTTCTATAACTTAAGCCAGTGACAATGTGAAAACAATGTGACAAGGTGGAAGGGCTTGTGCCCTGATAATTTTGTCAGGAGTTGATAGACACTAAAAGACAAAATATTGGAATATATTTATGAGGTGGACACAAAAACAACTCCAATGAGATGATAATGTTGTGTCTGCTGCACTTGTATGGAGGCAATTTTTGCTAACATGCTAGCCAAAACAACTTTGTATGGTGTTGGTTCGTTTTGATTTTTTTTTCTGCCCCCTTGTGTTCAAAAAATCCATGCATGCAGCTGTAGGACGCATCTGGGGTGAAGAAAACAGGATTCAAAGCTGGAAAACATTTGAAAACTGTTAAAGTTAAGATCAGTGCCCAATGTGAGTGGTGATGGGAACATTCATGGCAAGCAGATTCCAAGGAAGTGAGAGTTTCTCAAGAAAATAAAAGCTGTCTTCTCCTTCCAGGGTCTTTCCTGTTGGCTCACTCATGGCTGAGCCCACGCAGCGGCTACATGAGCCGCCTGATCAGTCCAACTCTCCCTGGGAACATGAAGTACTGCCTGAGATTTTACTTTTCTCTGAGGGGTGAGCGGCACCCCACAACTCTCCAGATTGAAGGATATTTGCTAAGATTTGTTTTGTTTTTTCCTATGTGGTGGTGTTTGAATCTATGTGAGAATTCTTTGCTGTGATTTATTTTACTGACTCACCAACCACAAATAACTCTGGCAACTGCAGGTTACAACCAGACGGACCAGGCTCTGGCTGTGTATCTGCAGCAGAGCAGCAGCCAGGAGAAGATCTGGACTCAGGGGGAGAGGTCCAGAGGAATCTGGATCGCAACGGACATCACCTTCCAAACATCGCAGCCTGCCAAGGTCAGAGGACAGGAAGTGTAACACTGAAGGATCATCAGAGGATGTGTGAAAAAATAAACAAGGGGATAAACAGACAGAGGGAAGAAAGAAAGAAGAAAGGAGAGAAGAGAGTGACAGAAAGGAAAGGAATGAAGGAGGGAAGGAAAGAGCAAATAAAAGAATGAATGAATGATGGAAAAAACAAAAACATGTACAGAAGACAAAAATAGACAAAAATGGACAAAAAAGTAAAGGAAGAGAAAGAAAAAATGTGAAAAATTCAATGAATAAAGAAAAAGATGAAGGAAGAAAGAAGGAAATGTAATAAAGGGACTGTTACAGTAAAAGGGAAAGGAAGTATTTCAAAGAAAACTGAATCTATTTCAGTCAACTCAAATAAACAAGGTGATGGATCAATAAAATGATGAGGAAAGCAAAGCAGTTAAAAGAACGCAGGGCAGAAAGGACAAACAGTCCAAGCAAGAAATAACAAATAAAAAAAACAAATCACTGGTCGTCTCTTTAAAAACGTTGCTGTCTGCCCTGATGTTTGAGTCTCTTCCGTCATTTACTAACCAGCTGCTGTTAGAGGACACAGTATCACCATCATGTGTTCTGCGTGATGAGAATTAATTTATGCTGATGCCACAGTGCTCAAAGGCTTTCCCCACAATAACTTCATGTTTTTTTTTCTAAAACACTCAGCAAGACCTCCTTCCTTCCTCATGTGGGATTTCAGAGTCTCACACAAACATCTGAGCAGAAAGAAACAACCACAACAAAGTGTCTCAGGCTTTGGTTCTGTTCTGTTTGAGGCTGCTCTGTGAACCATTAATGGTCATAAAACTGCTGAATTGCTCTGGTACGGTGCAGCTGATGAGGACGCCGCTGCTTCTTGCTTTTGCTCTTCAGGTGGTTTTCATCAGCACCTGCAGGAGCTTTTGGGACTGCGGCTCCGTGGCTCTGGATGACATCAGCGTGAGCCTCGGGGACTGTGAGCTGACAGCAGGTAACAACTGCTGAATTAGTTCACTTCATCGTCAGACAGTCATCCATATATTTGTACCGCACTGTAAACAATACAATTCTTTCTGGTTAGATGCTAACTGCATGTCATTGGCTTTGTACCCGTACTGTGCACAATGATAATAAGGTCAACTCTAATGTAGTCTAAATTGCTATTTTTATAATGGAATCTGTTTTTCTGTGTATTTTGCATCAACACAGAGTGGTTGACAGTCATGCAGATTAGCTGATAGCAGTCATGATTTCTGGAGAAAACCTAAATCTTGCCTGGGAATTGAGGCTGGATTATTGACTGGGCAACACAAGAAACAAACATAATGATAAAAGCCAAAAGTTAGAACACGATACCTGTCAGCTTGTTAGGGAATGTGCAAGTGTGATATCAACTACAAACTACTTGTACCGTGATATGTTTGGGTACAATAATTGTACTGTGAAAAGAGGGGGGGAGGGGGGGGCTGCAGGGCCTCTGTGGTCAAATATCCAGATGTTGCGGTTTGAGCAACACTCCCAATCACTACCGGTGAAGACAAACTGATCAGAAATGAACCCTATCTGATGTTTCCAGTTAATCGAGGGATTCAAACTGTCAGTATTAAGGTTATCAGCCTGGATCACTGCCACTGCATCACTGTTAGTTTCCAAAGTTACAGTGTTGATTCGAAGTGTTATCTAATGTGACTGAAACATCTGAGTTTCAGGAGTAAACATAGATATTAAATGTCCACAGATTTTCAAGTTAAAAAGTTAGTTAAAAACGGGATCAGATTAATATTAAATTCTGAGTGAGTTGAGAGAGAAGAAGACAACGGATAAACATCAACTTCACAATAAAAACCTCTTGAACATAAAGTATCCTTCTTTTTCCTGTTACAGGTTTGCTGTCGTCTCCTCTGCCTGGACACTGTGACTTTGAAGCAGGACTGTGCGGTTACACTCAGGACAAGCACACTGATGCTGGTGACTGGGAGTGGAGGAGAGGACCCACACCCACCTCCTACACAGGTCCCAGAGGGGACCACACCACGGGACTCGGTAAGGGTCTCCTCCACCTCAACCCTTTTATTCTGTAACACAAAAATACACAAAAACTCTTTGAGGTGCTGTTGAGACAGGATGACTTTAATCAGACAAACCTGCTGACTTTTGATTGACAGGATACTACCTGCACATGGAGGCGTCACCCATGCTGCCCGGTCAGAGTGTCCGGCTGCTGTCCCGCCCTCTGAGGGGCTCGAGGGGGCCTCAGTGCCTGCGCTTCTACTACCATATGTACGGCTCCAGCACGGGCCAGCTAAGCGTTCACCTCGACAAGGATGGAGAGGACGTGTTGCTGTGGCAACGCAGTGGCGAGCAGAGCATTGCCTGGCTGAGGGCCAGAGTAGAGTATCAGTGTGACAGCCAGCATCAGGCAAGACTGGGACCAAATCTCTCCAAGCTGTTTTTTTTTTATTATAGATCATTTTATATTTTAAGTCTGTGGGCTGGACATGTGCGACTTTGACTAGAGCAGTGGTTCTCACCCTGTTTGGCTTAAACTGAAACATAGTCACAACTCACAGGCTGCTACAGGCTACTAAGTGGTAAACACTACAACTAAAGTACGTAGCCTGGACCAATGCCACAGGAAATTTACAGTTCAGGCTATAAATGTGTCATAAAAATTAGTTATTGGCTTTTCTCAGAGCATCTGTATCTTTAGAGGAACCACAGCTTTAGACATTCAAAATCTAAGAATTTGAATTGCCTTCATCACTAAGCCTGACTGACATATTGGATGCTTTCCATTTGGCTTAAATGGATCCTTCACAGAATCTATAGAAACAGCACAAACGCACAAACTCTCTGTGAACGACTGCAGGTACAGTAAGTGAGTGTGATATTGTTTTGGTTCAGGCTGGATATTATAGGACTATTAGCAATTGTGACTTAGTTGCTATTTGAAGTATTAAGTATTTGGACCAACTTTTTCCTGGATGAGCCAAGATACACATGGAGCCAAAGATAAAAAAAGAGAGAGAGTGTGTGTGTGTGTGTGTGTGTGTGTGTTGGTGGGGGGGGGGGGGGCTTCTGTAAAGAAAAGTTAGGTGAAGTTGTAAAAGTGTTTAAGATTTATTGATGCTGAGGATTACATACACATTTAAGAATTTTTATCTTATGAATCAATGTCATGAATAACCACAGAGCCGCTGTTGGTGCTGTTATTCCATGTCAAGTTTGTAGTTTCCACAGAAATCTGGCCTGCTCCTTTTACTATCTGAAAAGCTTCTATGTTGCAGTCTGGAAAAGAAAACATCTGCTGAGGATACACCTGCGATAGCTCTCTCTAAGCTCCTCCAGGAGCCTCCTCTCCTCGGTGCTGGTACAGGGTTTTTGTCAGTTATGGCAGATCCTTGATCCATTTCTGAGTCACTTGCTGGAGGATGGAGGAGCAAGGATGGGAGTAAGAATGAGCAGAATGGAAAGCACCGTCTTACTCTGTTTTGGGGGCTTAAATAAGATGCTGCCACAACAAAGGCTGCTTCAATTGTTAGTGGGCAAGCTAACAATTGTGAGAGCTTTTCAATTCAAAAGTGAGGCCAGCTTTTCAATTTTCCCATAAAGATGTCTCCTGAACTCTCAGTGGTAAACATTCAGTATTTGCTCTGCACATTTGTCGTTACCTCTTCCTTTTACTTATTTTAATCTGCGTCACCTTGACAGAGCTCCGCTTCTTGACTCGCACGTAAAACAGTCCAAATCACATGCTTCAGGCTCTGATTCTGTTGCCTTCTCTCAGCTGATTTATTTATACTTCATAACACATC
Source organism: Seriola dumerili (assembly GCF_002260705.1). NCBI lineage: Eukaryota > Metazoa > Chordata > Actinopteri > Carangiformes > Carangidae > Seriola > Seriola dumerili. The sequence continues at coordinate 4,625,406 of NW_019174336.1, forward strand.
TCTAGTGTAACGTGAGGTCAAAGACTCTCTCACATGTTTCAAACATGTTTGCTGAGACAAGACCAAAACTCAGTCCCACCCCTTCCCTCTATCACAGCTGATCATCATCTGATTAATCACAACAAATAATAGATCCAATGACAAATCCAAAATGATTAAGTTAGAAGGATTTACATCAGCTCAATTAATTAACGGATTTGCGAAAATATAATTAGTATTAAATACAAAAAATGGCTCTAACAGCATCCATGCAGCCAACAGGAAGAATGATCTTTTCTCTCGGGTCACTATCAGACCTTTGTAGAGGTTTGCTCTCCACTGCTTTCTTGTTGGATCAATATGAGACATTAACATTATGTGTGTTTCTGTCCCATAAAATATCTGGCAACTTCTAAAAGAATCTGAATTATAATTGTTTCTCTTTTGTCTCTTTGAACCAGATTGTGTTTGAAGCAACCAGGGGTTCATCAGTGAGAAGTGACATCGCCATTGATGACATTGTCTTTGAAGGTGGACCTTGCCCAGGTAAACTGAGGCTGAGGATTAAACATCCTACAAAGATATTAAAACAGTCGGGAAGTCATTTAAGATCTGTAGCAGCCTCCTGATTTCTTTCTTCCTCCTGCAGAAAACGAGATTCGGGCCACCGTGGGAACCTCCAATGAGATTGAGTAGAGGGGAAGAGGAGAGCCGCTGTGTAGGATGCATGAACATTGTTATTTTTGCACATTACAAACCAAAGCATTGTCCACTCCTGACTCCTACATGTCAATCTGAACTTGTAGGAATGAATTATGGGTAAAACTTTTCATGTAGTTCTACTTTCATGGAGCAACACATATCAGTTGTGTCATAGTCAGCATTTCTCTCTGCACTGTAGCAACAGAGAGTGTTAAACTGTGTTTGTCTTCACATTTATATGCATTAGATTAATGCTCATCGCTCAAATAAAGTGAGACAGTTATTCAACATGTCTTTCTGTTTTTCTTTTCATCATTAACTGCTGAGTTCAGATTCACTCACCAGGTGGGAAAACAGCTTAGCCTGATCTTCAAATGAGAAAGTGTAGTGTCTTCTCATTCCTATGGAAATATACGTTAGATGAAGTAATCTGCAAACACTGCCGTGCACTCTGAGGAAGACAACGGTTAAAGGAATAGTTCAACCTCTTTTTGTTTTGGTACTTAACCAAAATGCGTCTTTAGTACATAGTATTGAAAACTCATTGAAAACTCATTCTCTTATTTCTTATCCGCTGATCAGGCAGTTTCTGACTAAAATTTTAATTTTGCCGATTTAGACAAAGTTCTTTTATGGTTGCTTGTGTTTAGAAAACATTCATCATTTTGTGTAATGAAAAAAAGGTTGCTTTGCATCATCACTGAAACTCAGACGTCATGACACGAATATTGAAAAATTTGGACCAACTTACACTTACAATGACACAGAGCATATGTTAACATACAAAGATAATTATTATTATTGTTATGGATGAGACGAAAAACTGAATTTAGTCAGAACTCACCGCTCAGAACTCACAGCTGCAGTCACTGTATCCAAGTATTCGTAGGCATACAGAGCAGGAGACCTACAGATCACAACTGCAGGTTGAGGCTCTGCTTGAAGAAAGGCTCCGAATAATTTGCCCTGAAGATAACATATCCACGTAATAAAGGCGCACGACTTAAAGACAGATATTTGACATATTAAATATATATAAAAAAACATTTGATGATGACAATGCTAAACTAGTGATATTTTACAGTTGTATAAAGAACTTGTCAGTCCTCTCTGGTAGACAAACTATATAAAAATACTTTATTTCTGGCATTTCTGTGATTCAGTTTCGTCTTTGTTACTGATCGACAGTAACTACTGGTCTATCACAAAGCATCTGACACATTTCTCCAAAACAAAATAACTACTGTGTTCTCACATCGTCACGTGCACAGGCTCTCTAAATTTTTCCTTAGAAATAAGATTAAAAAGATGTCATATTCCTATTCCTAAGGCTTCGTCTACCAGAAGCCATACGGATCAGCCTGTTTGATTACTCCAGCCTTAACAGGACCCTTAAATGTGGTTTCCTGAACATCAGATCACTGTCCAGTAAAGCATTATTAATAAATGACTTGATTCTTGAGCATAAGATGGATATGATTGGTCTCTGTGAACCATGGCTTAAACCAAATGTTATCCTTCCTCTTAATGAGGCTTCCACACCTGATTATACTAATGCACATGCTGCTCCAGCCACTAAGCAAGGTGGGGGTGTGGCTTTAATATATAAATCAGATTTCAGGCTAACAACTTAACGGGAAGTGACCTTTAACTCTTTTGAGGCTCTTACACTGAAATCTTCTTCATCAGCTAAGATTAGCCCTCTCCAGGATGACAGACTACAACCATTTCATCTTATGGTACTTTACAGACCACCCGGCCCTTATTCAGTATTTACAAGAATTTGGTGAATTTATCTCAGGTCTTGTCACTGACACCGACGTCATTCTAATTATTGGTCACTTTATATTCACTTGAATAAGACCTGTGATCCTCTAAGTACTGCTCTACTACTCTAAGTATCCTCCAACTCACTGCAATGGCAACACTCTAGACTTGATCCTATCCCGTGGAATAGAAGTATCTAGTCTGACTGTCTCTCCCGTCAAGTCTGCAATCTCTGATCACTTTTTTATCAAGTTTGAAGCAACACCAGCCTGTCCTCACATTACTAGCTCAAATGTATTTACCACAGGACACATTGGTCCAGCAACTGTAGCTGCTCTTGCTGAGAAACTACCGGAGGCCCTCGCTCCCTTCACTTTAGCAACTGACTCTGTCGAAATTTTTACTAGTAAATTAAACACAGCTCTGTCTAGCTTCTTGGACTCAGCTGCTCCTCTCACCAATAAAACCAGACGGTTAAAGAGGTCGTCACTGTGGTTTACTGAGGAAACACGGGCCCAGAAGCAGGCCTGCAGGAGATTGGAGCGTAATTGGCGAAAATCAAAATCTGAAGCACTCTACTTTCAGCAGCCTACTTCTCTCAGTTAATCAGTAACAATAAACACAATCATAGATAGAATAAACTCACTCAGCAGCAGCTGTCTCTTAGCTGCTCGCCCTTTACAGCCCATGATTTTCTAGACTTTTTCAGTAATAAATAGACAAGATTAGACATAAAATCGGCTCTTCTTCTCTAGCTTCTACAGAACCAGCAGAGCATTACATTGAGTCCCTGTTAACTTCTCCTTTAACAAATTTTGAGACTCTGTGTCTTGAAGCACTGTCTAAGCTGGTGTTGTCTTCTAAACCCACCACCTGTCTACCGGACCCTCTACCAGCTAAGCCTCTGTGCTCTCTCTTTCTCTCCCAACACAACCGGTCGAGGCAGATGGCCGCCCACCCTGAGTCCGGTTCTGCTCGAGGTTTCTGCCTCTTAAAAGGAAGTTTTTCCTCGCCGCTGTCGCCTAGCGCTTGATCTTGGTTGGGAACTGAATTGTTGGGTCTCTGTAAATAATGTTATAAAGAGAAGGTCTAGTTCTGCTCTATTTGGAAAGTGCCTTGAGATAACTTCTGTTGTGAATTGGCGCTATACCAATAAAATTGACCTGACTTGACATACACACTGATACCGGCTGGTATCGAGGTCAACACAGCTCAGACATGAACAAAATAAGTATGAAAAAGATCAGATGGTGATAGGGCCCAATAAGGAAAATACCACAATAAAGAAAATGTGTGAATTTTAAGTAAAAAAAAGTCACTTTCTTCGTTGTAACAGGTAACACTGAAGTAAAACTGACAGAACTGCAAATATCAAAGTCAATTAACCGCTGAATGTGTAAAGGAAGGGAACACGTAGAGCACTTATTGTGCACACAAACATACAATGACACGATGATAAAAGCAATATATTCAGATTTATTTAAACCGCATACATACTGTACATTTCAAAAACAATCACTAAAGTTTCATTTGGTCCCACAGGTTGACGTTACATTATACATGTCCCATCTTTCAGGTATTTCATCGACTCCATCTGCTGCGTCATTGCCAGAACTTCATGAAACCCGGTGCTGAGTCCTGACATGTGCTGGAAGTACGCCTCCTTCTCCACCTGGACTGACAGATTATTCACTCCTGCGTCTTTCAAAATGGCCGTTACCTACGAATGAGGAGAATTACATAGTCAGACAAATCAGGACTATTTACACTGTAACCACGGAGAAAGTTTCATGGAGAATGAATCGTGACTCTTCTGTTTGTACCGACCTGCTGTATGATCCTCTGCTCCACCACATCTGACATGATCTGCAGGTGGATGGTCCCTGCGATCATGTTGGCTGAATGCCTCCAGAAATGAGGGTCTCTGTACGACAAAACTCCTTCAATCTTCTCGATCTGGAACAAGGAAAACTGAGCTTTAAATATCAGCAGATTTTTTTTTTCTGTTACCAAGGCTAATGATGATTATCAAGAATGTTCCTGAATCAAATTACAATGTGATGTACACCATGTGATTGACAATCAAGAAATATTGGAAATTTACTCTAAGTTAAAAAAACCTTCATAGTGCAGACCTCCACTAACAGTTTACAATTTATAAAATCTGTATCCAGATCACCAGAAATGATGAGCAATCATGGAGGCCATGCCAGATTTTCTTTGGAATCCAGAAAATAGAATAATTATTTCATCGTCTCTATAATAAGAGAACATGTATGATCACAGCTGACAGAAACTTAAAAAATAAATGACCAAATTAAATTAATACGCAAATTTATTATTATTAAGTTTTAATCAGACCAGCTACTCCATATGACGACCCTGAGGTGTAAAGTATGAAGTTTCTACTATGTATCATTCTTGAGTTGTCGTGTTCACAAGAATGTGTCTACAGAGTCACAGGCCCCAGGATGACAAAATAATTACATTAAATAATGTAATAATAATAATAATTATATAAAATTTTAGATATCCTGCAAGCAACCGAACAGGAGTCCAAACACATAACATAAAAAAGCATCAGATTCTACTGATTTCAAGGGTTAAAAGAAAAGTTCAACATCATTTTTCACACAGAAATGTTTTCAGGCTGTAATCATCACACAATGAAAAGCTGCCACCAAACTACTGCATGTCCTGCTGATGTCCTATATCTGTTTTTCCTCTTATTCTCCTCCTATTTTATCTGGTGTTTTACCATTGCTTTTATTTGATATATTTTCATTTTAATTCTTTCAATTGATTTTATTAACTTGATTGTGAAGCACATTGTGACTAGTGTCTGAGCTATTTAAATCAACTTTGCTTGCTTGCAAAATGCTGTAATATAAATACAGTCAGTCTGATTGGCAGTAAAACCAAGAACTGTTATAGGAAAACCGCAGTAACGTCGTTCTCATCTCACCTTCCCCAGTGCACTGTTCAGCTCCTTCTCTTGTTCTGGGGGAGTTCGTAGAAGAAGAACCTCACAGGCGTCCTTCAGCAGAGGGATGACACTGAGGAAAATTAGCGTGGCGATGAAGAGCGAGCAAATGGGGTCAGCGATCAACCAGCCGAACTGCCGGATGAGGATGGTGGAGATGATCACACCGACGCTGCCTAAGGTATCAGCCAGGACATGAAGGAAAACACCTGGAAGAAAAAAAAATGCATGAGGACTACATCTGGTTAACACTTCCTTTCCACTTGGGTTTATTTCCGTACTCTTCCCTAAACACACACCTCTCATGTTAGCGTTCATGCCTCCACCCACTGAGCCATGGGAGTGCCCGTGTCCTCCGTGCCCGTGTCCTCCGTGCCCGTGTCCGCCGTGCCCGTGTCCTCCATGAGAGTGGCCGTGACCTCCGTGGCTGTGCTCGCTGTGGGAGTGGCCGTGGTGCGAGTGGCCGTGGTCATGTGAAGAGCAGCTTTTGCCGCCGTGGGCGTGGGCGTGGGCGTGACTGAACGCGCAGATACCCACCAGGTTGACCAGTAAGCCTCCGACAGACACAGGCTGCAGGAAACAAAAAACAGCATGCACGGTTCAGACTGACTGACGTGAAGTGACATGATGATAGACCATTAATTAGTGAAATCATCTGATATCGTCCCAAAAATATTAATAATGAGGATGTCCAGAGTCGATCTGAAAAATCTGTTCCAAAGTTAATCGAGATACTTCACTGATCCATTCTTTTTTCACATGCTCATCAGCTGTCGCATGTAAACAGACATTACCCACAAATCAGGCAGCTGGCGAGGCATAACAAGTAACTACACTGATTATAGTGTGTGACTAGCACTCAGACACAAAATAGTAGCTATACAATGTCTACACTGCCAGTTTTACAGGTTTAAGGAACAAAACTTTAAGTAAAAATTAAATTTAAATGGTATTCTTTGGGATGCTTGATTACTGTGTGTGTAAAGTTTGTGACTTATCTCAGTTTTTGTTAAAGGTCCCATATTTTACACTTGTCCAGTGTTTTATTTGAAGTGTTGCTCTATAAGAAGATATATTTGTGGTTTCAAGAACCAAAAACCATCTCAATGTAGTTTTACATCTCCTCTCTCAGGCTTCTCTCTGGAGCTCTAGTAACAACAGGTCGGTGAGCCAATCAGAAGAGAGGAGGCTCTGAGCCTCCCTTCTGATTGGCTGACTGTTTTCTGAGTGATCTAGTAAGAATATCGGATTTCAGGTAAACACTCAGAGAAACCAAATCCTGCAAGGTTGGTTGGTTGGTCCAGGTGGGCAGGGCATGGCTAAGAGTACTGACTGCTTTGCCGTGACATCACAAAGTTACAGAAGTCCTGACGGCTTGTTCTAAGGCTCAGTTTCTGAATACAGGCTGTGCGCATTTCTCTGTGGACTGAGGCTTTGATACTTTCACAGTATTAATATAGAACCTAGACCTGCTTTATAATCAAAAAGACATGGACATCTAACTTTATACAATATGGGACCTTTAAAGGATTATCATCAATGCGTGAAAACGCTGCATGTTTAATTTTCTACGTCTGATATTCTATGTTTTGATACTAACATAGAGCACACACTGTTTTTCTTGCTTTACTTTTTGGTTTATCTTGCCTGTAATATAAGTAGTGTCTTCTAAGCCCATGTGGGCTGAGCAGCTCCTGTTGTATTATTCTTGGATAAAAGCATTCATTCATTCTTAAAGGGATTCCCTTGTCATTAGTTATAGTACATGCATTAAGCTGGGGAATTTGTGAGAGAGAGATTATAAAAAGAATGGTCAAGAGGCCAAGAAAGATGGCCTTTTAATTCCTTAATTGGATCCATTAAGCAACTCTATAGCATTGCATAACACGCACAGTTTGAAACACAGGCTTTTTGTTAAACATTTGTGGTTTGTAAGACAAGATAAACCTGATGATATTACTTCAGAAAGCTCCAGAGCCACAGAAAGGAGAGTATAGGTACTAAACATGATAAGCAAACTGAGCTTCATGTGTACAAATGATGCAGCGCCCCTGTAGGTTTGCTTAATTTATCTTATACAATATTTATTTAATATATTCTTATATCTATTTTTTCACAAACTTTTACTTTGTAAATAATGTTTAATCAAATAATTACTGAAGTGTGTAACAAGCTTCTCTATTGTGTAGGACTGGTGAGGACCGTATTAGCAGATGCTCAATATTAAATGACTTGGGACTGAAGGTGAACACATGATCAGGACACACTGATTTAAATTATTTACTCAAGTGCATCCAATGTACATTCAGTCACAAGCGTTCACATGAAGAGGTACAAGCAGTTTACTTACAGTCAGCATGTCTGTGTTTATATTAGGAGGATCCAGTAAACGGGTGACCGACTCAACGAAGACAAAGAAAGCGATGACCATCAGGAACAGGCCGTTGATGAATCCAGAAAGTATTTCCACGCGTCCATACCTGCAAAACAAACAAGAGTTCATTTTCAAACATGCAGCTGTAGTTTAAGTATTTTTTCTAGTATTTCCTATCAAAGCCTATTCTTGTGTTCTTGGTGGATTTTACCCGTAGGAGAAGATCCTGGTAGCTTTCCAGCGAGTCATGAGGGCAGCAAACAAACCCAGGACCAAAGCAGAGCAGTCAAATAGCATGTGGAAGCCGTCAGAGATCAGCCCCAGGCTGTTGGTCCAAACACCATAAAACAGCTCCACAAAGGTAAAAGCCTGAAACAAGCAGAGCAACATATCTTACCAAATAACAACAAAGTAGTAGATGTCAAATACAAAACTACACATTATTCCCAATTGTAAAAAACACACAAATATTTTCTGCTAACAAAGTTGATATTTACATCTTGACAGTATTAATCCAATTCTATTTTTCTCCTGATATGGTGAGCACTGTCTCAAAGCCTCCTCTACACTACAAGAAGGTTTTTATTCCACTGAAATGTAATACAGTCAAATTGGTCACAACCATGGTCACAACCTTTCACCGGCTGGTCAGCTGTGAGTTATCTCTTCATGACACTGTACGTACCAGGTTGAGACACAGGAAGTAGAAGATTTGTCTGGAGTCATATTCCTCCAGGATCTGTTTCAGTGAATCTTTGATGAACCGTGGGAGAGACTGCGACGTGTGCTGCAACGCGTCGCCCATGAAGTTGTACAGAGGAGTCCCTTCGGGTGAGTAACCCACCAAGGTGCCCTTCTGACCTTTCTTTGACGGAGACGAGAGGATACTGGACGCTGCAGGGAGAGAAAGCAAGGAGAAATCAAGGGTGATATCCAACATTGACTGCACCTACATTCCCTTAAAATACTGAGCTGTGCCTGCGTATTTAGCATTTAATAATAGATACACATTAACTCATCCTGCTGCCCGCCTACTTACACATGATGAAGAAGATGGCGCTGACTAGCACTCCTCCAGAGAGCACGTGCTCTGTGCTGACCTGCTGGGGCGGTTTGCTCATGGAGCGCAGCTGATCCGTCAGTGGGTGAGTCCAGAAGTTAGCCAGCAGCAGAGCGCTGAGGAAGAGGGCGATGGTGCCGTAGCGGGCGCACCTCGGCGTCTCCATCTTTGCGTTGCACATGGCCTCGACGTAAAACTCCAGGATCATCACAGAGAAGATGATCATCCCGAACGGCAGGATGAGGGACGACCAGGATTCTACTTTACTCTGGTGTTGAGACAGATTCAAGGGATTCAGGGATTCAAAGACAGAAGTCATTCTGAGCTTTTTGCTGTGAAATCATTTGAGCATAGACAGACTAAATACTAAAGTTTTGGACAGAGTGAAATTTTGACCAAAGTTATTTGCATTCTTCCTGAGGGGAACATGAATGTGATGGACCAAACGCATGGCAATCCATCCAATGGTGGTTGAGACATTTCAATCAAAGCCACAAAAGCCAAACTCATGGTGGTGGTATATGAAAACTCAGTGGCTCATCATCTAGAAACATGGACATCTGCACAAAATTTCATGGCAATCCATCAGGTAAATGTTTAGTTATGTCAGTTTGGACCAAAGTAATGGATTGTGTGACCAAGAGACAGACTGACTGACAGACAGGCAAACACAGCCATGCCTGGAGCAGCTAGCATTGCTAACAATTTTGAAAACAGGACTGAGGCTATATGCATGTAGACATTTGTAAAGATTGGTCATCTTGTCACATGGTCTGTGCACCTACCTCTGTGGTCGCTGAGAGCACTATGACCCATGGCAGCAGCACCATGGCAGAAACCAGGTTGTCAAGGGCATAGAGGCGTTTTGCACCACCAATTTCCACTGATAATTTCCTGGAGACTGTGTGGAAGCCCACCTTCAGACACAGGGAGGCCACCAGCAGCACAACACCACCCTGACAGGATGAACACGAAAGCAGAGGATGAAAATCAAAACTAATACTTTACTGTGCTTCTGTTTAGGCAGCAGTAAACATAAAATTTCATGTGGGGCATGAGCCTTGCTTACTTTGTGATCCGCAACCCCTAAAAATGCAATGGCAGTGTAGAGGAAATGTGTGAGCGCGCTGTCATGGTGTCCCTCAGCTTGAAGAGGACGAGTCAAGGCAAACATAATACAAACAGAGACATATGATAATGAACAACACAAACAGATCAGGTCAATAAATAGTGAAAACAGATGTAACCGTTGCCTTCTATAAGAAGCAAAGGATACGGTGCTCTGCCATCTTTGCCATGAGATCATCGTTGTCAAAGAGAAGGAGGCAGATCACAGCGATGATGAATAAAGCAGCGCCTCTGGTCTAAACAGAGTCACACACAAACCAACAGAAATGCATGTAATGTCAAATATATCTGAAAGGGGCTTATCTTTATCTTTAGAGATAAAAGTTTCTGATTTAAAATTAGAAGTCCTCCCACCTTGGACGGCCCGCCTCCTGAGCTTGTAAACAAGACACCAAGGAGAGCAATGACCACCACATCACTGTGCTCAAAAAGCAACAATGTCCTGTGAAAGACATGAGTCAGGATTTACTTATAAGCTGAACACAACAGACTCTGCATAAACACTCATGCAGATACAGTGCCCACAAACACACAGTTAAAACTACATGTATATCACATCCACAGTATTGACATCTCTAACCACTATGGGAAAAACACATACATATGGTTGTATCAAAATATATCACCTTAGCGGTCCACAGAGAGTTAGACCAAAGAATCCCAGGAGAGATATGACACAGCTGAAAACAGCATGCTTTAGTAATTTTATCCACTACAAAGAAAACAGAGGCATTAATACAATGTATTTCATGACAAAATTATATTTTACTTTTATAATGCTCAACACAAACACTACAAACAACAGGACGACATTCATAGGTGAATAAGAGATTGAAGAAACATTTATATATCCCTGTTATGTTGAATGGTAGAGAAATGGCAGATAGAGTTCTAAACTACAGAGAAAAATTTGGATTTTTTTTTTCACTCATTCACAAATTTAAGAGTAAGAAATACAACAAACCTGTCTTTTTGAGATGACTTTACCAGAGGAGAAAGGCTTTTGAAAGAAAAGCAGAATAACAGCAGTCCTGAGAAAAGACAAAGATTTCAGTCAGCATGTTGTCATCATCCATAATGGCATGCAAATGCATGTGATGAAACCGCAGCAAGCTCAGTAATACTTACCCTAATTTTAGTACGAAGATGAATTGGACAATGTGAACAACTTTTAGGATATCGTACGATTCAAAGATCCCAAGTGCCTTGAGGACCTTTGAGACGACCAGTAAAACTATGTACCTGGTTAACCTGAAGAGGAAAAGGACATAGAATAGGATATATTAGTGCTAGAGCTGAATGATACAGAAAAAACAACTGTCCTGCTAAACGTTTTGCTCACCCACTGAGATTTTGCACATATTTTTGCACTGTTATATTAGATATGTACTGACATAAATAACCAGTTAATGGATTAGTTTACAGAAAATCTATAAATAATAATTTTGATAATCCGTTGATCATTTAAGTCATTAATCAAGCAGACTGCAACTTATTCTAGATTCTCAAATGAAAGAATGTGCTTCTTTTCTGTTTTATAGTTATAAACTGCATACAGCCTATTTGTTGTGTTTGGACACAAAAGGGAGCTTAAAGACGTCACTGGGCAATTGTGATGGACATTTTCACAATTTTATACATTTTGTAGACTAAACAACAAACCGCATATGTGGATTACAGCTACAGTCATCTGACCTTTCTGACTTAAGGGCAAGAAAACAGTCAATAAATCACACTCAGTTGGATGAGATAATCGTAAACAATACAGCAGAGACATACCTGGAATTCGGCACTTCGACCATGCCCAGTTTCCCTCCTGAGAGCACGTTGCTGCTGTATTTCTCTTCCATTTTCAAGCTCCCAAACTCGACCAGTTTAAGTCCAGTTACAGTATTTATGTTTCCGTTACCTCATCATCACTGCTACCTTAATAATGAAGCTGAACCGCAGTCCATTTAAAGCTAAACAATATGAACAGGCTTCTTCTGTCCCTAAGACATCGCCCTGTTTAACCTATCAAAATATGTAAAGTGAACTGTAAACAAACATAAGCTAACAGTCAGCTGGCAGCCTCTTAGCCTGTTAGCTAGCTAGATAGCTAGCCATTCGGCATGCCAGTTAGATTTCTATTCAAAGTTTCTAGTTGCGACACGTCCTGTGTACAGTGTACGTCAAACAAACACACGTAGTCCCTTTGTTAGAGCAGGACAATAACTACAATTTTAGGTTAGGTTGACTATAGTAAACGCTAAAGTCCGTAATGAAAGAGTAAAACAATAAGCTGGGAATAGTCACAGCACTTCCGGACACGGTAAACATTCCACGTATTAACGTCACGTACGTATGTTCGTGAGCGTCGCTCCTGCGCAGTTCTGCGCGCGGACGTGTCACTGCGGAGCGGTGGTGGTGGTCAAAGTGACCTGCATCAGGTGAGTTGTGTTTTTAAGTACACGTTTCATTACAAGTTTCATTTTCGTTTCAGTTTCATGACAGTCAATAAAAAGCTTCCATGCTGAGTTCTGCTTCACCAGCTTTCATTACTCAGTGTATTATCTCTTTGTACCGTCGGGGTTAAAATATTAAAATCATGAAGCATCATATTAATTATGGAAGGCTACTTGGACTGAGTCAAAAAGTCAAAATTAGACAATTAATTCTGACACATTAATGTAGCCTATTTGACTTGACATCTCACAATATGAATTTTCGTTATTCTGACTGTCTCAGAATTATGACTTCATCTCAAAATATGTAAATAAAAAATAAAAATCTTTACTTAACACTTCAAAATTTTACTCACAAATTCAACATTTCAAAAAGCTTTCATCGTTATGGCTTAGCAACTTAAGTCCAGATTTTGACCTAGTATCTCTCATAAGAGTCTGATTTATTATCTCATCTCAGCTTTGACTCAACACAAACATTTTAATATTTCTCATTCTAAACTTTTTCATGTTGTTTTCATGGTGGAAAATTGGACAGTATGATTTGAACATCTCACCTTAAACTAAAATAAAAGAACAATTTATTTGGGTAGCATTAACCAACTACAGCTCCCATGAGGCTTTGACAATGGTTCTGTGGCGAAGACTCATGGGACATGTTGTATGTCTATATATGTCTGTCAAACTTATACTCTATTATAATGAGCCAAGTTGTGAATTCATTGTAAAAAAAAAGAAAAACAATGTATGGAAACAAAAAGAGAAACAGTTAACAGAGAAAGTAGCATCAAACTCTTCTGAAGCAGTCAAAGCAGATTTATTTCTTGTTTAGCCTAATGGCTGATGGTTAGCCTGATAACAAACTCTGTTAAAACATAAGCATTTTGGGGAGATATTGGCTTTAAAGCTTGCAGAAAATAAATTATACCCCGCCTCTTTTGTATCTTCTTCATCTTTTGTGTTTTCTGTATACTTTAGATCAGTTTCCCATATACTATATTAAATTTCTTACCACAATATACTCCATTAGAAATGTGTTTTTGTCAGAAAGAGGGAATGTGATGCTTAAGTTATTGTTGCTGGGATAAGAGCTTTATTAGAGCATCAACTTAAAAAGACAGTTTGGTGAGGTTATTCCAAATTATTTAGAAATATGAGGAATCTTATCAGAGATTGTGGACAACAAAGCTTTGTTTTACAGGACAGTGATACAGGAATTCAGTGGGGTCCACACAGTCCAAGCAAGACCTTCTGATAGTGTTCCTCAGTCTCTCTCTGTGAAACAGAGACAAACATGTGGTCAGCTGTAACACACTGAAGATGTCACTTCTTTACTTAATGAGATTGGAGGTGAAAAACAGAATATAAAAATGTGATATTTAATAGGTATTTCTTCTCACCAGTATGTGTTCCTGTAGACTAATGTCATACATGGCCCTGTATTCCTCCACAATCTTCTTCAGGTCGACCTCAGAGCGACCCACTATCACCCTGGTCAGCGTATCCTCACATGTGCCGTGACCCTGTGAGAACAGAGCACGTCTATGTTCACTTAATTGTTCTCATTCACATCACAAAAAGTTATGTACCATTATCACAATGGTGCTACATCTGTGTATGGTCAGCTGATCACAAGAGTGAAAATATTTGCAGTGGTCAGAGACACAATGTGACAAACTTTTCAGTTTTTATTTCAACTATATTTCAAAGTAGGTATTTAAAGGAAAGACATAAATACAACAATAAAATGATATCGTCTGGGTGGGGAAAAGTTATTGGAATGGACTATCCAACCACAGTAGATGTACATGGGAAATATGCAACTTGTTAAAGAGCTACTTCAGTGATTTAGTGTTGATGAAACTGAAGGACTGACGAGTGACATTTAAAAAACAAACGTCAAAAGTCATAGCAGCAGAGGCCGATATATCCTGACTTTTAGCTTTTGGTGTGGGTCAAGCTTCACAAACACTGCACTACATTTCCCATAATGCAACTAATTTGTATGTTTCATTAGACCCTCCCCCTGCCTTCTAAATACCCACTTCACTCTCAAACTGCACACCTCTAGTTTGTAGCACAGACTTGTTTAAAATGTAGATCACCCTAATGACATCATCAGAGTTATTTATTTATTTAGACATGGGAAAGCTCCTCCACTGAAGTCAGTTTACGTTCTCTGATCGAGTAGTATAGCAAATTACCCAGAAACTTGAACTATCCCTTAAAGGTTTAACCCTAACCCTAACCCTTAGGTAAAGATCATGTTTCGGTCAAGTTATACAAGGAAAATGTCAATTTAGCTGAGAATGTCTGTGGAAAAGTCTGAGACACACACACAGACACACACACACACACACACACACACACACACACACACACACACACAGTAACCACCTTGACATATGGAGAGAGAGTGAAGCAGAGATATTCATACACACCTTCATGGCCAGATGGAGCTTCTCAGCAAAGAAAGCTGGTGTGTTCCAGGCACATTTCACTGAACATCAAAGAGACACAAACACACATCATGCAGTGTCCAGCTGTACAGCTCACAGCGTTTATTAATTCACCTCTGTGTGCTATAGTTCATCTTATCGAGTTTTATGTCCATAAATTTAGATGCTCTCTATCACATGATTTAAGCACTTCTCTTCATTTTCACTTATTCAACTCGATGTGTTTTCTTTTTTTAATTTGTGTATTTAAGTGTTTTGTAGTCCCTCTGCACCTCTGTGTGTCCTTCTTCCACTGTTTCTTACTGGATACCACATTAAAATTGTGTTAATTTAAGAGAGATTAATTTAGACTGTTCAACTCTTTTGTCAAACCCTCTTTTCCTGCTAGGACTGGTTCCTGAGCAACACATTATCCATCAGTCAGTCAATCTATCCATCAGAAAATGAACGAGTAAAACATCTTGACATCCACTGGCCAGATTTCCATTAAATTGACTGTGGATCTTCAGGGTTCTATTGATTTTGAAGACCCTTTGATTTTCCGCTAGAGTCGTGATGGCACCAAACTGCTCTCTTGTACACAGGAAATATCAGACGTAACTTTACTGAGCTCATTCATGCTCCTTAGAGGATGAATCCTTTTGATCACATGATCTTTCATTTCATTTCACCCACAGAATAACCTTTTAAATTTTGACCCCTGGAAGCAAAATCTTCAGTATGTTGCTGAATATGTTCAGCACTTTCTCTGTTGTTGGTTGTAATGTGGGTGAACATTGCAGCCTGTGTCCTGTTAGCAGATTCTCCACAGAAACATCAGTTGTGCAACTGTGACAAATTAAGTGCTTGAAAGTCCCTGACAACAAGGTTTCAGTATTTCTCTATAATATTAAATATTCATTTCTAAATGTGCAACAATCAAAGTTAAAGTTTGGAAGCTCAGCGCTCAGCAGGACCGTGGGTGTGGTTCGATCAGATTTGACATACAGCAGTTTGACAAGACAAGCAAACAGCTGTTATATATATATCATATAAAGCTAAATCCTAACTGGCGTATAGAGATATGTGACATCACCATACTCCAGCTGTACTCCGCCCCCCCCTTCAACCCAGTGAGAAAAGCACAGACAAGAGCACAGATACGGAAATCACAGCTCATACTAAGAAGCCAGTTGAGAAAATGCTTTTCACATTCTTTAAAATTTGTTCTGCAAAACTCAGCAACACGTAAAGTCCCTGCTCCAGTCCTCCAGTGACACCTAATCATGTAATATCATTTAAGATATGATGACATCAACCTTACCAATGTCAATGAGACAATCTTCGATGTCTCCTTTCAGCTCCATGTTCAGGGCTTTGGGTAGTGTGATGTCACTGACGCAGGCGTATTGCTGGAATGCTAACAGGTAAACAGACAAACAACAGGTATTTATGGGTAAACAGGCTTTTGTAGTTGTCAGACAGAAACCAGGCGTCTCTCCAAAAAGTTATTGTTGTCAAGCCAATGAGGATGTTGCATATACACTAAGCATTGCTGGAATTTAAAATACAGTCTTTAGCTGGTTTGAAAGGATCTTTAGACATGAGCATCCACAATTTACAAGTTCAGCTGAACTACAGAAGATGACTAACAACAATTTTGCAGTTAGAAGGCAGTTATTATACACAACAACTGCTCTAAACACACAACAGGGATGTTTTTACACATTTCTTAGGCAGGTTTTGTCCTAGAGATTCAAGCCAAAGTTTTCTTTCACAGAAGTTATTTTTGCTTTCATCTTTGGTTCCCTCCTCTGGACTTACCATCCTGTCTCTGCCCTGTTTATCTTGGCCACCGTCTCCTGCCACTCTCCATCCGCCCACCAGATGTCCTCAGACTCTCTTCCCTATTCCCGTTCACCTGACAGCCCCACCCATCCACACACCTGTTCCCACTTGTCATCAGCCCTGCGGTCACCTGAGCTCTCCCCATCTGTACCTCATTCTCAGCCTTGCTCTACATATACCAGTTCACTTCCTTTGCTCCCAGTCAGATCCTTTGCTTATGTCACTGTGTGTTTCCCCGTTGTGCCAGCTCGCTGCGTGTAGTATCCTGTTGTCTGTACCTGCCTGTGTGCCTACTTGTCTTCCTGGCTGACTTTGCTCTGCATTGTTCCTACACTGCTGGGTGTGTTCCACCTGTTGCCTGGAGGAGTGTGGTTCCACCTGTTTGCCCAGATGTGTGTGTCCTCATTTAAAAATGAAGGTTTTGAATGTTTCATCCTCTGAATCAAACCCAACAGCTGAAGCATTCACACATTTGAAACACACTCACTCTTAGAGAGCTGTGGTCCACTCCGTGTGGTCAGGATGTTGATGAAGGCGGACACGTCGATTCCTGAAGTGTTCTCACCTGCCTCGAACAGAATCTACAGATAGAAAACAGTAACACTGTGAACCTGTGGGGTTTGGTGATTATATGTGATAGTTTTTCATGTCCTCCCTTATGATTGGCTGACTGTTTTCTGAGTGATACATCGCCAGGCCAACCAGAGGTAATGGATTGTAGCTTACTACTGTACCTTGGTAAAACTCATTAGTAAATACAAATGGCAATACCCAGTCAGCGATTGAGTCAAACATATGTTTAAAATTCAAGGATAATGATAAAATCCTGTGGTATTTCAGAAAAAAATCAACTTTACCCACTGGTCTCTAATGTTACTCTGCTTGGGAAGGTTGTGCAATGATTTATTGGCTTCTTGACATCCAACAACTAATAGCTTGTTAGCTCGGCGATGGAAAGACCGCTTGGTGTTGTTATAAATAAAGTTAAAACGGCTGAGAGCGGAGACTTTGATGTGACATCACAAAGTCCCAGAAGTCCTGATGGCTGGTGTCTGAATACAGGCTGTGTGCATTTCTCTGTGGACTGAGCGCTTTCATACTTTCACAGTATTAATATAGAACCTAGACCTGCTTTATAATCAAACAACACATGGACATCCACCTTTATACTATATGGGACTTTTAAAAACTACAGTACTCAAAAATGACAGAGCTTTTTTTTTTTAAATTAAATAACTAACTATACATCTGTTACATCTTCAGTAAGAACCAATGAGCTTGGGACAGTGCTACAGACAGGATAGGGAAGTTAAAAAGTATTTTTAGTTTTTTCAAGATATTGGCAACATAATTATATAATAAGGCCAATCATGTCGTTTAAAAGTTGATTTTCCTGACTTTACCTCTGCATCCTTTCGGGCCATCCCCGTATTGACTTCAGTATTCTCATCTTTGTTTGCTTTCAACATGGCCAGAAGGGCCGTGGTGAAGTCGCCACTGGTCTCATCCTGCATGACCTCCTCCAGGTCCTTTTCATACTCTGAGGGATCGAGAGCATTTCAGGATAAGGTTTGATACACTCTGTAATAATATAATGAAACAAGGTATAGCTGCAGTGGTAATAACTTTTGTTAAGAGGCACAATGATTACAGTGCAGCACTGTCTGGGAATTCAGTGTTATACTGCTCCAGTGGAGACACTGAAGAGGTTTGAGTTACATACCTAAGATGTTACATAAAATGTGAAGAGCTCTCAGGAGTTCAGAGCACATGTACACACACACACACACACACTGTAAGTAGTGGATCCGAATCAAGGCTGACCTTCTTTGAAGACCCTCTTGATCTCTCGAATCTCTTGGTTTGATCTGGTTGCCAGAATCTCCACCAGGACGTCCTCATGTGTTCCCCATCCCTGTTGGAATAGAGAAAATGCCGTAGAAGCATTAAGCAACAAATGTGCCTAGAAATAACAGATACTGCAGGATAAAGCCTGAGGATAAAAACAGCTACACGTAACATCTTATTCAGCTCAACTAATGCTCAAACTTTAAAAAAAAAAACAAAAAAAAAAACAAAGAAGATAAAAACCTTGCAGAGGCCAAATCAAAGAGGAATTCACTGCTGGTTGAACAATGAAGAGTTACACAGTGTTATTCTCCCAATATTCTCCCATGATATTTATCACATAAACCACTGATGTTTACCTTTGTGGATTGCCTGAGCTGGTAGGCATCAAAGTGAGCTGGAGTCATGAGCAGAGCCAGAGAGACGTCCTCTAAATCTGAGCGCAGAGCTCCCCTCAGAGCTTCATCCAGCCTCTGCAACACACAGGGAGCAACCACATGAAGACATGACGGTATCACTGCTCATTACAGTCATGGCATTTCAGAACGGACAAAAACTGCTGCAGAAAAGTAAAGCCATCATGTGCTGATTTGTGTGTGTATGAGGATGATAGGATCTGCCACAGTGTCTCTTTTGATACTAGCAGTAGGGGATCTGGAGTCATGAGTCAGTTACTTTAAAGATTTTTTTTGTCTTACACAGCCTGACTGTGTGTGAGTAGCACAGGATCACCGCTTTAAAATGACAATGTCACAGTGTCTTCTGGTGAGGTATCCTGCATTTACTTGTTGACATTGGTAATGACGTGATGTGCTAAAATGTAGCACAAATAGCGATGAGTCATAAAGACAACAAACAAGCAATGTCAGTTGCACAACAGTGGAACCATCAGGGCCTTCTAGGCCTTCAGAGACAGCAACACATGTCAGCATTATGAATGTTATAATCAATATCTTTCATTTAATTATCATTCTCTTCTAATTCTGATTTTAGCCTCATTTTCTATTAAATTTGCTTCAGAATTGAAATGGTTATAATCCCATAACCATGAATTAACCAATCACATTTTGACTTATAGTGTGTGGGACCATAAATCACTGTCCTAGTCCCTCCCGGAGGATCAAGGCCAGAGCTATTGCAATGGTGTAAATCATCATCGGCTTTTCGAATTGGTGCGCTCGCTGTCTTCACTCGATGCTCCTGCAGTGAAGACTCAACATACCCAAAGCCCCCCAGCAGGAACATGAATTTGGTCAGCATTAGCTCTAATACTCACGGTTCGCCACTGTTGCACAGCAATAGCTTTTAGCTGTTAAAGTTAGCCAGCTAGCCACCATGGTACTGGTCATACCATTGCTAAGCTGTAGCTGAGTGTATTTAATTCAATAAGATTGTGTTTTATTACTTATGAATTCAACTATTCATTCGTAAGAAGAAAAGTAACAGTCTTGTTTGAAGTGGGACTAAGCAAAATAATGTGAAAGAACAACTGAACTTATGCTTAAACATAAGACTCTAAACCCTGCAGGTTAATGTGAGAAAATAAGAACTGCAACAGAAGCTTTAATCCCAATGCAGAGCAAGGGTTGAATGGCTTGTTGCTGTCACAACAATTGACCTCATTTGTGTTGCAAATCTGTAAAATGCTCAAAGCACTTTACATAGTGAGGTCAGTGATGACTGACATTTAATGTTTTAACATTTTTCAAGGCTTTAACTTTAGTTTTGGTTTGTGTTTGTGAATCTTCCATTATCTGACCAGACTCTTCATATGATATAAATGACTCACCTCCCCAGTGGACGCTTCATAAACGGCTTTGATCTTCTGCCTCTGCTCGTTGCTTCTCTTCACCAGGACTGAGATGATCACATCCTCATCCACTCCTGCGAGGGACAAGCTCTACTTTACCTCACATACTTTAAAGCACTGAGAGGAGAGTGAGAACGTTTTACAGCAGCCTAACCTTACAAACACAAGGTCACCTTTAAGAGTACGTGAGAGGGCACACCCACCTTTACTTTCAATGGCACTCTGTAGAACTGAAGCGTCACTGCTGGCGTTGAAGTTGGGGTACGGGGAGACTGTCCCATAATACTTAGGCTTCGGTTTACCCTTCACCTGAAAGAACAACCAGAGATACAGATGTTTTACTCTGGCTTCTGCAAACCACAAGGACTTCAAAACTGAAGATATTTCTCATGGCAGTTTCATTACAAGACAGAGTGACAGACACAGTGGAGATGGAGGAGAGGATGATGACAGAGCTATGAATTCATATAAAATCCAAACACAGTATTCATCAAAACTGCAGCTAGCCAACAACAGGTGCTTTCTCCTAGTGACTGGTTGTTCCTACAGGTGACACTCACTGTAACGGTGTCATCTTCAGGGTCTCTGTTATGGATGACATTCTTGAAAAACTTCTTGAAGATGGACATCTTTCCTCGGCTGGAAGGTTTAAAAACAGAAGCAAAGGCTGTAGCAAGAAAGAAAAAACAGGAGGTTAGAGTGTTTTAAAATGGTCTTTATCGTATTTAAAAATGTAAAAACCTCACCTGTGCTACAGGAGACCGTCCTCACACCCAGGTCTGTGGATGTTAGTCACAGTATTTAGCTCGCTCTGCAGTGTCTCCACCCAACTCTGCGCAGATGATTTTGAGGCAAGTTTATTTTACCTGCAGAGGATCAGCCAATCGTCTGTCACCTCTCAAAGCTGGCATTCCTGCAGGGTGGCTGTCTGAGGTTGGAGCACCTCTGACTGGTTGGGTGACTCTTCTGTTCAGGCTTGTGTTGTAAATTTTTAAGCTTCACCCTTTTAATCAAACAACTTATTAATCACGCAGACATGCAGCAAACAGTCTCAACTCAGAAAGAATTAAGTGTATAGTTTAAAGGAGCTGGTGAAGTAAACCTTAACACTTAAATACTGACCTGAGACAACACGTTGCTGTTTTTGTACAACTGCATGACTGAACCTGATGTTCCACATTTTTTTCTTGGGCTGTGAAAAGGGAACTCAACAGATTTTGGACATCAAAGTCTGTTTATAGGTCTTGGGAAGCTACTGCATGTTTGAAAAAAGTTTCATGAAGCCTTTTGTGGCTCCACGCGGAGCTACACAATGTCCTTAAGTGATGTCACTTGAGTCAAGGTCAGAGGAGGCTGAAGACTACAAGTTTGAAAATGAAAGAAATCTGGGATATGGTGTTAGGAAGAAGTGAGTTTACCAAATCTCTGTAGCCCGCTCCTCATCTCTGCTTGAGGCTAGAGGCTCAAGGATACATTAGCCACTACAAGTATAGCACATCTGAATCTCAAACCAAAATTCTCTGTGGTCAAGTTGCATTGTGGGTAATGTAGGCACCAGGTTTAGACAAGCAAGATGAGAGTGCATATCATGTAGGCTCAGTCCTTACTGCGGTAGTTTGGGTTCAAATCTGATTCAGGCCCTTTGCTGCATGTCTTCCCCTCTCTCTACCCTGACCTCCCTGTCGCTCACTCTGACCCCGTCATAAGGAAGCCAAAAATGGCCAAAAAAACATTGTAAGCTGAACTGCTACAAAGATGTTTTAAAAGATATTAAACTTTATTGCAAAGTCAGAATCTTATCATGAATTACGAAGTCAACGTAAATGTAAAAGAGGCAAAGATGTGTTGAAAATCAATAACTGAGACATCAGACATGACCACACTGTGTTTACATAAAGTACATGAACAAACTGAGTGGGGGATGTTTGAGATAGTGACGCCAATCTCTTCAAAATCACCATAACGTAACAGCATGAAAATATGCTTAACTGACATTACATATACACATATATGACATATAGTCTAAAGGTAGATGTCCATGTGTTGTTTGATTATAAAGCAGGTCTAGGTTCTATATTAATACTGTGGAAGTATCAAACACCTCAGTCCACAGAGAAATGCACACAGCCTGTATTCAGAAACTGAGCCTTAGAACAAGCCATCAGGAAGTCTGTGATGTCACAATGAAACAGTCACCCCCCTCAGCTGTGCCCCCAGCATGGCCTCTTATTGGCTCTGAGCCTCTCTTCTGATTGGCTGACTGACCTGTTAGACCTGCTGGAGCTCCAGGCAGGAGGCGTAAAACTACATTGAAGATTTTTGGTTCTTACGACCACAAATATATTTTCTATGGATATAAGATAAGATTTCACAGTGTCTGGACACCTAAGATCTTTGTTTCCTGTGGTTGATGAGCTCAGATGAGAGAACTGTCTTTACTTTTGGAAATGTGTTTTATCATCACAGAGACAAACAGCATTGTCAGTCAAGTTTAGTTGTTGCTCAAGACAAAGCAGCAGCTGTAGGTTCCAGTTTACAGGGTTCCAAAAAGTTTCAAGAATGACCTCTGACAAACTTCAAACTGTTGATGTCAGTAAAGAAGCATGAAAGGAAATGAAGGCTCTTGTGAAATACCGCTATATAACACTCTGCTGAATGTGTTTGTGCTTTGAACTGAACAGATATTGTCTTGGGGATGAACATAGTCTTCAGGGAAGTGAGTCCTCCTCAAACCCAAGAACTGTTGACATGAAGTAGGTTTGAAGTGTCCTGATATGATTTCAACTTGCTAGCCAATCCCCTTCTGTGGCTATTATACACATAGGCAATAATATGTGTTATATAGAAAAATAAGGAATGTCATGAAGGCATCATTAAGGGAAATGAGACTCTGTATGAATAGTCATCATGTTTCCATTCATACTTTATATACCTGTGATCCATAGTAACCAGTACTCTGCACTTTCATTTATGTGTTGCAGTATAACACACGATCATGTCCATTACCAGTGAGTTATCTGGTAACACAGGGTGAAGTACTGTACTGCTATGGTCACCACAGTCTAATATACCTTGCGTTCTGATGTAGGAGAGTGGTTTAACTGTTCAACTGAATTAATTTGAATTTAATTTGAGATTAGATTTCACTTATTGCTTGTCCCTGCCTGCTTTTATCTGCTGAGCATTAATAAAGATGAACTGTTTTGAACTTCTACCGTTGTCTCTGAGTCATGGAATTGAGGCCTCCCTATCCTGAGTCATGACACCTGTCAATCAGAAGACAATTTGGACACTAGCCAATGTTAACCCATGTTTAACTCATATGGGAACCAACAGGACAGAAACACAGATCAACAGTCGTCCTTCATGAGTTATATGTTGCTCAAGACAAAGCAGCAGCTGTAGGTTCCAGTTTACAGGGTTTCAAGAATGACCTCCGCCAAACTTCAAACTGTTGATGTCAGTAAAGAAGCATGAAAGGAAATGAAGGCTCTTGTGAAATACCGCTATATAACACTCTGCTGAATGTGTTTGTGCTTTGAACTCAACAGATATTGTCTCGGGGATGAACACAGTCTTCAGGGAAATGATTTTCTCACACTGTTATCTTGGAGGGGGCCCTCTCCCACGGCCTCGGCCCGGTCCTGCACCTGGACCCGGCATCGGCCCTTGTCCTCTCGGCCCTGGTGGCCGGCTCACCGGTCTTTGAACGTTGGGGTTGGGCGATGCCAGAGTCACATCTTTCTCCAGGTTTACGCCTTTACCAGGCTTCGTCTTAGTTGGCTTTGGTTCTGGCTCTGGTTTTTTTTCTGTTTAGACAGAGAAAATAATAAATCAGTTGTTGTATCTCTGGGTTTCCATTGATTCATAACCTAAATACCTCAATGGAGGCAACATCAAATGTCTGTTAGTGTTTAAGAATAACATGTTAGTGCTCTATACACAGAGGGAATTGTATTTTCACATGTTGGTATAAAGGGAACAAGCTTGGATTAGTGTTAGATTCATATGTATAACATGTCTCCTTTTATAGGAGTTTACTGACCAGGCTCTGGTGGAGCTGGGGGGGCAAGGGAGCGGTTCGGCAGAAGGTCCTCCAAGTCTTTCATGACCTGGTTGGTGCTGTCCGTGTTGTTCCTCCGATTCTTCTCTTCATCCCGAGCCTGGACGGAGACAGACGGAGGGAGACGGATACAGACAAGAAGAGGTGGTGGACAGAAAAAAGAGTGAGGAGATGGAAAAACCCAACATATTCAGTTATTGTTACTTATATCGAAGATATGTCAAGAAGGTGCTTAAAGGATAAGACTACTGATATTCTATATTTTTGTTATTGTTAAAAAATTCTATGCAAAGACCAAAACCAACAATATATTTGTCCATCACTCGATACGTCAGACTTCTGAGGCTACGTCCACACCGTTTTTAAAACGAAGATGATCTCTGTCCAGACGACTGTTTTAGCTTCATATCAGAAATGATCTCTGTTCATATTATCACACTTGAAAACGCATGTATTCCTGACTCATGACATGTCTTGATCAGACCCAATCAGGGAGCGACTGCGTGTGTCTACACCAGCGTTTGGAGTAGTGTGAACACCAGGCATAAAAGTAGCAAAAGTGATGCATTTTAAAACTAAAACGTAGTAGTGTGGATGTAGCCCGAGTGTCAGTGGCCTCGAGTCCATTGGTTATTCCTGAAGATGTAAATAGTTTAAAACAGGGCACAATTATATATTTCATTTCTTTAAAAAAGGCTCAGTAACTTCCTATAACAGATGGACACTGTAGTTTTTAGCAAACATTACTCAAACAGGAGTAAATAGTGCATTTCTTTGGGACTATTTCCATTTGGGGATTAATACAGTGGTTATGGTAATGAAGAGACATGTCGCCCAGTGCAAGAGTGTGGCTTATGTCATGGTTTTTGGACAACAAACACTCGATGGCACAGAGGAATAAGATATATGAAGCTTTGGTACAAAAACAATTCATGTTAATATTATCAATTCATTATTGATTTCTTTTCAGACGATTTGTTTGCAGAAATTAAAATAGAAAGTCACTAAATTATCCTTTAAACAGTATCTTTAGTGGGATATTTGATCAAAAACACTTTGGATCTGTACATGATGACGGATGGTAGCGCTACATGAAAGATGAAGGGGACCACCACAGACAGATTGCCATTACGAACTAATTAATTATTTCAGCAGCCTGTAGATCTGTGATAACACCATGTATATGTACAGACTGCGCAGGTGTACTCTACTTGTATCTCCATTCTGTATTTACCATCTGCATCTTCTTCTTCAGCTCCATGTTGGAGTTCTTGTAGGCCTCAGACACTGAGTTCAGGTAGTAGATGGCCAGTCTGTACAGGAGAGAGGACAGGATTGATGTATGAATGTGAAATGTGCATCTATTTCAAAATATAACTTGGTATGTACTGGGACAAAATTGAGGACGAGCTCAAAAATATATAAATCAGAAAATGAGTTAAGTTAGGTTCAAAGCGTAATGTGTGTGTGTGTGTGTGTGTGCCTCCTTTACACTCACACCATGAGCAGTACAGCTGGTATGATGAGGCCCGGGTTGGCTGCGTAGCTGAAGAGCGTCCCCATGAAGGCCGGCAGGTCCAGGTCGATCGTCTCCATGATCACATCAAACATCTTCACCTTCCCACTGCAGACATCAACACTGTCAATATGTCTGTTCATCATATTCATATTACATCATTTTAAGGGTTTGTTTTCGGGCTGTCCGTCCGTACATAGGTACGTTGGGGGTCAAAGATTCAAGGGCGCGGTGACCTCACAGAAGACGGTTTTGGCCTTGTGAGCTCAATATGTCTATTACAGGAGGTCAACCAGCCACCCCGGTTTTCCCAGCTGCTCGGAAAGCTGCAGGGAAGCGGAGTGGCGCTTCCAGTTCACTAAGCCTCGCCTCCATTACGACAATGAACTACTTTCATTACATGTATCATTATTACTAAAGGAGGCAGAGGAATAACGAAACATAAGGCACAACAAACAGGAGAGAGCACGAGAAAGGGAGGGAGAGAAAGAAGTCATCAGTACCTGCTAAGCTAAAGAAACTAGCAGATCTGAGTAGCATGTAAACAACAGAAACGCCAGCAACCGGAAATGAGACAACATGCTGCAGTACAGCAATAAGAGCCCTGTCAAGAAAGAAAGGGTTTCTGTCCACTGAAATGCTTAGAGGGCTTTTAATTTATAGCAATTATAATAAATATAAAAATTATACATATCAAGCAGAGGGAGTTAGAAATAAAGACCTGCCTCAATTACAGGCCTGTTACATTCTGGAGTTGAGGCGAATAAAGGCCCCGGTTTCACTAGTTGAAAACTGTTGTGGATCCGACAGAAGCTGTGTGCTGTGTGTAAGTCAAAATAAAAAAGATAAGAAGGGTCGCTTCAATTTCTTTCTCTGAGTAATCATTATATAAGTAAATACAGCTGAAATCACAGCACAGTCTGTCTTTAACATGTGTTTGGTGATTTTGTCAGATGGTTATAAAATCACAATTTTAGCAGCAGCTTGGAAAAGGCTTGAACAAAGCTTTGATATTTGACTTTGAGATGTTGGGCGAGTGTTGCTGTGCTTTTTGTATTTTTTGTTTCCAGTAGATATCATACAGTGTGTGGTATAATAAGGTTTAAGTCCAGGTCATGTGACCAAGTCAACACTCTGGGTTGCCATGACGTCCTGTGATGATGTCATACGGAATGTTGTGATGTATGAAGGCCAAGAGAACTCCAGTTAATTATAAAATCTCTTTGTGAACACACAAGAACCCCCAGAACAACACATCATCCACACGAGAAAGTGCAGTACTACAACTCCAGCACCAATTCAATATTTGTGTACAAACGACATGGAGAAGAGCAACACTTCAAGAGATGAGAAAAGATTTTCAAAGCAGCCTGAGGATGCTGCTCAACAAGAGGCACATCCTCCCAGTAAAACGCTGCAGGCCCTGCGACGAGCCCTTCTCAACGCCCAGAGGCAAAATAAAGAGCTGGCTGCCGAAAATGCAGCTCTGAAAGAGCAGGTAGCCAGCAAAGACATCAGCTGGGAGGCAGAGAAAAAGATGCTCCTGGAGAAGACTGTAGAGTCTGAAAGAGCTGCAAGGACAAAGTTGGAAGCATGAGCGCAAGAATATGGACAGACGGATGAGAGAGAAGGAGAAGGAAGTCCACTCCTTGAGGGCACACCTGTGTTTTCAACAAACCCAGACAGAGATGGCCAAGAAACAGTGGATGGCAGAGGTCGCCAGAGTCAAGGAGATGGAGCTCTCCTTTGACCAAAGCATCGTCCAGTTCACTGCAGCGTGGGAGAGCCGGCTGACTGCCAGGGAAGAGAAGGCAGTCACCGAGCTCAAAGCGCTGCAGGAGAGCTGCGACAAGAGGGTGAAAGACATTACCCTGCAACAAGAAGAGGACATCAGCAGTGCCAGGGCTGACAAACCTGGTTACTGATACACAGAAATCTAGAGCACCTGGACCAAGATCAAAACCCTTGAGGCCAAGATCAAGCAAGGAGATCGAGTGGCAGGAAGACGTCAGGGCCCTAGAGGAGAAGCTCAGGCGAGAGAGGAAGTAAAGCAGGGATGAGCTGCAGCAGCAGAACAAAGCAGAGGACAGGTGGCTCGCCAAGCAAGAGGACTGGATCAAGAAGGTCAGCTGTATAGAGGAGGAGATCCAGCGCCTCATCCTGCAGAACGTTGAGCTTCAGGTACGTCACATCAGCCATCACTTTGATTTGAATTCTAACTTGTTGGATTGTAAATTTCTTCCAGATTGAACCTTTTGAAAGAGAAAATACTGCAACATGTGCTGTGTCTGTCTTTTCAGGAGCTCGCCTTAAAATCCGATAGAGACAAGGCAAAGATTAGAAAGGAGGAAGAAAAGAAGTTGAAGAAGGAGATGAAGGAGAAGAAAGAACAGAGAGAGAAGGAGAAAATGGAAAGAGAGGAGAACGAGAGGAAAGAGATGAAGGAGAAGGAAGAGCAGGAGGAAGGAAGAAGTTGAAGGAGAAGAAAGAGCAGGAAAAGAAGGAGAGGAAGGAAAGAGACAAGAAGGAGAAGAGAGAGATGAAGGAGAGAAAAGACAGAAGGAAAAGATAGAAGCAAGCTGAGACAAGAACAGAAGAGAGAGGTAACATCCCTTTCCCTTTAACCCCCCAACATCAACCCTTTCCCTCTCCCTCTCCCTCACCCACCTCCCAACCCCCCTTCACCCCTCCTTATCCCCTCTCCCATCCCTAACCTCCCTCAACCCTCATCCACCCCCTCCACCACCACCACCACCACTACCTACACCTTTTCCCATTCCTCCCACCTTCTTACCCTAAACCCCCCAAACATGTAACTACCCACCCCTCTACAACATAAAAATAATCCAATACAAAAACTAACTCTATGACATCCACCTGTTTCTGTCCGACAGCAGAGCTTTGAGATATTTACCTTATTTAAATTTCTATAAACTGAATTTGATCCTTCATTTTCACCTTGGCACGATATGAAGTGATTGTAGAGTCTGTAGGGCTGCAGCGATAGTCGCCATGATCGACGACGTCGACTATGTAAATGCGTTGACGTCAATATTTAACGTTGATGAATCGGTTCCCATATATTGATTTATTTGTGGCGGCGAGTCACTATTAACCGCCATATATCTATTTTCTAAATCATCTATGGTCACACTTCTTCTCCGCTGCGGTGCCAATACACACACACACACACACACACACACCACATGCCTATGTTCAAATCTCTTCTTCTTGTGTGGTACACTACTACGTATAGTACAATGAATGTTGTCGCTACCCAACTAGTGCACTAATTCAACACAGAAAAGTATGAGCTTGAACAAGCAACAAACAGAAAAGAGAATTTCTTCGTATTTGGTACAAATGCTCATGTCTTGGACTCAAGGACTAACTAATTAGACTTTGGTGGTCAAAGCTCAAAGGTCAAGGTCACAGTGACCTCAGGAAACACTTTTTAGCCATTACTCAAAACTTCACACAGAAATTATGACAAGATTTCACACAAATGGTTCATATTTTATATGACTCTGGATAAACAGGGATGTAACCTGAAACTACAGTAGTCTAAGTGGCAGAGGCAGACAACCGCCAGGCGGTAATTCTAGTTTTTCACATGTGTTGTTACCTGAATGGTCCACAGTCAAACGAAGGGGGCAGGGTCATGATGGTGTAGACGACAGGTAACAGACTGAGGAAGAGGATGAGGAGCAGCAGGCCCATGTAGAAGTTGTTGGACTTGGAGGCCTTGAAGACTCTCTCGTGGGGGACATTGGTGGCCATGACGGCCCAGCACTGATAGTACATGGAGCTGAGGAGGCGGAGCACGTTGATGCCAACCAGCCCAGGAGCATAAAATGCACCCATCCTAAAGACATGCAAAACAAATAATAACAAATAGTGAAGTAAAAACATTTAAATATGATGTAAAAATTACGATGTAATGAGAAAAACTTTGAATCTAGTGTAAGGATGCATGTGAAACAGCATAATGTCATGTAACCTTTTACTACATGTTACATATAACTGGTGATGGTCACTTCTATTCAAAGTGCTGTTGATAATGAACATAGAGCAGCTCCAATGGCAACCTGAGGACCAAACACTGGCTGTACATTATCCATCCATTTAGTGATACTGGATACATGCAGCAGCCATGCATTTAAACTCACACTCGCATACACACACGCTAATGACCACACTGGCGACCGAGTGAGAGCATGTGAGTATAAAAATACAAGAAAAGTTTGTACCAGATCATCCCTTGATTGAAGACTAATCCAAGAACATTTCCACTGATGTCGAACTCTCCATACGACGGCTAAAAGTGAACAGACAATGAAGAAAAAAAAGCTTTACTCATAACAAAGTTTAAGTTATACAATGACCTCATTATGTTCTTTTTCCGGGGGCTATTGAGGGTAGCGTTCAACAATCTGTTTGCACTTTGTATCATTTCTGTCTGCCAGTAACAGTCCCCTGTCAACACTCAAACATAATATATACTTCATATTATTTGATCATAGTGTGGAACTGGGATTGAGACTGTGAAGAGGGACCTATTGGAGGTGAAGTAACAGTATTTCAAGTTGCTCAATCTATGCATTATGGGAATTTTCTGCACAGCTGAACCTCCAGAGCATGGAACGATATCACATTTAGATTTTATTTGTTTACACATATGCAAAAGACACAAGTTGAGCTACGCAGAAACAACAAAACAATGAGATGGATAGGTGCAAAAAGTCCCTAAAGAGGGTTCAGAGCTCTCTCCCATACATATTTTACTTAATTTAGAATAAGGAAAAAACATCAAAAAGGGATGGGAAGAGGGGAAACAAAAAATAAGATTTCATAAAACAGTAGACATCCAAATATATAACTACACAAAATAATTCAAATTAAAAATGATTCCATCAGAAAACAACTGACTTCCTGTGCTGTTCATCACTCACTTGAGCTGTGCACTACTTTTTAGACACACCTTGAGTAAACAGTTTAATTTAATGATGAACCAAAAACTTACAAATCCAGCCTCCAGGTCCCAGCACCAGCAGTAGTTGAGGAAGCGGACGATGACGGCTCGGGCGAAGTCACCAATCAGGATGGTCAGGTAGGTCACCTGGATGTCCGACACTGTCAGCTTCACAAACTCCTGCAGCAGAGAGTTGAGTTATGAATGAACGGGTGATGAATTACACCTTTAAAAGGAGAATTTCTCTGAGCAGGTGTTTCCACTGTCAAAACACCTTGTATTCATTCTGATGGTTTATAAAACATTATTACCCAGTTTTGGATAGATCATATTTAAAGAATATCAATATTGATGTTAACTGATGAGACATAACAGAAAATGATGTCATATTGACATTGATTAAGAGAGCCGTATTCATGATGTAAGTGTAAAATAGTTTTTATTTTTTCGTTACTATGCCAACAGCGGTTTCCCAGCAGGGTCCTCTGATGACATCAGCGGGGTTCATGGGGGGTGGGGTGGACTCGGTGTCGTTGATCAGGCGTGAGTAGTTGGCGTAGTACTCCTTCATGGCCCAGATGGAGGCGTTCTTAATGGACTGCTCCTCCTCCAGCTGAGAGGCACAAAGAAGCCAGTCAGTCAGCAGAAAACCAAAGCACATATTTTACATAAAGATTGTTTTTTATATGAATGTTTATGGGATCAAACATCAAAAGCTAAAATGAAAAATAGTTCCACGCAGAGCCACAAGACTGGTGCTAAACTAAAATATTCACCATTTTATAAAAGATGCATACTAATGACGTTAGCCTCTAAAGCAAAAACTGATCAAAATGTTCATTAAAGTCGGGAATTAAGTTATGGGGCTAGAAAGGTTCAACCTGAGACTGGCACAGAAATCAAAACAGTTTAAAATGGATGAGATATCCTGTGTGCAAACTTGACATTTTGGCCTGAGGGTGGTGCTACAGGAAAGACACAAAAAAAAAAAAAGGTTTAATCCTCTACAGTGTCTGAATGTGCTCAGTGAATTTCATGTTAGAGTAACCATTTCATTATAGTGTTTCTGGTGCACAATAGTGGTGGGAGAGGAAAGGTCACGAAGGGTCATCATAACATGAGGCTTCACTGAAATCTGACCTCTGTTGTTTTGCTCAAGGGGATCGTATTGACATGTTGACTGACTGACTGACTGATTGACTGGCTGGCTGGCTGCTCAGTGAACAATGAAAAGACTTGTACCAAATTTATCTGCAGGGTTTCAGCTAATTTATCATAATTCAGGTCATTTGTGGCTAATGTGGAACCATCAGAAAAGTGTCATGAGGGTCACACACACACACACACACACACACACACACACACACACACACACACAGTGGTGGCATACCTTGGTGTTAACCTCATCAAACAGGGCAAACAGAAAGGTGTAGAGGTTTCCCAGGAAGAGGGCAAAGATGCGTCCCAGCTGCCACTTGAGGGCAATTCGAGGATGGTAGTCCTCCAGCTCAGCGATGGTCTCAAACAATGGAGGACACACCAGACCCAGCAGAGACATGATGATCTCCAGCTGGACCAAAACCGAAACCAGTTTCATTACAACATGTTACTAGTGAATATTTTTCTTTCTACATTATATCTACAGTTGTATCTCGATGTATTAATTATTTTTTATATATTTTTTCGATAAAAAATGTTTCTGCTTGGCAGCATGTGATGTATCCTGATAGACTTTTTTTGCATGACATGTAAACAAAATAGCTGTGAATGCATTTGTCTTGTTAGATTGACTTGTGGGAATGATAGTCTCACTGTCTCCTGTGTGTTTTAGATTTCATTTCTAACCTTTGCTAATGCTCATTAAAAGTTTAATAGTAGTATTTAGCATCCTGTTGCACACAAAACAGAAAAAAGTCACACTTTGTTAGTGTCCTATACACCTGCTTGCATCAGAATTAGTAATAGGCACAGTGGCAGGAGCAGTAAGAGTAGTTGTTGTAGCAGTGGTAGCCGTAGCTTAGCAGCTGCTGCTAATAACTGTATGTAGTCTT
This sequence comes from Seriola dumerili, assembly GCF_002260705.1. Taxonomy (NCBI): domain Eukaryota; kingdom Metazoa; phylum Chordata; class Actinopteri; order Carangiformes; family Carangidae; genus Seriola; species Seriola dumerili. The sequence goes on from NW_019174336.1 coordinate 4,658,389, forward strand.
GTCAATAGCGGTGTCAACATCAACATCATCATCAGGACCTCTTTCCCTGGAGTCACCTGACCATTATTACCTCATTCTTCTCGTACCAGCTGAGGTCGTCCCTGGTGGCGAACTCCTGAGACCTCTTCACCACGAAGTAGATGAGGTATCCGCTGCCGCCGAGGCTGCAGGTAATCAGGACGTTAGCCATGACCCTGAGGAACCTCCGCAGGTGAATGTTCTCATCCTTCTGGTTCTCTTGCTCGTCCACAATGGACTCCTGTTCTTGGCAGAATAGGAACAGAAAGGATTTACATTCGGTAGAGACCTTAGTCTGTCATTGGCTGCGTTAGCAGTGTAGCAGTCAACTCAAAGTGAACTACAGATGCCCTGACAAATAATGCACACATGTTTGTACATTTGTTTCTAGTAAAGAGGTTGCCATGGTTACCTTGAAGCTGGTAGTGATGGAGGCGTACTTGTTGTCAGCTGTCTCTGCGTTGCCGATGAGGTAATCCCAGCTGGTGAACATCTTCCAGGCGAATGTGAACTCTCCTTCTTCTCCGTCTCCACCGCCAACATCAGCGTTCTTGGCCATTCTAGAAAACAAAACAAAGTCCTTCTTTATGGACGTATGGACAGACAAGCCTGGACACTATAGAAATAAATCTGTGTATTTGCAGCAACCTGTTTACATATTCAAAGTTCTTTTATATTGATGACGTTACATCTTATTTCTTGCTTTGTCACATTTGAGAGACTAAATGAACTCAAATCAAATTAATGGCAAAATTTTCCAACTCAAACGAAAAACCAATCAAAACTCAAGCTTAATGACAGAATTACATTACATTATTAATGTAAATGCTCAGGGACGTTTTACATTAAATCTTCATTAAAAGCAACTAATACAAAGGTCTCTGTGCTTTACTTGACTCACGTGCGGATCACGACCATCAGGCTGTAGCCGAAGGTGCCAATCCCGACCATGAGGTAGGACAGAGGCAGCCTGAACTTCAGCAAGCCGATGGTCCTCTGGTCGTTGTAATAGCCATAAAACAGGACTGAATATTTGCAGTAGCCCTTTGAAAAGAAGAGATGTCAATAAAAGTTTAATAAGAATTTATTGTCTGGTTGTGCAGCCATGTTAACCAGGATGCCTTCAAAAGAGAGAACATTCTAGTTAAATGAAGCTCAAATGTAAAAGTAAAAGTGAGGTTTTATTGCATATAGAGCAAACTGCTGTTGTTACATCTCATTCATCTACAATCCAACGATCTTAGTTGCACAGCTAAGACCTAAAAATTCTTTCTCTGGCCTTTGATTGACAGACTCGCAAATAACCAGTAGAAAAACAGATTGTGTGGGGTGTGGATATTTGAAAAAAAATGGAAAATGAGTCCAACTTTCTAATATATTTAACATACAATGACAGTTTTTGTGCATTAACAAAGTCTAATCAAAAGGTGAAATCCTCTGTTGCAAAGATGCAAAGAAACTGGACAAAAAGACAAAAAGATCAGGACTATTTCATGAGTCTTTTGAGTTTTCTATAGTAATTTACAATGATATATGGTATTTAATAACTTATGCAGATATGTAGACATGAAAATATGATACAAAACTTCAGCTTCATCATCTTCATCATATATCAGACTCACATTGAAGTCCATGAGGACAGAGTAGTCCTGAGCCGTGGCCTGCTCTGCTCTGGGTACAGTTTTCCTGGGAATCGACCCATAGGGCAGGCCCATCAGAACCTGCAAAATAAAGACATGAATATGTTAAGTTAAGCTTTCCTCCTGCCATCACAAAGAAGGCTGGCGGAGTCAGTGCCATCTTTTGAGTTTCTTCTTTCAACTTTTTCCCAAAGAGAAAATCCAGATTTTACTTGATTTATCTTATTTGCTGTGTTGAATAGTTTTTTTTTATTACTTCTTAACACTAAAAATAAATAATTTCATGTATTTTCTGATTTTAAAAGTGCTACATGAATAGATTTTATTACAGCTTTTTTAATTCAGAAACAGGACTACATCAATTGACCTCAGGAATGACCACCAGTCCAAAAGTGAAACCAAAGAGGACGAGGTTCATGCCGTACATCCAGCGCAGGAAAATGAAGTAAGAAGCCACAGATGACCCAAAGTGACCTGAGGACATTGAGAAGATTTTTAAATTCAGCATGTGTCCACAAGGAGTCTCTGTTCATCTGGTAAACACTGCAGCTGCTCTGTCAACCGCACTTACTTTCCACCTCTTTGATCTTCCTCTCCCAGGGAATACAAGCTGTTCTGAAATTCTCAAAATCCCTTTGAAACTTGATCCATTTCTGAGATTAAAAAAAAGAAGATGCAAAATCAAAACAGGCACACACATACAAACACACACACATACACACACACAAACAAAAAGCAGAAAAAAGAAAGGCTAGAAAGTTTGGATTTTGTGCCTAACCTTTGTCATCATCACTTTGTAGGCATACCACTTCCTGCCTTTCCCTTTGCCCAAAGCTCCTTCAAACTTATCAACAAATTCTTGAGCCTCCCTGTGAAGAGACAAAAACATACTCATTCAAATGAGCTGAATTTATGTTTTTCCAGATTCAAACATGAAGAAAAGAAAATAGTCTGACAGAGCAGAAGATTACTTCAGGTGCGTTAGCCTTCGCTTCATCCTCCACGGCTTATTCCTGATATTGGCGATCAGTTTCTTTTTCTCCTCCACCTCCTCCATCAGCCGGGCCATCTCTCCCTCTGACATGGACTCCTCCTCATCGGAGTCTGAGTTGGAATCAGATGAGCTGGAGGAGAAAAGGCAGAAAAGGCACAGAGGAGGAATGGAAGGAGATTGTCAAGTTTAGGATGAAGATGATAAATAAACAACACTTATGGACTGCTGTTAATTTACTTCATGTTACAGCAAGATGCTTCTCTTTTTGAATTCATATCATAAATTCTGGATAATTAATGTAATATGCAGATTGCCATGTGAGTATACGCCTGTAAGGCAGTTAACCCCCATAGGATCCAAGAATTTGAGGGGCTGTGAGATGATTAACAGGATAAGACAGGAGAAAAACACATTTCGACACAAAGACTGTTTATTTTTTCAGACATATTTCAATTCTTGCCTTTTTTCTTTTGAATTAATGGGTCCTTTTTTTCAGGTCTCTACAAGTTATGCAAACAAAACAAAAAAAGAGACTGTACCCATGCTAGCAGCTCTGTAAGACTGCACTGAGTCACATGGGTGCTGGTGCTTTGAGCTAAATGCTAACATTAGCATGCTAAAATGCTCACAGTTACAATGCTAAAATGCTAGTGTTTAGCAGGTATAATGTTTACCTTACTCACCAATTTAGTTTAGCATGCTAACATTTTCTAAATATAACATTATTACAAATGGAACATTCATTACTGTACCAAAGTAGTAGTTGTTGACACATTTCAATTAAATACCAAATGTCAACCTCATCATGGTGGTACTGTAGCAAAGTCATTAGGACTTATCGTCTGGGAACCAGTGGATAAGTGAATTTTGAAGTGCTGGTGGAGCTAAAGCCAGCAGGATTCATCCTCTGGGGATGATTGCAGGTTTTTTAGGAATAATTCAGTAGCTTCATGCAGTGGGATGGTGATGGTGATTGTGATGGAAACACAAGCAGATTACAGAACAGTTTTATTATACTGTATGTATTGGCAATTAAATTGTTAAAATAATATGGATCCTGATTTAAAGGGTAATCAGTTTGGTATCTGGCTCCTGAAGTTTTGCTTCTTACCTGTCGTCCTTTTTCTTCTTCTTCTTCTTGTCCTTGTCATCATCCTTGTCTTTCCCCTTGTCCTTTCCTTTGGTGTCCCCCTTCTTACCCTTACTCTCCTCCTCCTCCTTCCCTCCTTTCTTCCCTCCTCCCTTCCTTCCCTTCTTCCCTTTTCCCTCGTCACTGTCCTCATCACTGTTCTGGGCTTTGCCTCCTTTCCTCTTATTGGCTGCTCCTCCTCGTTTCCTCTTGGGAGCTTCGTCATCGCTCTCATCTTCATCATCACCGCCGCCACGTTTCTTTGCAGGTTTCTTCTTGTTTGCACCTCTGCGTCCCCTGGGAGCTTCATCTTCCTCATCTTCATCATCCTCGTCCTCACTGGCTGTTTTTTTGCCTCGACCTCTTCCCCTTGCACCTCCTCTCCCAGCTGCCTGCCTCCTGTTCGGTCTCCTCCGGACGGCACCGTCTACACCAACACCAAATAAATCACATAAAATGAACTATAAAGTATTGACGTTTTTAAAGTCAAGGCCATGAAATGCTGTTTTATCCACTCACCGTCACTGTCACTGTCACTCAAATCCCCGTCTACCTCTATCCCAACTGAGGAAGAAAACAACATATCATTATTATTGAGTTGTGTTTTATTTTGTTTTTTCAAAGCAATCTAATTTTTTCAACGTTTCTTGTAGTTGTAGCTACGCTAGTGGTGTAGCTTTGGGATAATGTCAATCAGTCTGCCACAGTCAGGTTAACATTTTTGTCGTTTTGAGTGAAACAAAATTAAACTTTGTCCAATACTTTGTTGGATGATCACATACCTGCAAAACTGGCAATGACAATTCCCGGCAGCCTCGGCTGTATTTTCTTTTTAGTGCTATTTAGCAAATGTTAGCAGTCTAACATGCTAAAGTAAGATGGTGAACAGGGTAAACATGCTATCCTGCTAACATCAACACGTTAGTATTGTCAGGTGTGGATAAAGAAATCCAATTAATACATATACTATACACAATACATTTACTAAGGAAAAATATTGAGACTTTATCACATCATTTAGACTTTAGTATCACACATCAACATTTCTCATCAAAAAGGAATTTTCTGGAATAAGGTTTTTAAGTTGTTATTTATCTCAATGATACTGCAGTCATCTGTCTTAATCTGTTGGGTACTGAAACATCCTGAAACGAGATGATTGTTTATAGTAACTCAAACTGAAAAATTACTGTACACCATATGTAATAACTATATGAAAGAATGACTATACTATTGCTATTAGAATAATATCAAGCGGGTGGTTTCAGAAAACAAGTTCAGGACTCAGCAAAAAAAAAAAATGTTAGCATGGAGTTTTCCAGTGGCAGTGATGTCATATTGTCATATATTGCAAAGTTGACACAAACTTTATATATTAGTGCTTTGAAGTTCATCATAGATACACGTGTCCCAGAGACTCTCTGTTTTGCATATAACACACAGCAGATATATGGGGCATGAAAACGGTGAATACCAGAACCAAATAAGTTTTCATCAAGTTATTCAGGTCAGAAAGTCCAAATTAAGTTTCAAGTCAATTGAGTCACAAATAATTATTTTTGATAAATTAGATTAATATTTTTTTGATTTTGTTAAGTCTGATGTCATAACATTTATTATTCAAATTTGTGCCCAAATTTAGTTCCAGGGACTCGGGCCAACAGCAGGTGGAGACCAGTGGAAACAAGAGCAGAACCCGTGACAATGGCTGCAAGTTATGTCAAGCTTCATTAAGCTCCTGCCTCTGAAAAAGGGCCAAAAGTCACATGACTTGAGTCCATACATTAGTGTCTTGGGTCTCAATTAAAGAATTGAATGTTGTATAAAGTATGTAAGTACTAAGTGGTTGAAATGAATGTTCAGTCAGTTCATAAAATGTACTTTTTTCAACTCAAATTATTAATCTGTTTTGATACAGGATAATATTTTTCTGCTCTGAATTGACTCTGCTGCATCCCACATCATTACAACCTACACAACTCATATCATTATACAAAACAAATGATTCCTCCAGTTCTCCAATCTTCAACTCACCTTCATCCATTGTCGCTGCATCAATTTTTCTTGGCATGATGGAAGATAAAAAGCGTCTGTCCTCTGCGTCCTGTGCAGCGTTTGACCAGTCTACCCCCCCCCCCCCAAAGAAATTGGCTCTCCTCTGCCTCGGCTCCCTGCCAGCACCCAACTCAGGTATCTGACAGTGCCGTCACTATGACGACTGCTGCATGTGACCCGCTCTCAACAGGTGTTCTTTGATAGGTACAGCGAATTCTGGAAACCAAAGGCAATGGCACTGTGGCTTATCAAGCAGAGAGGCTGTGTTATTCTCCAGTAGCTGGGACATTTATATTTTATTATTACTACATGGAGGTGCTGATGTGCAGCTGTGGGTCTCAGCAGTGGTTCACATCAGGCCCAAACTGACTCTTAGAGGTGAGATCATCTACTGTGAAAACTGTATTTAGCTTTCCTGCTTTCTTTTTCCTTAATATCCAAAAAAGCACATTATCTAAAGTGCCTAAAAACACTCTCACTCATCTTGTTATTGGAGACCACAGACACACACACAGGAGAAGACCAGACGCCCTAAAGATTTAATGAAGGTTTAGGTTTCTGTAAGCGAGGCTCATCAGGCACGCAGTAAATACCCTGAGATGACCTTGAAACTGCAGTGTTTCTTTTCTTTACAGTACAAATACAGCAGCTCAGACAGTCAGCCAGCCTGAAGCAAACACTGACAGCAGCTACCTGTGTGCGCAGAGCTGGAAACCGTGCTGAGAAATACTCCAGAGCCTCATTAAATAATAGAGAAGAGCTCATTTTCCACATGCAAAATGATTCTATTACACGGTTGTCAGTTTCTGCAGGTGAGATGTGGATCACACACTCGACACATTTGCTGCATCCCTGCTCACCCGAATAGAGAGAGAATGTGAGACTAGAGAATATGGACACAAAGTGCATATGTCAAGAAAGTGTATATGACAGAATTTTACTATATTAGATTAAGTGGTCATTATATAAAGTACTGCAACATACAAAATGTTGATGGTATATTTTTAAAGTGAATTTATATAGAGGGTAAATGTATATGCTATACACCAAGGTCCAAAACTGTGAGACTATTTTCCCAAAAGTGGTCCGAGACCTTTGGACCCCACTGTTTGTATATACACGTGTAGGCATATGCACAGATATTCATGCATTTTATGAGAAATGCAAAAAGAATTGTAACCATCCCCAGCCTGCCCTACAAACATGTATATATCAAATATCACAAATATGGTCATTGTACATGTGTTTTTGGCATCTGTTTAAAGGATTGATAAGATGTTTCCTTTCTGCTCCACTTTCACAGCTGTATCGTCAGTTTTGTATTGTCATATAGCAATTTATCAATATAGAAAAGACCATTAAGAAAAGAAGACCACACTACGTATTGAGTAATACATCACACTAGGGACATTGAACACTACATTATAATTTAAAGATTACAGCAAAAAAGAAAAAAACAAAAAGAAGGTAAAATTGCCAAAACGGGAAAATTATAATTGAGCAAAATTCCAAGACATAAACTGCAATTGAATGAATGAACATGGATAAATAATAAAAAATAAATAAAAGACCTTCTACTTTTGTATTTTGTTGTAAATAATCTACTATTAAATCCATAAATGCCAAACTTACTTACACTGCTCATCACAAATAAACCAAAGTAATGTCCTAAATCTGCTTATTGACCATGACCAGCAGCCGAAACAGCATTAAATTGACAATACAGTGATGCTCAGCAGAGATAAGCAAACACATTTTAAAGCATTAGGACTAAAACAAACTGTGTATGACAAAAGGAATTAAATGAACAAAGTAATTATTTAACAAAATTAAAAGCACTTGGTGTTTGTTTAATTTTTTTGGTTAACAACATCTCAGAGATCAGTCTCGTCTCTCTGGAAACAGCAGAAATTCACCACATCTCCTCAACTCCGGACACATTTGTGGTCCTGACACACAAAAACCATCAGATGTTTCTAAATCAATATTTGATGCCTGATCACAATGAAAGATGCATGAGCAATTAAAAGTTAATGGCTCAGGTCTGGAGAGAGCTTTAATATTATACTGCACATCTGTGACAGCCCAGCACCAGTGTATGTATGACAGACAGACTGAAGGATAAAAAGATATTCAACTATTTAACTTCTGTTCCGTGTTACAATCAGAGCTGTGAATTATGAACAACTATAAACCTTCATATAAGAAGGTTGGTGATAAATTCAGCTGTTTACATGTGTTTATATTCATAATCACATTCTGCAAACAGTGCTGACTGAGTAATATCAAAGAGTTTATTTTTAAATTTGCAATGTCAGGTTTTACTTTTCAGTGATATTTTATTATGGTATTAACTTTTATTTCAGTTTGTCTTTAAAAGTTTCATATATTTATACAAACTGCACAATAAAAGTCAACAGTCATGTTTGTAGTTTGCTCTCTTAGACAAGTTACATGTTGCTGTTATGCCACCTAGTGGTTGTTCCACAACAACAACAACAAAAAAAAGAAAAATCAATTGACGTGTACTAACCCACAATTACTGCGGAATAACTGCATTAATGAATAAATTAGCTGTTTTACAAATACTGAAAGGTCATGTTTATTTATATGAGAATATATTTCATGTATCTTTATATTTCTGTATGGTTTCTTACAATCACATGTACACATGAGAACAGAAGGTTTAAACACTGAATAATCTGAACGTTAGACGTGGAATCAGATAAGATATAATCAATAAGATTTTGAAATTTGTGAAAATCTGTTCACAGTGTGGTTATCACCCTTTGTAAACCTGTGACAAAACTTTGCATGTTCAATTCAATTGTGGATGTGTAGAAGAGATTTAAATTTGTAGAGAACTGCTTTCAACTGGAAAAGCAGGGTCAAAACTCTTACACAACTTCAAATGTGTAATTGTAACATCAGTGTCACACTCTGTGTGGTACACTGAGGTTACAGTGGGAGGAATTTCACACAGTTTTCTGCTTTTCAGTTGCAGTCAGATGATCACAAAAGCAGTGTTTTTCCCCTCCACGGCTTTATATAACCTCAACATTGATCCTTTGTGCACAACTTGTATTTACTATGTCTCATTTTAGCAAAGGCTCTATGGACAGCAATGTTGGTGTGATGGCTGGTTGCTCAGTCAGTCACATCAGTTTATACTGAACAGACATTCACGTTCCCCAGAGAATGGATTTTATCGTCCTACCCAGTGTGACTGGAACTGAGGAGCAGAAGCGTTCCTGACACCATGTGCATCTTGTGCTTATGAATGAGCTCCATCTGCACGTGCATGTATCAAAACATACAGACCTCAGGGTGAAGCAAGGGAGCAGGTGTCATAACGTGACCCGAGGACATACTCGCTGCAGCAGATCCTGTTTCCCCTGCGGAGACACGAGTCACGTGGAAACACGGAGCTGTGGCAGAGACACTGACAGACAGCAGCCTGTAAATGTCAGCGGGATGCTGTGCTCGCCATCTGAACCTGTTCGAGGAAAATAGGGGTTTATGTATCATTACAAACTGTGGCTGTATCAAACTTTTACCAAGGTTCTGTTTACACTGCAAAATAAAAAGAGGTCCACATAGAAGAGGTTAGGAAGAAATGCAAACACCAAACTATTAATTTTCAAATGAAGAGTCTTGATTCTATATTTTTGAACATAATTTATTTACATCATACAATTTATTCTGTATTATTGGAAGATTATGCGCACTGCAGTATATAAATAAAGATGTTTGTACAAACTTGCATAACTAAAGGGTAAAAAACAAAACACACACATTAAGCAGCCAGACCAAAAATCATCAAAACGGAAAAATTAATTAATAACCTACGCCCACAGGTCTCACTAGTCACCGCGGCACACAACCACTTAGCCTCATGATACTCACACACTAGCCAATCACATCGACTCCCAAAAACACACACTTGTGTTTGACACACACGTGCGCAGCAGTCCAACACACTCCCGATGTCATGAATTTGTCAGCTCACATTAAAAATAGAAGAAAACATTCAATAGTGAAGTAAAAGATGAAAATATTAGTGGAGCTAAACCCTTCCAAAGGCAAAAAATTAATACAAGTGTAGGCTACTTGTCATACAACAACACACAACATACAAACCATTTTTCTGGAAAACAACAACAACCAAAAAAAAAAAGAAAAAGAAAAAAAAAAAAAAAACAGGGAACAAACGTCACAGTCAGGTGACATGTCTCATCATGTGACTTCAGTGGATGGTTTTAAAGACCTTAAAAGCAGAAGTCCATGTGCCTGTCCTTCCAGATCCCGGACACAGGGCGAGTCACAGCATTCAGTCCAAGATCAGTGGGAGAAAAATGAAATACACCGTCAAACTACATTGTGTTCCTAGTGCCGCACACACAGCAGGAGGGAGGGGATATGAGCCAGCAAGAAAGGGCCTGCAACAAAGTCTCTTTCTCAAAGTCTTTTTAGCAATATGTCTGAGCTGTGTGTCGCAGGCAGGGCCAGAGTGGACGAGATTCCGGCAGCACAGAGAAGCATTTCAGGTTGATAATAACTTACCGGGACGCAAAGTCTGACAGGGTTTGACAGTCAAGAGGGTTTGACTCTGACCTCACAGAGTTTAGTGAAGGCCAGAAAAAAGAAAAAAAAGAAGAGAGAGAGAGAGATATATCCATTTTGCTACTCAAGCCAGCAGAGAGCAAGCACGGCTGAGATGGTGCCATCAGCCAACAGCAGTAACAGTCTGAGTCCAAACAACAGCCCGAAAATATCTGAGCGTTTCCAGGCAGAGTTCAAGTGACCTCAGCAGGACCACAAAACAGACTGGACGGCCATCTACGGCCATCAACAGCATTTTCTAAAAGGGGCTTTTTTTCTTCAGTAACCTCCCTCAGTCACTTCCCATAATAACCCCCACCCACGCCCAGTCCCCAGATACACTATTTGCTTGTTCAATACAAGCCTCAAAAAAGTGTTAGACTCACACCCAAACAAGAACAAAGCTGAAAATATACATGAACTTTCATGCACTGGGGGAAAAAAATGTCCTGAATGTGTAACAAACCAGAAAAGAAAAACAGATCCTTCACAGAGAAGGTTGGGCTCAAGTCTATGTTTTTTTTTTTTTTCTTCAATCCGATCGCTCCCAGTATTCAAAGTCAAACTAAGAGTCTTCTTCATATTCTCTGGATCTTGTCAGCAACAACCACGGGGTTCTCTTTGCGAATCTTGGCAGCAGCTTCAGCTTTGTAGTCGTACGGACAGTTGTGCTTGTCGGAGTAACGGTGAAGTCCACAGAACAGGTTCCCACAGCGGCAGTCAAAGCCTGAAACGCAACAGCAGAGGACAGGCTGAGTCAAATCAATATTAAGGGCTCACAACAGCAAAACATCCCTCAATTTAAAACACGCCGGTGCACACTGCAGCCACGTGTTGATCACCTTAAAAACTCATCACCCCATGATGTGATCAATTACTGATCAGAACAGGTGTGAAGACACATTTTCAGGAAAAGGACACAGTTCTTATTTAGGAGGATGTAATAAACTACAACCAGCTGTAATGAATCACTGCTCCCTGTAACGTTGCCTATTACTTATAAAATGACTGAATCGTAGAGGAATATATCAACACTTAGATATGAGATCAATTCTGAACCAATATTTACCCACATCTGTTTCTTTGGCTGCAGTAGATTGTAATGTAGTCTGCTGATGTTTTTTTCTTTTGTTTTTTTTTGCTGTTGCTCAAGTAAAGGTTTATGCACATTTCACATTCTGCTGTGGATTCTGGTCTGACCAGACTCTATTGGCACATTCAGCCATAATTGTAGCTGTTAACCCAGAGCAATCTCATTATCCAACCACAGAAGCTGTTACAATTTGAGCACCTGACAACACTCCATTATAAATGACTAAATCACTTTACTGAAAGAAGTTACAGTCGTCAGCTTGTACTTCCTGGGGGAACAAGTAACCTAGAAGAACAGGAACAAAGCTGTGGTTGGTGGCAGACTGACTCTCTCTAATCACATTAAATCACGTCTCACCTGTAAGGCCAACCTTCTTGCGACACATAAAGCAGCGATTCTTCTTGGGCTTTGGGGGCTCTGGGGTTTTGGACTCTTCACTGCCAGCAGTGGAGGGATGAGAGGCTGAGACTGTGGGCTGACTCACCACTGAAGACACACAAGAAAAACACTTCAACTCGTAAAAGTATCTCTCTTAATAACCCAAAGAGGTGCTACCGTACCATAAAAAATGCATTTCTCGGACAACAAAGCCCCCTTGTGTAAGTGAGGGTGGAGAAAATATTTTAATCAGGTGTACACAGTTAAATTTAATTGCAATATTAATATATACATGAACTACATAGAGCAGTTATGCATAAAATAACCAGAGTGAAATGTTTGTTTCTGACTAATTGTGTGGAAAAAAATAGCTGTAAAAATCAAGGTACTTCATCACACTGATTAAAACGACACCCTGACTATAATATGTCCATAAAGCAGTCCTGCTCACTGATTTACAATTTGTTCCTCAATGGCCAAATACAATCAGAGATATTTCAGTAAAGGATACCTCAGTATAAACAAAATTTGGATCATCTCATGATAAATACCATCAAATTGTCTGACTGTAATCAACATTTTCCCAACAGTGAAAACAAAAGTTAAACATTATACTGCAAGTGTCACAATGTTATTTCCTGTAGGCCTGTTGTATTGGCCCGTATCACACTACACTCAATAAACTATTAACTAAGTATATAACCGCTGAGATAAGTAACTGGTCCATTTGTGGTACCCACCTGGCTCTGTGAGCTCTACTGTACTCCCTGACGCCCCTTTCTCCTCACAGGAGAGACTCATTTCAGTCATCTGTTGTGTTACAGAAATGGCCGTTGAAACCCCACTGTGAAGATAGAATAAAATCAATTTAAACCTGCATATTACAGGAGAGTAAATTAATTTAAATGACCATATCTATCATATATCCAGCTGGTGTGTGCTGAGGAGACAGTAAGGAGGTCCTACTACACATGTATTGATTCAGGTTTAATGATGGCTTCAAGTGGGGTCCTTTTTATGAGAAGAGTCCACAGGAACGACCCACTGAGGAAGTTGCTAAGGACTAGCAACAATGCACTCATGACTTAAACCATATAAATGGCAGGGGTAATGTGTACTCAGCTTCCTATTTCAAACCTGTGACCTCAAGCTTTATTTGAAGGTAGTATAGTGTGACCCTTGTGGATCCCCTCACCTGAGCGCCTTGGTGTCAACAGCCTCAGCAGAGGCGACCGCCTCAGCTGCCACCTCTGCAGCAGCGACTGCAGCAGCTGCAGCATTATTAAAGGTGGCCCCTAACCTCTGGATGGCAGAAGCCTCAGCTGTGGGGCCACTGCTGCTGCCTGAGAAAGAAAATATCACCTTGTTACAGTCAGACACTTGAGACAAAGGCAGTGCAGCTGCAGACAGGAGTCTGGAGTTTATGAAAAACCTGTGACAGACACAGCAGTTCTTACCCACAGCACTCAAAGAACCGACTCCTCCATTATTCTGTCTTGACAGGTGCTCCTTGTGGCACACAGAGCACATGCCATTAGTCCTAGGGTTGCCATAGAAACCACAGCCAGTGGCACAGAGCATAGGTACTGGGCTCTGATTGGTCTCCTGGGCCATAGCGATGTCTGCCGCCTAGTGAGCTGACCTGGAGACATAAACAAAGACGCACACTGGAATGATAAGTCTTTGTGTTGGTGCAAGCACAGGAAAAGAAATGAGACCTGAAGAAATAAGCTCAAGAATAAGTTAGCTTTGCTGAGTGGGGCACTCAGAAAACAAATCAGGCACAAAGACAAATCATTGCCAAAAGGCCACTGAAAGGTAAATGGAATACAAAGAATTAATCTGGCAGAAAATGCCAAACATTCACTTTCTCAAATTTGAGTTTTGCTGCTTTTTCCATTTTATATAATTGTAAACAAATTGTAAACAGCAATGAATTTTGGACTTCTACTAGATGTTCAGACCAAAACAACACTGTGTTAATAAACTGAACCGATTAGTTTTATAATCTGGGGTACCGTGATATTGTGATTCAGCTAAACTGAGCTGCATTACTGCCAGCAGCCACACAAAATATCCAGATACTGAGTCAGAAAACATTGATGTTTGTTCACTTGAATCTGCAGAAATGATAAAACCAAACAAACATTTATAACTCACAGCTCAAAGCATTTACTAATACACAATAAAATGTGCCATTAGCTGGGTGAATATTGGATGAGTATTCATGCTAAATGATGTCCTGACCTATCACCAGGCCCTGCAGTGAACATCAGGCTGTGCCGTCATAACACAGTGTAATATTCACCCCTGGCTGTAGTCTGTCTGCCTTACTGAATCACACTCACCTCTGGTTCAACTCCACTCAACACTCTCATACCACACTATTCATCTGTAGGTAGCAATTATTAATAGGTTTAGCAAGAGCTCATTATCACTCACAGCCATTAACACATGCTCACATCTGACTTTGGCTTGTTCAGCTGCTCAGCTACTTAATGTAATTAACACAACATTGTAGTCTAATTTGGACACGGTCATCAAACAACAGTGCGAACAGTCTCACTGATCAGAAGACACTTTCTCCAGTCAGTCATTTCCTCATTAGCCAAAGTTAAAAAGACAACTTGTATCTTCCCTCTGCCCTCTATCACCACAGGTTTTGGCCTCAGATCACTACACTACCTGAATGATGAGATAATCATGCCATTTAAGACAGGGGTCTAGACTTTTTTGGCACTGAGTGAAAAATGTTGGCAACACAGATCATTGAAAATTGTACAGAAACTTGGCATGAATGCCTGGTCACGTTTATAGTCTGCCAATTTTAGACTACAACAAGGAATTCCATGCTTGATCTTGGAATCAATATATGTGATAAAAGAATCCCAATTCATGGTTTGACTGTAAAAGCTCTTGCTTACATATTGTCACAATAGGCCTGTAGGCAAAAACACAGGCAGGTCTAATATTAGCATAATTACGGCTTGTTCCAATTCAAAACACAAAGAGTCCTCTCTTCTCTAGCCAAAGTTAGTAAATTAAACATGAATTTGCATCAGCCTAATGAGACATGTATTTTAAAGGAAGTGGTGAGGATATCACTTAAGGGGACATAGGCTGTTTACGGTGCTGACTAAAAGATGGGGGAACGAAATAGGAAAGTATTCACATCATCAAGCTCCGGTTCAAGTGAACTGCATCAGAGGCTTCCTCCTCTCCCCAAAAAATGTCATCACTATACCACTGCAATCTGCACCTTCACGTGTGTGTGCCTGCACACTGCAGAGCTCCAGGCTCACATGGACCTGGTATGATGGCTTTCCTCTGTCACAGGAGTGCAATGTGACACTGATTTCAAAAGACACACACAATCACGAGTTACCTCAATACAGTAAGGCTGTGAACACATCTATTTTTAGACAACCTCGAGAGACCTGCAATCAGAGCTGGTATCATGCCAAGATTTGTATCCTCGTCAGCGTAGGTTTCCCTTGAAAGATATCATCAGCTTTCTAAACCAAGGGATGAAGCACATTGTCAAGACAGAGGCTGCCACCGACTGGGGATGAAAGTAGTCTGAATAGATTGTGACATGGGTACAAAATTCAGTGCAACACCTGTAGATCACGTAAAAAGACGAGAACGTTTATTACCGAGACAAAAGATAAAAATCACTCTGAGCCAGACATGTACTGTTTCTTGTAGTATGCTAACATCACCCCAAGGGTCAATAACATAAAGGCGTGTATCTTAAGTTAGATATCCTCAGTGGAGTCACAAATAATCAGTATTATTTATATTGGCTGCGGTCCTCGGTTGCTTCCTGGCAAACACCGGGCCACAACCGTGTCACTTCTACAAATCCACTGAGTCATGCTAGCAAGCTAATGGCTGCTGCTAGCGTCCTTCTCTCAAAATCAACATTACATTCAACTGGCTAGCGTGGACATTATTGCCTCTCAGCCAGGTTATGAACGTTTCTGGCTAAAGTTATAGACGACCAAAGCTCAGATGAACGCTTAGTTGTATCCAATTGGTCGTATGCTAACGTCTGTTAGCCACAACAACCGTGTGAGCAGATTCTCGTGATCTCGCTAATGATAGCATGCTAGAGGTTAGCTACAACAGAAAACTGTTAGCACTGTTGTTGCCTTTGCTTTGTCTGTTCTCTGTTTTTGTTCCCACCACAGACGAAGTACCTATGTTGACATTAACTTGAAACTAACTACCTTTACGACTAATACCATGGGAAATGGGCAGGTGAATCAAAACGGCAAAACAGACACATGAGAATACCTGTTAATGGAAAAATCATGAAATAACCAACAAGATACTGGGCAAGTCTACAGATGCTGGTGGTGGTAATGCTAGCAGATTAACGCTAGCCACAATACATACAGAGTTTATAGTTAGTTTATAGTTTGATCGGTGTTGAAACAACAGTGACATTAAAGTTAGGTTTAGTAGCTGGGAGTTCTAAAATGCGAAAGTTGTATTTTATTTACAACCTCGCAGTTGGATAAGAAAAGTTCTCAACGACACGTGCTAATCAAACGAAACATTTCTTTAATCCTCCCTAGTTTAGGAATTCAAGTGTAGATTAACGTCAAGGCTAATTACAACAAGATAAAATGTGATTTAAAGACTGTTCCATGTTAACGCTAGTGTTTCGCTGTTCACCTCAGAAACTTCCCCAACAACCACTTGTGCTAGCTCACGATGCATCAACTAATGAACTTACCTTCTGTGTCAGAGAAGCGTTTTTTTTTGGAACTTTGGGATTGACGAATAACTAATTTAACCTTGGTTGGAGCTAACTAACTAGGGCCGTCTAGGTGAGTCGTCGTCTGTGCCTTTCTTTTCAGTCTTCTCACACAAACGTAGGCTCCACTCCACCCGGGAGTAATGCTGACTGGTTTAGCTGACGTCCTCTGTAGCTGATTTGTGGTGGCATCTGTTTTGTTTTACGTGGTGCGTTTGCGTCCTCTCTCTTTCCGGTGGACGTCACGGAAATTGTGATCCTGTGATTGGAAGGCAGGGGTGTTGGAGTATAGCCACAAAAGATTTCAAGGTATTACAGAACATTTAACCCCGCTTCTTCTACTAAGCAGACAGAAAGTAGCTTCGATACTGGTGTTGTTTAGTTCAAAATCAATGAGCATGTTGTTAGGAAAGGGGCGATGCGACCTTGCTATCTGTACATCCAAAGAAACAAGTTGGAGAAGAGATGGCGCATTCACGTGCTCCTCGTAATCTCCAACTTCCTCAGGGGATTTCTGTACCTCCACTGCCCAGCTTTCACTATAGTTCTCTCTGTCTAACCTTGTTCTTTCTCCTGCAACTTACATCTCCCTGAGGTAAAGCTCAATGAAATGGGTAGTCTTTAGGCACAGGTCCAAGTATTTCTTGTCTGAAAGTCACAGGGTTCACGTAAAAGTAGGGATGTCAGAGTAATTTTTTAAAAACATGATCATTTCATTTTGTGCAGCTGCTCTGATGATACCAATTCTGATTTGACATTTATTTTTGTTAACTTTTTGTCATGTTTATTTTTATAATGACAGGCACATAGCATGGGCCGATGCCACATACCACAGCATTTATAGCCAAAGCTTGTTTGCAATGCCCATCACAAGGGCCTGTACACAAATACACAAAACAGCACAAAACACAAACAATGCACAGGGCACACACAGTCATACAATGAAATGATCATAAAACCCAATGAAAAGCACCGGATACTTCATGACAACACAACTGATCATTCTTTCAAAGCAAAATGAGGCAGTTCATGATCCATTTTGAGTTATCTAAGTAAGGAGTTTCACATATTGATCCCAAATTACAAAATATAGTTTTAAAGCACAATTTGGGGTGCAGTGGTAGTTATGGTGCCTGTCATGTACTCAGTGCCCATTAAGGATACAGTATAATTCATCCATGCCACCACACTGGATGAAAAGATCCTGACACTACATTTGCTAAATGCTCCCCTCTAGTCATTTGCAAATTCCCATCATCTCCATATAGATTGTTTTTGAATTTTCAAATCCATAATCTAAAACATGTTGTCATTCTGTAGTTACAATATAGAGAGAAGGAAAGAAAGACAGACATTATATATATATATATGTATGTATATAGAAATACTATTCTAGTTCTATAAGACAATAGTCTATATCACATACAAGTTCATTAAAAAAAGTTAAATTGAATTAAAGTTCGTTAATTTCCTCACAATATATTACAGTCCCACGTAATGTTGAAGCATACTGTCAGTAGCTATACGTTGATACAGATATAATAATACATCATAATTTTGTGTGTGTGTATGTGAGTGTGTGTGTGTGTGTGTGTGTGTGTGTGTGTGTGTGTGTGTGTGTGTGTGTGTGTGTGTGTGTGTGTGTGTGTGTGTGTTTGTGTGTTTGTTTCAGATGGGAGACTGATATGTAATCAATTATTAATACTGATTACTGCATGTAATGACACATTTAAACGCATCATCATCCGATTTTTTACATTAAACTTACTAGAGTTTTTTTTGTTTTATTTGTTTTGTTTGTTTTTACTATGTAAATATATTTTTCCACATCTACGTTTTAAAATACATTCAAAAAGCATTCAAACACTATAAAGTGTGCTTTTAAAAACATAAGCAGGACATAACAGGAAAAGGAAGTGAACAAAAAAGATACCATATCACGTGAACACTAGTTGTCTGGGGAACGCATTTGAAACAGATGCGCTCGACCAATCAGATGCTCGGGGAATTCGGAGCACAGCGAATCAGCGTGTAGCGAGCGAGGATTTAAACCAAGACGCCGAAGCTTAAAACTACACCGCATCCTTCATCAGTACGAATATCCGTCTTTTGGTCGAAGCAACGAACATTTGGAAATGGCTTCTCGAGTGACCAGAGTAAGGCATTGGAGCTTTTTCTAATTCGTATTTGTTTTCTTACTTATAAACAGAAACATTTAAAAGACTTTGGACAAAGGCTTTGTCGAATTTTTATTTATTTTAAATACCTGCAGTGTAATATGCCCTCGTGCGTCGCGGTGGGACCTGCTCTCGTGTAATCGTTCCATAATAATAGGAATTCGACTAAACTCGGTATCCTGCTATTCATTTGCAACTTCCAACATAACTCTACTTTTTTTTTTTGCTTTTCTGCAGAACCGCTTGGCTTCTACCAGGACTGACCTCGGTGGCAAGGCCTGCTCGGTGACCGGGCCCTCACTTAAGCCTCGAGCGGCACTTGGAGAGATTGGAAACATCGCAGTTAACAAAGAAGCGCAGAAAAAGGTGAAAATGAAGGAAGAGCGAACGTGTGGGTTGGTTAGAGGCGTGCTGCTGTACAATACAAACGTATTTTATCGTTAGCCATGCATTGATATTTTTAATAGATTTTGCAGGCTGCTGCAATACCCGAAGGAGGTCTAGTTGTATGTTGTGGGGATTTCCATGTTTCACTAATTGAACCAGTGGACTACCTGTTGTAGTCTTTAGGCCTAAATGTAGTGGGAACAAAAGGGTGTTAAGGGAGGAACTCACCCTCTACCATCACTTTTTTTTTTTTTCTCTCCTCCCCTCGGTGGGGGGGGGTGATCGTTAACCATGATCAAGTTGCCATTATTTCAGCAAGACTTCACTACTCCATCTTTTAATTTTAGGGCATCAAGACAGAGGCAACTAAGAAGACCAAAGTCGCCACCAAAGTTGAAAAGGCAGCAGTTGTCCAACAACCAAAACCAAAGAATGAGGTTCCTGTTAAACCTAAGCCTGAGGTGCAAGTGAGTTGCCTGCCAACAGCTATCTTGCTATTAAGACACAAATGACTGCTGGGTGTGGTACTTGTTGTTTTGAACTCATGTTTGGATTCCCACTGTTCCAGCCTGTGCCTGAACCAGCCTCCCCTACTCCAATGGAGACTTCTGGCTGTGAGCCTGCTGACCTCTGCCAAGCATTTTCCGATGTCATGCTTCATACTGCTATCAGAGATGTGGATGCAGATGACTATGACAACCCCATGCTCTGCAGTGAATATGTGAAACAGATCTACAAGTATCTCCGACAGCTCGAGGCAAGCAACAATTTTCTGATTAAGTTTCATGTTGTGTCTGGGTTTTCTCCCCAGCTTGTCTTTGGATTTAATCCAGTTTCTTATCATCTCAGGTTGAGCAGAATGTTAGACCCAGTTATCTACAGGGTCAGGAGGTAACTGGTAACATGCGAGCCATTCTCATCGACTGGCTTGTGCAAGTGAGCCTGAAGTTCCGTCTACTGCAGGAAACGATGTACATGACTGTGGGAATCATTGACCGCTTTCTTCAGGTGAGTGACTTTTCTATTAACTCTTGGCCTCTGTCTCTAACACTTGCATGCTATATAGCAAACCCCAGCCTTCTGATGTGCTTCACCTGTCTTTCTAAACACTACATGTCATCTCCAACAGGACCACCCAGTCCCCAAGAAGCAGCTGCAGCTGGTCGGAGTGACCGCCATGTTCCTTGCTTCCAAATACGAGGAGATGTATCCCCCAGAGATCTCAGACTTTGCCTATGTGACAGACAGGGCCTACACCACTGCCCAAATCAGAGAAATGGAGATGAACATCCTGCGGGTGCTCAAGTTCCAACTTGGCCGCCCTCTTCCCCTGCAGTTCCTCAGAAGGGCCTCAAAGATCTATGAGGTATCAACATCTCGGTCCAGCTGAAATTAAATCTGGTGCCAGAGTGTAGCCATTTAACAGCCACTAACATATCTGTCTTACCTCAGGTAACTGCTGAGCAGCACACCCTGGCAAAATACCTCCTGGAGCTCACCATGGTCGACTACGAGATGGTTCACTTCCCACCTTCCATGGTGGCTTGTGCAGCTCTGGCTCTTACCCTCAAGATCTTGGATGCTGGAGACTGGGTGAGTGTGGCTTCATCTCTTGTCTTGTCAAGACAAGTACGCAACTGCACACCAGCTTTGTAGTAGTTTTGATGCCGCATAGAAATGTCTTTTTAAACAATCCAAAGACAAACTATGACTTTTTACATCAAGGCCTCATCAAATCTTTGTCTAGATGCCAAAAGTGGTGTAGAATTGGCTCATTGTTTGCAATAGCTAATTCTAGCCTGGCTGAGCAGCCTCCCTCAAGCCTACAGTGGCTTCTAGTTGTACAAAATGCTGAGACCATGTTTCTGACATTTCCCCTCAGGATGTGACACTGCAGCACTACATGGAATACACAGCAGAGAGTTTGATTCCTGTAATGGCACACATTGCCAAGAATGTTGTGAAAGTCAATGAGGGGCTGACCAAGCACACGGTGAGTGTTTATATATTTTTTTTATTTTTTTTTTTTTTTTATAAAATGACATCTGACATTCAGTTGTCAGTGTAATTACCTGGTGTCTGGTTTAAATGGGGAATCTGTAGACTAGCCACAAGGCTCATAATTGAGAGCCTTAATCTCATCTTGGCCAGTTACTTTGTCGGTGACCCTTTTTTTGCTATATTCTTTTGTTTCAGGCCATCAAAGGCAAATACTCGACTTCAAAGCAGATGAGGATTGCCACAATCTCGCAGCTCAAATCTTCACTTGTGAAGGATTTTGCAAAGCAGCTCACCCAGTGAGATGACTAAATGTTTTAGCACCATGTGCTGATTTGTACAGTTGTAACTTAAACTTTTTAAACGTGACTGAAGGATCAGCACACAAAGGACAGTGTCAGTGGTTTGCATGTTTAACCAGCTGAGATCATGCACACTTTTACTGACCTTTTTCCAAAGCATGCTGCAAGTTTTAATTGTCTGGTTTTCAATCTTAATCTAGGCCTCATTTTTGAAACTGATGTGAGTCATTTCACTGAAAAGCAAAGTCAGACATCTTTACACCGCATGAGATTCAGTCAGCCACCAATGACGACTGTAATGCTACTAATTCACTATTTTCACTGTCTTTTTACAACATGGATCATTAATGCACTACTTATTGTTAGCAGACTGAAATCTTTATGTGGAATAGCTTGGACAGTTCTGCCATTGAATGTTGCCGCACAGTGTAACGTAAGTCACACACTTGGTTCTTTTAGCATTTTAAGTCTAGAAGTTATTTTTATAGCTTAAGCGCTGTTGGAAATCTAAAACTTGTTGCATGCTTTCTGAATGGGTAACCATGTAAAGGTCCAGTGGGCATGTCTGGTCTGTTCCAGTTTTTTTTTTATGGCCTTTTCTTAATGTGTGGCAGTGAGTGTGTGAAATGTACAGCAATACTTTAAATGATTTTACATTCTTAAATGTGTTGTTCTTAAAGCCTCTATTAAATGGTTTTGACCAGACACCTGCTTCCTTGTCATGCATTCTGATCAACACTAGAGGCTGCTGTAAGACCAAAGTTGCTGGTAACTTCCAGTTTTGTCTCCGTGTCAGTTTGAGCTTCAAAGATCCTGAGCTGTGAGTTCAGGATTACAACTTCATTACATTGAACTGTCATGACAGGTTGACCTGAATGCAAATGCAGGAGTATCTCACTTCCCAGTCTGACTAAAATTGACTCAATGTGCTGTTAAACTAAGAAATTGAACTTTAAATTCTCACACCTACATTTTCTGATTGCCCAACTTTCTGCTAGTGTCCCTGAACACTAGGGCTGGCAATATGCTGACAGAGGATGCAACTATGCAATAACTTTATGCTTACCTTTTGAGGGCCTTAAAAAAAAAAAAAATCATGCCACCTATTTAAGAACTCAACATTTGCCAACAATTGCACATCAGCTTTTGGAAGATCCACCCATTATATTGAGCGTGAACTCTGGGGCAAGAGACTATTGAGTTGTGACTGACTCTTGTGCTATACTTTTCTGTCTGAAACTTCATAAACTTGCTGTTATCAAAAGCAATCTTTGTTCCATCTTATTCAGAATTATCTCAATGTTTCCTACAGCTGTCCTGTATTGGCTCTCCAACAGGACAATAATGGCTTGGTTAAGATATATCAGTGCTTAAAGTAACAAGTTGGAGAACAGAAATGCCAAATGTTTGTCATTTCAGTATTAATTAAATAGCATGTCCACCAGAGAACACTGACAACTTTAAATATCAGCCTCAAATTCAGTGTTCAGTAAGCCACACTTATCAAATATTAAAGATCTGTGTAACAGGGTGGAGTTGCAAAGTGTTAGACCATTGACAGACATGTTGACTTAATAGGTTTTACTAATAACAATGGCTGTTATATCCAAGTGCACAATATTAGGGCCCTGAAACCACAACAGCCAAATGGAATTTGGCCATCAATTTGATTATTTACACCTGTGCTTTTCTTGCTATGGTGTGTCTAAATGTCTCACATGAAAAAAGGTCTACAAGCAAGATTACTCTATGATAACACTTTTTTTTCCCCCTTGAAATTATGTACCTTGATTTTTCTTGTCATGTCAATTTACATTCCAGCAAAACTGACTATATCTGGAGATGTTGTCATATAATCCATCAGCCACCCCTTGAATTGAGTCTTTAATACTTGTAAGAGACATGGAGATCTCATGTAAGCTGCACATAGGCTCCTCACAGATTCAATTACATCACATCAAGCCACAAGTGTTTAAAGCTAATGGACAAAGCAGAGTGGGAGCTATTATCACTTTAACCCATTCACAGCTGAGGCCCTGGAGGAACCAGAGACCCCCCATCCTCACACCCCCAGGAGGACGCCTGGAGGGCTTTGCTGTACAAGAGACCACCTGCCATCTGCATGATGTGAGTCACTGTACATCACTGGGGTCATAAGGCCGTCGCTCCTAAAGGCCTTCTGGATAACACTTGACTACATTGATTGCTGCAGGAGCTGGGACCAGAAATCATCTGCTGCTGAAAGGGGAAAAACATTATTTGGCACATTGGGAGTTTGGGTTTGTTGAAGTTCATGCACAGAGTTCATACAGTGAAATATGACCTGAGTTACACATAAAAGATCAGTGGTGCGTTCACTGTCTTGTGAGGTAGAAACCCAGCCAAAACCACGCTTTGATAGTTTCAGATGTTATATAATGCTAAATTGTTTGACACAACCCTCATGTGAGATCTATGCTGTGCATCTGTTACCTGACATAATGACATACAGGCAGTAACACTGACACCTTAAGAGCACATCCCTTTCATCCATCTAGCTCTCCCTCTGTTGTTTTCCACAGAGACACATGATAATTAGTCTCAGTTATCGTGGAAAGCCGGGCTTTTAAACCCACAGATCATACTGAGAATTCATTCTTGGAGGCTGAGGTCATGACTGAGCAGCCATATCGGTTTACAAGAGAGATTCCTCCTGTGCAGGGCTCCAAACCATACACTTGCAGCTGCCTAGAACACTATTTGGCCTCTCTGACAGGGATTCAGCTGTGTGACATTTATTATGATGGAAAATTGAACATAGTGGAGGTGCAGCTCAAGACAACTCAGCAACTGAACACCGAAACACCACGTTTGCTAGTGATCCTAAAATGCTTAAAGGGTAAGTTCACACAAATTACAAAAAGAAAAACATATTTCAT
This sequence comes from Seriola dumerili, assembly GCF_002260705.1. Taxonomy (NCBI): domain Eukaryota; kingdom Metazoa; phylum Chordata; class Actinopteri; order Carangiformes; family Carangidae; genus Seriola; species Seriola dumerili. The sequence continues at coordinate 4,682,845 of NW_019174336.1, forward strand.
CACTCAACCTTTGTGGTATTGTGCAAATAGCTTTGGTTTTTGTGCAGGGTGAAAGAACGGCCGCTGAGATTTCTGCCTCCACCCTAATACAGAGGAGGTGAATGGACTTTAGTTGTGCGTAAAACATAAAAAAAATACATTTGAAAAATTAAACAGTAGCGTGTCTTTTACTGGCAGTAAACTGGTGTGCCAACAATTATTGAGCAACCATGTGCAAAAGAGCAGTAGTATTTGTCATTTTTCCTGCATGTCATAGTTTAGTTTACATGTCTGCCTCAAAAAACGTCTTTCTCCTGTGATGAAAATATTAGCCCAAGTGATCAGAGTTGATAGAGAGACCGTTTGAATCCACTCTGGTACATGAACTGAAACACAACTGGGCCTTGGCATGATTTGACTGAATGTTACTCAGACTGACACCTGGGTCAGGGCTTGAATTCTAGGAATCTCCACACTTGTGTAATCTCTGGTTGGGCTTGGAGACTATAAGTCTTTAACAGAAAAACCTGCTGACAGTGAAACATCTCAACACATGGTTTCCAGACAATGTATCCTAACGACTTTGGTGATCCCCTAAAATTTCATCTAGCACCATGTGATTGTTTTTTTTTCATTTTAATATAAATAATGTTATTGAACTGGATGGATGGCCATCAAATTTGGTTCAGATATTCATGTCATCCTCAAAATAAATTTTATTAACTTTGATCAGACTCTGCTGTACTTTGTGTTTAGTGCTAATGACCAAATATTAGCACGCTAACACATTAAAGGGGCTATTTGTAAGTTTTGCTATTGCTACATAGCTAGCGTTTACTTACCAGTCTTGTCAAGAGCTTCGGCCATTGTTGCATTTACAAGACAAGAGGTTATAATACACCCTCTGAGCAGCGCTACTTCTTCAGGGTAGACTGGACATACAGTGACTCGGTATTGGAAAGTGACAAGATGGTCAGCCAGACCGGGGCTAGCTGCTTAGCATGCTAACTTTAGCAGAAGAAAAGAAGTGATAGAAATAGAACCAAAACAAGAGGGTTGCTTTCCACTGCTAAAGACTTGCTATGAAACAATAGCAAAATTTTAAAATTGCTTACCTTAAACTAAGATGGTGAGCTTGATAAACACATATCTTCCCATTGTGAGCATGCTAGTTAGTACATGTTAATATTTAGCTCACAGCATGACTGTGACTCAGTACATCCTCCCAAACCCACTAGTTATGGGTATATAGGTATATACGCTTGTTTTAATCAGTTTCTTGCAAGCAAATTAGCCTCAAAGAACAGCAATACTAAATCATTTTATTCTCAAAACAGCATTGTAATATACAAGAAAAATGTTCCAGTTTCCCTGAATAATCTACAGACCCACGATAAACAATTACAATCATTTTATCTCAAAGGTCCACTTATTAGCTTGTCTGATGTTTCAGTCGTATCTTTCAATCTTCTACAGTGAATGGAGCTGCTCAAGTGTCAACACCTGATCTATGAGTGAAACTTCTGTCATATGCAGATCATGGCAGGTGGTCATATATTGAGAGGGAAATGATGAGGCCTGCTCTTGTCTCTGTTCAAAGATGTTCTCTGGTGTCGGATGAAAATGTCAGCCTTGATCTTTCTGTGTTCTCCCACTGACTCCTGTTCAGTGACTTAAACCCATTCTCAGTCATTGCTGTGACCACTTTTGGTGGTTTGGTTTAGTGGTGTGGTTTACCTCCATTGTTCCGTCAGTAAATTTGGTTTTCATGGGAACTATTTCTTTGGTACAAAGTCATTTCCGTGAGAAGTGCTCATAACAAGGTTTGTGGATTAGCTAGAATAACTGGGGCATTTTGGAGCATTTTTTCACAGCTTAATACTGACTCAACTTGACTCAGCTCTACTCAACTCTACCAGGTACTACTTTATCCACTGCAGATAGTACCCCCTCAATCTGTCATCATTACTATAGCGATAACGCACAAAGCTATCATGATGTCCTGTTCAACACGACACACACATGAACAATGGTGGATATGGAAGGGATACCAAACAGAGAAACATCCGCACCTTTGCAATTGACCACCATGTGATTTGCCAGTTGCCATACTGAAAGTATAGAACAATTACTAACAGAAAAGTGTGCAGGCTACAATGAGCAATGTACAATTGCTTGGCTGTTTAAGAATGGTGAGTTTGTTTGGAACGTCCCAATGTCTCTCACACCATGATTATGCAGTAGTGATAATTCTCTCGGACCACTCAGTAGTCTGCAGCGCTTTCACATCACCTTTTGGTGTCGCTTCAGCTTGCTTGGAACCTCGGCACAGGTAATACCAAAACAGGTACCAGGCACCAGGTACTATCCACAACCTTTGCCTTAGGGAAAACCAAAAAAAACCTTTACTGCACTTCCATTCACCTCCACTGTATTGGCTTCATCAGAAGCAGATATCTTAAAGTCTATGAATTCAAATAAAACCAAAACTATCTGCATAGCTAGACAGCACTAAAATTGAATGATAAAATATGTTGGGTGAACCGACCGCTTAAATGACAGCAATGTACAATCACGCAAACTTGATGGCCGTTTATGTATTTTTGCACATTTCAGTATCCTTAAAGCCCAAATGCTTCTGTCCTTTTCCATGTTTATTCAAGCTCTCCCCATTAAGTGAATTTGCGAGTCAGCACTGAGGTCCAGAAAGAATGCAAAGCTTGGCTTCAGCCTGCTCAGTATTTCAGCATCATAGATCTCACCCACAAGCAGATCGTCCAAGACCAGAGTCAAAAGTTTGGAACTCCTTCCCAGTCTAAACATCTTCCAAGATGGCCAGAGATTTAACAAGTGCACCCTTCAAAATGAGTCAATGCCCATTCTCACCTCCCGTCCACCAAGTCTGCGTGTCTCAATTCAATAATGACAAAGTCAAACAAACAGCCGGCCCGTGGCAGCACTGTTAGGGTTTCTGTGGGGTGCTAATAGGCTGGCAGCTGGCATGCAGAATGAGGCCTCTGGGTTCGAGAGTGGAGTGAAGCACAAATAAACACAGGGTCATTCATTTTCACAATTTATGGATTTTCAAATAAAAATCATGTGCTTCCTGAACTTCACTGACCTTTGACGCTCAATGTCACATGGAGGAAATAAAGGCTGCCATTGTGGCCTGAACAGTGGAGTGTTTGAACCAGGTGTGAATAGGATTTTCTCCAGACCACCTTAACCTCTCTGTACACGGTTTGAATGGCGAGCAGGAAGTCATCTTCTCCTCATGATCAAGGTTACACTTACATGTTTATTGAATCGTCGCAGACGAGAGTGTGTGTGTGTGTTTTCTTTACAAAGACACTGAGACACAAGAGTAGTTTGGAGGGAGAGGAGAAAGCTTTTACATTTCAGATGTCAAAGATGGTTTGAACAAAGATCAGTATAGATTTAATTGAAATTTATTGAAAAGTAAGAACATCTCAAAACTATGTACATTCATTGCTTTATCTCTGAGTGACAATTAGTGATGTATTGTGAGGCCTATGTGTCCTGTCCTATATGTTTCGTGTTGTACATCATTTAAAACAATCTCACCTGAGGATCCATTTAGTTGCTGTTCCCAAGCTGTCTGCCATATCAGATGGTCTTCATTAGCAGAGTGAGTGACCTTTCTGTGCACTTTAAGGTCTTCTCGTCCATGTTGGCTTAAATATAGACTTTCAAAGTTGATTCAAAAAAATGTCACCTGGGGGTCCATTTATTAATTTTTTTGTAGCTTTCAACATTATCCCATGAGCTTCGTCAGAAGATATAAGGCAATATGGACAAGAAGTTAAATTGTTGATAAAAAATTAGATGTGACTTTAAACATCTACAATTCCATAACACCTGGGCTAACTAAATATTACGTGATATGATTGAAAGTTTCACAGCTGCTCTATGAACAAGGCAATGAAAATAAGATCAAAGTTGTAATAAACCAAACTTATCCTTTAAATCAGCAAACCATCTTACGGCGCACGTTATAAACAACAGCCTGGCTACACAAACACAGACATAAAGTCAAGTTATGTAAAATAAAGCCACTGTATCCCAAATTTTATTACATGCATGTTTTGGCAGGAGACGTTGTTTTGGGGAGACAAAAAGAAGTTATTATCTTGTTTCAGCTCTCAGAGGTTATTTTTGGCCACTGAGCAGCTCGACTGGACCAGTTCAGAGTACAATGTGGTTGCAGAGAGACGAAGACTCTTGGTTCTTCAGTTCCCCAACTGATTTTTCCACTGGCCGTCTCTACACAAGTTCTGGGGATTAATAGGTCTGGTCCAAGGATTTTAAAGCCCCAGTACGATGGCGTGCTTTTTAAAGGCAAGAGTAGTTTATTACTGAGTTCTAAATAAGAATCAATAGATCAAATTTTTTTTTTCACATTAGGGATCTAATAGTTGGATTTTGAACTTGTTGAAGACTGTTTTTATGGACTTATGATGGGATGGGAGCATTTTTTTGCAGCCTTTGGCAGACCCCTGAATCACTGCCACATCTCAGATTTGTCCAGCAAATCATAAGATGACGGTGTTGTGCCCTTTGATGACTGTTTTCTCCAGCTGGGGAATCAAACAACAAATCAGCTCTGTCAGAGGGATTATGAATGGGGATGCCACCCACATAGTTAGCTAGCTACCTTGCTACATCTGTGACAAATGGTGGCACAAAAATGACGACAACACAATTTATATGTCAACCACTCTCAAATCCAACATAGTTTTTGATCTTCATGAAAAATGTTAAAGAAAATTGTCAAAGTTAAGTGTATACATGGTAAGTTAAATGCTTAAATGCACAGTATGTAACTTCTGCCGCCAGGGGTCTCTCGATCAAAACAATAACAAAAGACGCCATTGGGTGAGGTTGTGAAATAGCGTGAGATCATGGGAGTTGTTGTCTTTACCACCATAAGCTTCTCCAGGTTTGGATTCCTTATGTGTCAGTCATTCAGGAGGTTTTTACCACAAGTCAAATTACCCACAGACATCTCCTCCTCCTCTCCAAAACAAACAGACCTGGCGATTATCACAGGTAAAAGCACTGAATAGAGCAGTTTCATATTTAAAGTCATTGTTTCGCTATACGGCGAACATGAGACATCAGGGAAGGGTTAAAAACATAGTTGAAAACGACCAAAGTGTAAAAAGTGTGTCTTAAAAATGTGGCTTAAAGTTGGATAAAAGTCAATTTTCCAATACATGCGCACAGGGGATATGACGTCATTGACACGCAACCAAACCGTTACCGTGATTAAAATCACAGATTTCTCCAGGTTTGATGATTGCTGGAAACATTTGGGGTGATGTAAGTACACAACTCAAAAAAATATATAACATAGGTCTAGTCGTTTTTAGACATTTTAATGTGGAAAAGTTACATATCATAACTTTGAAATGTTGGCGAGCTTAATTGCAGGTCTCCCTGAAGGGGCCTTTGGTTTCAGATATGTGTGAAACATGATTTTGAGGTGTTTTTAGTATTCTGACAAGTCATTAAAATTTCATCTTCAAGCCGTATTCACATGTCCATATGTACAATGGAGGAGATATTAGTTGCTGCAATCATTCCTTTTGTCCCCTTGTATCTTCCCAGTGCGAGTATAGGAAGGACAAAAATCCACAGTCCTCACGATCAAAAAGGTTCAAAAAATGAATGTTAAAGGTCACCTGAAGCTAATGTGAGGATTTAGCAGGATGAATTAAACACATTAAGTGTGAAGTTATTGTCTTTTGAGTATGAAATTCCACCTTTGTGTCACCATCTGTCTACCACGATCCGGGGAAACCAAAAGATTTGTCACCATATTGTCACATTGTTCTGAGCAAACTGGCAGACTCACACCGTGTTGCTCTCAGAGACTAATTTAAGAATAAAACAAGTCCTCATCTTGTCTTTGAATAACTCCCCTTGAGATTTCAGTTCTAGTTATCTGGCTCATAAAAAAGCAGCTCACTAAGCGTCCTCACCAGCAGTCACGTACACTACATCTCGATGTTCACATTACATCATACCGACTGGAGCACCGATAGTTTGTACTTGTCAAACTGCCCCCGTGCTTTTTAACCTAACCTCACTGTGCAACATAATAATCACTAAAGGGCTATTAAGTTAATGTTGCCACGCAGCGTGACTATCAGAGGTTATATCACACTGTTTTACTTAGAGGGAACCGTGCCAGTGTTTGTGTTTTGATTTACGAGATCAGTAATAATGAGAACAAGACTGCTCATGAATCCTGTGCCTGCTGCTGTGATTACACTTTATGTGGTATACTCCTTCCTTATGTGATGATTGAGATGATTAACTGCTATAGGCTGGTTTATGAGCCATGTAATGTAATACAGTAGTTTTTAAGGTATGATTTGTTAAATTGTTTTTAAACATTTGCGTCATAAAATCCTGAAAAATAATTACTCTACACACTGATAATTTTACGTTCACAGATTTACAGTATATTCAGGTAAAAAAAAAAAACAACAAAAATTACTTCTATGGATGTTGTGTAATGTCAGATTTTTTTTTTTCCACACTAAATATCAATAGCACCCACCATATGCTGGTCTTTAAAGCTGTCTCCTGGTATCTACAGTACATTGTAATCTGACCTGTTTGGTGAGTCAGGCTGCCTGGCAAACATCACCTCTGAGCTGTGATAAATCCTCAGTGTGTTGGGGGGGGGGGGGGCACTGCTGGTCCTGCTGACACATTGTAAATCAACCTCTGGGGTCACTTGGTCACCTCCTTTGTTGTCTGCATGCAACAAAGAGATTGACAGAGACCGTCCACCGCTGGACTTTGGCATCTCTGCTGCTTCTTGTCTGAACCTCTCTGGTCTGAATCCATGGGTGCGCAGAAATATGAAATCTGTTCAATTTTTTAAATTTCACAAAGAGATGTTTATCTGAGGATTTTGACGCCTACATTAGCAGAAAGTTTCCAACTCCTAAACCTGTGCAATGAACTGAATACATGGATCTGTTCTTAATAGAACTGGCTCAAGCATGTTTTGGTAACCCATACACTTGTAGCCATGAACTAGTTCACCTTGCAGCTAACAGCTAAAACATTAGCACTGACAGCTTGCATGAAAGACATTTACATAGAAACACAATAAACATGATTTAAGTTTGAAGAGTTTAACTACAGAGCAGTGCTATCACAAAAATAAATGAAGTAAAAAATAATTTCTTACCTCAAAATTATTATTTTTTCTTTCTAATCTTTTTCTTTCTTTTTTTTTAATCCACAATATTGTAAGGGAAAATTTGGGAAATACCTTCAAACAGCAGTGAGTCTTGTTAAAAGAGCTTGGAGGTTTCTCAAAGATCAGCAAGGATTTATTCATTTATAAATTATGACAACAAAATGACCAAGAACAGACTACAACATGGAACATAAAAAAACAAAACTCTACTATACATATACAACATACTGTATATCATCAGACCAAACAACATAATTATAGTATTAAAGGAAATACTAGATCTTTATCCACATCATATATATTAATGCCATAATCAAATGGACACATATCAAATTCAGTTTGATTCTCCCTCAGACAAACTGGGTGTCGCCATATCAGCTCTGATGTTTGTGTCGTTTATTTCCAACAGTCTTAGCAGCGCTGTCTCTCTGTGTTTACTGCTGAGTAAGCACTTTGTTAAATTAAAATGGACATGGTCATTTTTTTTCCTTCAGCTTTCACCTCATGAAGGTGAGCTCCTCCTCTGAATGAATATTTCCAGGACTCACGGCGTACCGAAGAAGCCTGAGATAATTACGCCATTTGTCACGTCACTCTTCTCTCGAAGAGGACACTGAATTTCCGTGATTACAGAGCTTCTCTTCCTGTGTTAAAACTGGTCCCCTCAGCGTGCTGTCAGAGGAGTTCCTTTGCCTCACCGTGGGGAAATGATGTTTCTGATTGTTACAGATGGTTCCTCCCACAACAATGTCAAAAAACAAATTAGTGAATAAAACTGCTCCGATTATTCATCAGCTGTTTGCTCCGAGACAACATCTGCTTGTGATTTCACAGAGAATCAGGGATGAAGCGATTTTCATCAAAGCGTAATTACATGAGGTTACTTTTTTGTCGTTCTCATGAGTGTTTTCTGGTAGTTCGGTCCATCATCCCACACACACACAGGAACCTCCAGGGAGTCGACAGCCAACAGAAGCACAGTTATTGATTATATTAGTCAATAAAGGCTAGTTTCCTCCCCGACTATTATACTAATGCACTTAGGGTGAATGTCCCGGCTAGCCTTGCAGGCCAGGTTATAAAGTGCACCAGAGCTTCTAAATTATTCACAAGGCCCCTTCACCAGCTCTGGGCCTCCATTAGAGACAGCAGGGGAAGAGGGGAGAGAGGGGGGTGACGATGATGTCACCCGGCCCCATGGAGCCAGACAAGGACACCTGGGACTGAATGATGGAGTCAGCTGTGGAGGACCACAGCTCTGCCGGAAAAGTCTGTCTAAGCAGACGAGCCTTGTGCCTCTGCAGGTCACCTCACCAGCAGACCCTGGTGGTCAAGAGGGAACACTGTGAATACAGCGTGTGTGTGTGTCTGTCAATACAAGCTTATGTAACCACGCTTCATAATGACTGCTGAGGGAGAGTAGAAGTTGCTGAAGACTGAAAAATGGAGAGATGTATTTTACAAGAAAGAGGAGCTCAATTCAATTATATGGACTAAAGCAAAAGTACAGACGGGCAATGAAGTGTCTTAATAAAGTGTTTTTCTGCTTCCAAACTGCTTCAGTACTAATTTTCGATTGATTCAAAAAGTCTGTGGAACCTTGGACAAGATGGATGAACTCTATTCTTCCAAAAAATACTTCCTCCTTTGGTTTTGATGATGTGCTGTCTAACACAATGCCCCCATAGGTGTGTAACCACACTAAAGGATCCCTAAAATCTCCTTAAGGACCACTAGAGCCACCTCAAGGACTTGGGTCTCCTCAGTGTCCACTAAAACCTCCTAAGGGTCTACTAGAAACCACCACAGTGGCAACTAGATCCTCCTACAGGACCCCTAGATCCTCCTGCAGGACCCCTAGATCCTCCTACAGGACCCCTAGATCCTCCTGCAGGACCCCTAGATCCTCCTAGAGGACCCCTAGATCCTCCTGCAGGACCCCTAGATCCTCCTGCAGGACCCCTAGATCCTCCTACAGGACCCCTAGATCCTCCTGCAGGACCCCTAGATCCTCCTGCAGGACCCCTAGATCCTCCTACAGGACCCCTAGATCCTCCTGCAGGACCCCTAGATCCTCCTACAGGACCCCTAGAACCTCCTGCAGGACCCCTAGAACCTCACAATTGACCACTAGAACCTCCTACAGAACTCCTAGAATGTTAAATTGCTTTTTTGCTGTTTTAGGGGGAAGTACTTCAGGTCTGTATTTAACGCACAGACATGAGGTTTGGGTATTGATTTTGGAAAGAAATAATGAGTGTATTTCCCAAAATGAGGCAACAAAAGTCTCCCTTCAATGACTTGCTCTGCAAGAATAACTCATGGGTATATCTGTCTAACTTCTGCAAATCAATCAGTCTGATTGCATGTCAGAAATAAAAAAAAAAAGCCGGGCTGGCTTGCATGTAGGTGACTGGCCAAGTGCTTTGCTGGATGAACCAGGTTTGTTTTGGACGACAACCACTCAATCCCCATTCAACTGAATGAGAAGCACTGCATCTGTGTGAACATGGCCTTATCAGCCACTCTGGCTGACTGACTTCTGAGTGACAACAGCCCTGTGTGAGATGTGAGAGGGGGGGGTGAAGTGGAGGAAACCTGATTGAATTTGCTCACCAGTGTGTTCTTCTGTCGTACACAAGCAGCACACACACTCATTAGATGGTCTCTCCAGGAAGAAGACATGTTATTGTCCCTTTCTGAAGAGTTGTATCAATGTGTTACTGCTTTGTAACAACCTCCACATATACCACCTGAAGTCAGACGTGTCCACTCTCCTCCTACTTGTGACAGTGTGAACTCGGACATGAACGAGAATGAAAGAACAAAGAACGGCAATTAAACTTGGGCAATAACGTCAAAACACGGGCAAATATTCTGCTGCTTATCAAAGTTTAAAAGCACATGAAATAAGTCGTTTATGTTTTCAGCATAGTGTGAGGTATTCCCGCTCTCCTGCTGGTCGGCGTCTGTCTCATTTCTGGGAAGATCAGCTCATACTATGCAAAGCAAAACACTAAAACACCGTGAAAAATCAACATGCTCAGCAACAAAGTCAAGAAAGAAGAAAGGAGTCCAGCTGCCAGGAGTCCTCTTTCTCTCTCTCTCTCTCTCGCTCTCTCTCTCTCTCTCTCTCTCTCTCGCCCTCCGTGCGAGGGGCTTCACGAGGCCTGGAACGGGCTTCAAATCGCTGGCACAAGCGAACATCTGGTGTGTCACAGCTCTGATATCTCTGGGATATTCAAGTGAGGATGGAGGATGAATGGAGTACAGGGCCAACAGGGCTGTAAGCACGCTGCAGGCACGCGGCTGACCACCAGCATCGTTAGATTTGCTTGAATGTAGGTTGTGACGTCAGGTGACCAAAATTCAGTGTCAGGACAACGTCCAATGCCAACGTCAATTTGATGTAGAATACTGACGTTGATAAGCAACCAAAATCCAACATCTTCCAAACGCCCCATGCCAACGCCATCTGGACAAATAAAATACAGACATTCTGGTCATGAGCAAAACTTGATGTCACAATGTTGAGCCAACATTAGGTTTTAACGCCAACCCAATTTTTCATTTCCAACTGAAATTCAACGCCTGATGTTACATTGATGTCCAGTGTCTGCTGGGCAGTTCTTGCATTAATGCAGGTGTTCATTTACAAAACCTTGTTTGAGCTTAAAAAGTTTTTTTCTACATCATCTCATCTCCATTGTTGCTGTGTTCTACTTGTTTAAGGCAGGAAATCACATCAGGCATCAACCTGAATGAGAGAGGATGAAGGTAAGTCTGAAGTCATGTCTTATGTGAATGCTGGTGAAGATAGCAGATAGTAAAGGGCTTGTTGCTTGGCGTGGTGTACATGAACTCAATATTATTTGCATATGGTGGTGAAGAAAATATTAATGCATAGTAGAAATGCATGGCATTTGTTTTGATTCAGCATGATGTGGAGACCGGAACAAGGGCCTCCATCAAAACACCTTTAAAAATCTCCGCTCCCCCTCTGGCGAGGCCCCTGAGAACAGGTACAAGTCACAAATCTAAAATCTGTGTGTTAATGTAGTGCTCGAATGTGAGTTATAAATAAATCATAGCACAATGTGAGGTAAATCAGGAATGTTATCAGACTCTCTGGCTGCCATAGTGAATAAGCTAACTCTACAGTGCCTCAGTTATTACAGTTTTGATTAAAAGTAGGCAACAACCTTCAAAAAGTAATGAGTTTCATATAGAAACTGGTTGAAATAAGAATCTACAGCAAAGCTATCTGCTCTGTGAGACTGTTCTAGTCACAAATACTGACGCAGGCAACAGGACAGAGGAACCAAACGCAGGCCCTGTTCAGACCTGGCGTTAAAATGCGTCTCTGGTGGTTTGAAGTGGTCAGCTCTGAGTAGTCAGTTCACTCTTGGCATTAAAATGCATCTCCTCCTGTGGTTCAAGTGACCACTTATGATGGCATCCCCACTGTATATGCAAATAAACATGCATGCTTTATTGTTTTTAATCAATCCTACTGTCGTACTGTTGTCTATGTGTTTGTAATGAAAGAGAGTGGGCTGAGGAGGGCTTGAGCAAAATCAATGCACTGCTCACAACTCTACAATGAAATCAGGTTTTATTCATTTGAAATAGTGAAACATTCTCAGTTCATTGTGAAAATGTGTTGGGACTGTGGCAGAGGGCGTCAGTAGAATAGCTGGTCCTTCGATGTGGCCCAGGACACATTTGTGTTTACACTGCGAAAAAAGAAGGTGGACACATGTGGACCAGACCACCTCTGAATGTGGTCTGAGTGAGCAGATCTCAAATGTGTCCTCAATGTCTCTTGGGTGCGTTCACACCCGAACTTAGGGCCATCCACCTGTGATCGGATCACAGAAGACAGATGTTAATACCAGGCGTGAACAGAGCCATAGTGAACTTGAGGTGGAAATTACAAATCGCTTTGCACTGCACTGAATGCAAAGATTCGAAGTCAGTGATCATGTACTGCTCAAATGTGCTTCAGTTCGTACAACAGTAAATAAACCCATCACTGTTTGTAAAGCCGTGATGTTTACCAGTGATTCTGACAGTAGTAGTTTCAAGCTGTTAAGTTTAGTTCAGTAAAAAACTATAGGCCTATAAAAGCACTGGTTATAAAGTCAACATCTCAGCAGCCACCTACCAACAGAGTTATCACATCATGTGTGTTTCTGTGGCGCGGCAGTCTTTTAATAACCTTTTAACAATGAAGTAAGTCACTGTATATTACGGCTGAGCTGTGAGGGGAGCTCCGACACTAAAAGCCTTTGAGTCAGTCTGTGACAACCACAGTTCATGTTAAACATTCTGTGTTAAAGATTCATTGGTAATTTACTGAACTCCTCATCACTGGACCCCAGATTTCAGGCCAATGCTTGAGCGTGTGTGAATGAGAGTTATTGTGAAGCACTTTGTCCAGGTAGAAAAGATCTATCTGTGTAAGTACAGTCCATTTTTTTTTTTAAAAATTGAAAGTTTCTTGAAAGTTTGAGCATTCAGACACGTCTCACTATCAGCCACCAGAGCTGCATCCAACATTTTATCTGATGCCTTCGGTCTCTGGTGACTAACAGCTCGTCAGGCCTGAACATGTTGAGCTGTTACACTGATTATTTAAACTGACTGAGAGGAATTCAATTAGAAGTGGACGTCGGAGAGCCCTTTGGCGCCAGATGCCACGTAACCGGTTGACCAAACTATTAGACTGATTGTATTAGGGAACAAGGAATTGAGATGCCAAATTAGATTTCAATATCAGGTTTCCGTTACACGGAGACGGTCCCTGTCACTTCACGTAATGCAATAAATCTAGTGATAAATGCGATGTTTATGGCTTGAGACAGATGGCGGAGCAGATGTTCACTTTAAGATAAAACTTTTTTACTCAAAATGACTTCTGGCAATAAAGCAGCCTCACTGTAAAATATTAATGTAAGCATATGGCCTAAAACATATATTTCAAACTTGCTATGAAATATTTTTTTATATCATGATATGAAACAATAACAGGTTCATAATTAATATAGTTGCAGCTATATTGTAAAAATATATTCTAAATATATTCTTACAATATATATCATTATTATTCACAATTATTGAATTTTAACCAGTAAAATCTGGTTAAAATGATCTGACAGTTTTGATGAGGATGCTGTACACTGAATACTGAATAAACTGAACTCATTACATTAGTACATATTTATTTAGCAGACAGTTTTGTCCATTCAGAGGTCTGGAACCAGGCTACAATCAGATTGGAGACCTGAAACGAATGATCTATGAATCACTTCCTGTTTGCCGCAAGTGTTTTTTGCTGCCCAACAATTGTCAGGCTAATGGCCGACTCTCTCACACTGGGGTCTCCATGGTGCGGCCGACCCCTGTCCTCTGTGCGCTCACCCTCCGCAGAGGAAGGAAGCGTATTTCCTCCTCAGGGATCAATAAAGTGTGGCAGAGGAAACCCACAGCTGTGACCTGCTGTGACTGTCCAGGGTTAACTATGGCTTAAATTAAGCATCAGTTGCCTCGTCATACATAATGTTTAAGTCTGATAGTGTCTTTAATTCTTCAGTAAGAAAATTTTTTCACTAATGTAACATTATGGGGAACGGTATGACGCTGAATTTCAAAAAGCTGGTTGTGTCGCAGTGTCTTTAATTACAATAAATTCTCAACTGTGGCATTGACCCTTAGTTACATAATGTGTACTTACAAATATATTATATCATAAGGTTTTTCTGATGTGTTCCTATTTCAATTTTTAGTTTGGTGCAAACCCAAAACTTCCTCCATGCCTACGTGTTGTCAGTTTAAAGCTCTTACTCTCTTTTAAGCTCTTTGTACTGAGAGAATAAGAGCTGTGGAAATGTAGATTTGTGGGACTGTACAGGCTGATTCAGCAACACAAGCCAGCGCCTGGCTGTGCTACAATGGGATGCCCATGTCATGATGATACAAACACATCTTTCTATAGGCTCCACGATCAAGATCGACAACTCAACTGAAGTTTAATGTCGGTGGGGACTGTTACTGTTGAATCCATGCTGCATGTGCTCCATATGTATGAGATGTGGCGAACAGTTTTATCCAATTTCACAAGTAAGCTAGACGTCGCATAAATAAATAAAAAATACTGCCCCCGCAATTTGGGTAAAACAATGTACTGATTTTTATCTTGACAGCCCAGACATAATAATCTCTTTGCCAAAAATGGGTTCCAGATGTTCATTTTTTTTCCAAGGTACCCCATTGAGGGTGAAAGCCATTTGTTGTAAACTGTGCAAAACGAGCACTGTTGAACAAACAAAACTGTGGAGAAAGCGTACACAGATGACTCTTTCTTGCTATAATTAGCCTTCATGCGTTCGCCTCCTTTCACTGTGTCAGCTGTTTCAGCCATTTCAGACAATTGCAGGCCCTCGCTGCCACAGCTTCAATAGTCTCACTCAGTCCACAACATTAGCATGTTAAAACCATCCACTCTCTCCTTTGTGATCGTAAAATACCACAAACTCTGCTTTGTACATTAGAGCCGCATCAGGAGAAGATTTAAAAGGTGCTGCAGACGCTCGAAATGATTCATTTTGTGGTTTACATAGTTATTTTTTTCTTGTATATCACGGATTCTTATATCAAATGACAATATGTCTATGTCATTTATACACATTTCTTTGAGTACATTTTTTTTTCTTTACTCTTTTTTTTCTTGTTTTTTAATTTCTTGTGTTGCTTTTTATAGGCCCCTTAAGTTCAAAAAGATTATTTATTTTCATCTTGGGCACGTCGATTATTGCCTTGTGTGCACAAGATAATAACTTGAGAGCATGAGATAATTTATACAAACAAAATATATATAAAAAAACAGCTTTAAGACTTCATGGGCTTCTGTAGTTTTCAGAATAATGCATGTGAAAAATAATAGAATAAAATGCACAATTAAGAAAAAGAGATTAATAATTTTAAATCAGAATGAAGTGCTTTTGTTTCCTCTGCACTGTAAAAAGACCAGAGATAGAATAACTTCAAAACTGAAAATACAGTATCACAATCGCCAGCTGCCCGGCTTGCATTGCACCCCATTTCGTCCGTAGGGTGGCTGAGCTCAGCCTTAGAGAGCGTGTGGAGCTCGGACATCTGGAGGAAGCTCGGAGAAGAGTCACTGCTCCTTCACGTCGAAAGGAGCCAGTGGAGGCGGTTTGGGCATCTGATTAGGATGCATCCTCGGCGCCTTCCTTTGGAGGTTCTCGGGGGAACGTCCAACTGGGAGGAGACTCCAGAACTGGCTGGAGGGATTACATATACACCACCTGGCCTGGGAACACCTCGGGATGCCCCAAGAGGAGCTTGGAAAGTGTTGCTGGAGAGAGGGACGTATACCCTGTTTAACCTGCTGCCAATGCAACCCGACCCTGGATAAGATAAGATGGAAGAAGAAAATAGATGGATGGACGGATGAAATAATGTTGCAATGATACAAAATACAAAAATACTGTGATAAATCATGAAAAGTATATTGTATAGTCATAGCGATATAATAAGCAAACACCTCAGCAACCATCCATAAACATCCTGAATCTTTGCCTCAACCTACATGCACTAGTTTAATCACACTTTGCCTTTGCTATCATTGTTCTGCATTTAATACACTTTGTAATGACAGACAGACATTGTGCACACCGTGTCTGTGTGACCTCTAACTCAACCCCGTGTTGGTGTCTGGACAAGTGTTTGTGCGATGAGGTGTAAACCAGGCAGAAAGAGTCAACAACATCCATTCTTTACTCACTGTCCTGTTAAGAGAAGCCATGGAAAATGTCCTTTCATCAAGTCAACACTTTGGTGGTTTTAGAGCCATTTCATAGTACCACTGATTACATAATGCACTGTGTAATACTGAATATGTGTTACCTTACTGTAATCATGCCTGTAATTAATGAATGATTCACAACTCATTTATTTAAGGATAATGTTTATCCTGCTCTGTACCTTGTGTTACAGCTGCACCGCTCATGAAAAAAGGACTCTACAAAGACAGTATGTTCCTGCAGTCCCTGTCTAATTTGTGCATTTATACTTTTTTAATACTTTCTTTTAAATCTCCTCTTAAGAAGTATCATGCTCATTAAATCCCCATCCAACAGTTCAGAGGTTTCTTGAAAGCCTTATCGTCCTAAATGGAATTGTTCCGGGGAAAGAGGGACTGAGAGTCGTGCAGCATGAAGCAGACAGCCAAGCTGTGTTTGCCACCCTTTGATAATGAAGTCCAAGACAGTTTCAATGGATAGCTAACCTTTCTCCTGCTGTTCCTCAGCTATTAATAGTTCTGTTCTTCCAGAAGAAAAGACAGGCAAGGCAAGCGAGCCTTACAATGCCTCTTTGCAGAGGTTTCAAAGTGCCATAACTGCAGCACTGTTATGAAGCATAATACAAAAACGTAATGGGAAATCAGCAATAATTGATGGTCTTGATAAAGGCTTTTGCTGCAGTTATGTGATAATTAGAGGGTTTTAAGGTCATGTTTACCTTCATATTTTTATTATTTCATTACTTTTTTATAGCTGTTATATATACTGAAGAAAAGTTCACCTTTCAAGCAGCGCAGCAACACAGTGAAGCACAACTCTTCTGTTGATCTGTTGAGTAAATCCTGGTCACACTGATTATTGCAGGTGACCCCCTTAGTTTATGAACAAGTAAGATGTGAGACAGACCTCTGCCTGGCTGTGTTTGAACACTGCTGTGATTTCTCAGTTGCTATAAACCACATGTCACTTGTGTTTTAGTTGGCTCATTGATGAGGAGTTTGGCAGCTAATGAAACGTTTTGACGAACAGGTTTACCATATATGATAATGAAAGCTGATCGGTTTACATATGTGTTTATATCATTCACAGGAATGTTGTCAGGAGCTGCAATTGTTTGATAAAATGTATAAAGGTAATAAAGGTAAAATGTGTGAAGCATTGTGGTGCGACATTGAAGCCACAGCTTATAAATGATATTATCCTGATGTAAAGGAAACTGCTTAGTTGGTACAATACCCTGCAGAAAGTCACATCATATTAAATGTTTGTATATGTATTTTAATTTGAAGTGCAAAAATGCAAAAATTTCAACTGAAATCACAATCGCAATATCTGCCACGATAATCGCAGTATGCACTTTTTGTGCTTATCCTTCAGCTCTACAATTAACCTGACCTGCATGTCTTTGGACAGTGAGAAGAAGTAGGGGAAACCCACGAAGGTTTATAATATACAATAGGCAAGTGGTTATCTTCATTTTCTACGACTGTAGTACAGAAATGCATTTATTCACTCACAGTCATATTCTATAAATACAGTGATGTATTCCTCCTCCTCTGTTGGTCGGGACAAACAAACAAAAAAAGCACATGGTATTCTACACATGAACCCTGTTCACAGCAATGATTACATTTGTCTACAGCCTTTGTTAAACCACGCTATACAACAGAACGATATACCAACCACGTTCTAAAGGGTGTTTGGTTCGTCTTTCAGTGATTTAAATTTGGTATTTTGCCACACACATGCCTCATCTCAGCCAAGTTAACAGAGGGTCGAAATGATTTATTCCATACTAGAGTATAAAAACTTAAAAACAGTATTCAAGATTTGACATTCATGGTAAATTAAATTAAAAACCACATAAAACCAACCACTGATTAAATATAAAGTTGCACGGCTTCTTGTTTAACAGTTTCCAGATGTTGCTCCCCACAGTTATCTGTAAAACAAAACACCTTCCCATAAAACGTTTATCTGAATTGCATACTCTTATGAGGTATGCAAATGCCAAAATGCTAACCCTTGTAATTTGTCATAATTTTAAAGGGCTTTTACTTTAAAGCCAGGGACTTGAAGCATTAGAGCATGACAAACAGGAAAATACACACCGCGGTAGGTATTTCTATCAGCTGGAAATTGTTTTTTAGCATCATTCCAGTTAAACTAGATCACCAAATCTTCCCAACATTATGATTCAATGACTTAATCACCTTTTTAGATCCCCCAATGTTGGTAAAGTCGACATGCTTAAGCCATTTTTCTGCACAATAAAACAAGAGTCCCGACCTTTTCCAACTCATGTCCTACTTGAAAATCTCAAAAATGTTGACGGCCCACATCCGACCCCGTAACAATAGGGAGGTCAAATGAACGAACTGAATGAACCGAAAGTTTTTCTTTTTTGTTTTTTCAGGAGAAGTCACTTGTCGATCTGTCGGTTGACTTGCTTTCCTTTTAACTCTGCTTGTTGCTAATCAGCTATCCATTTTAATGCTTCTTTCTTAATTGATTATTTCTATTTTTTTTTTTTTTTTTTAATAATAATATCTTTTCACCAAAATTGTATTGTTTGGCAAATGATTAGTCAGCCCACTTGCAATATGTTCACGGCACAACAGTGGGCCCCCGGTCCACAGGTAGGTAACCACTGGTCTACAGCAGTACTATCCACTCTACCACTCAGTGAGGTGCTATGGTACACACTGTGAAGAAATTAAATTAATTAAATTCAAAATGTTTTTTATTCCTTAGATAAAACATGTCATGACAATCCATCCAATAATTATCAAGACATTTTGCTCTAAACCAAAAATGACCACCTGACAGTGGCGCTAGATGAATAGTTAGGGATCACCAAAGTCACTGTGGTTCATCCCCTGGGGACCATGATCACATGATATGAGAATCCACTGAGCAGTTGTGGAGATGGTTCAGTCTGGACAGACTGACCAACCAGCACCGCCATCCCTAACGCCACACTGCTAAGCATGACTTAAAGTCATCTGTGTCCTCAAGGTGAATAAAACAGTTGAACTCTGTTCGCACAGTCTCAAAAACATCATCTAAAATTTGTCATTCAACAATTATCAGCATCAAATGATTTACTTTGCAGGAACTGTTCTCATGTTGTCAGTCTATTATAACTTACAAAGTACCACAGTTTTCCAGATTGTGGCCGATGAGTCGTTTTGTCAGAGTAGGCATCACATTTTTCACATGCTGGATATCTGCCGCTGTCTTCAGCCTAATTGTTTTTCCAACCAGAAGCTTACTCCCAGATTCCAAAAAGGTGCAGACATTCCCAGAAACACATCCTTCTTTCTGCTGACTCACTGCTCTCGCTCTGTATTTTGCGAGGAATGTTCTGCAGTTGTTGGCTGAGCCGCTTTGACAGACCCACAACAATCAAGCAGCAGAGGTTTTTTTTTTGTTTTTTTTTAAAACCAGTGTTTCCTGGTAGGGAAGGTGCTGCAAGAATTCACACATCACATCTGGACCACACATACTGACACGACTGCGCAAACGAAAAAACCAGATCATCACCAACAGCTCGTTATTACACCTGATGGGTTCATTTGTTTTCTCAGATATTAGGAAGACTAATGGGTCATAAACAACGACAGAAAGGCGGATGAAGAATGAGATGTTACGCAAGAATTTTTCACCAGATTTCATTAAAGTGAGAGTGTGTGTTTGGTCTGTGGATCTTCATTATCTTTGCATTTGGCAAAGCATGAGCCATAGCAGCTATAATGACCCAAACCATCTGTAATTGATTTTATATCAAACATCAGGAAGCTCAATTCCCATCCTGATTGATGGAAAGGGTAATTTCTGTTAAATCCCGACTCTGTGGTTCAGGACACATCTGCCAAGCTCAGGAAATCACTTATAGCTTAATGCGCTGGTATTATGACAACACACACCTCAATTCTCAGATGTCACATATGTTTTTGTTGAATCAGATCTACAGTACATCCAGAAGAGGCCCATCGACAGCTTACATCCTACTCTGCAGGAACTACTGCTGCTACTTCAAGAGCTACTGCAGGAAAGACATTTACAAGCATTTTCAATGACCAATTTTCCTTGTGTCACAAAGTTTTGAAGAAGAAAAGATCAAATCATTTTACTTGATGTTTTCCACCCACCTTTCCTGTGTCTACCATTCACTAGTGTCTGGTTTTGAGTGTGAAGGAACAAGTTCAATATTTTGGGAAATATGCTTCATTTCCAAGAGTCAGATGAGATGATCGATACCATTCTCAATGTCTGCGCTTTAAGTAAAGAGCTGACACTGGCACAGGTGGACAAAGTACACAACTCCACAAAGTATAGATACTCCTGGTCAAATATTCCTCCAATACAAGTGAAAGTTGTTCAGCCCTTTTTTTTTAAAACTTGAGATAATGTAAAGGAGTACCACATTTTTTAAATAGTATTCAAAGGATAATTTTTTATGTCAATGCATTGTTGTATTGTTCCACAGTGCATTTAGAGAAACTAATGACTCTGAAACAACCTACTGAAGCAGTGATTTACTTGTAGAACCTGTAGAATGAAAAGTGATTGGGCGTAGTAATACGGTAGGTCAACGGTTGGAAAGATATAGTTCCAAAGGAAAGGGTTAGGGTTAGGGTTACATAAAGGTAAAGATAAAGTAAGATAAAGCTGTGAAAAGCTACACTTCAAGTGATATTGGCTTCTTTTCTGTGGGCATTTTTTAAAGTGGCTAAAACTAGTGCATGGCCCCATCCACAGCAGCTCATCACTCAGCTTCTGTGCCGTTGCTCCTGGCTGCTTCTCGAATATACTGATGCGCTGACTATGAATAACTACCTCACACACTCCCTGCTTCAAAGTAATGAGATAGAAATGTAGTGAAGTCAAAAAAAACAACCCTAGAAACGTGTAGGTGCAATCCTTAGTGTCTAGCTCTGTTCAAAGTTCAACCATAAACCTACCAACACCTCTATAGCCCCATAATGAAGTCACTGTACTTCTGTGCCATCATTTATGAACATGTCTGAAAGTAGAACTCAAACACAATCTCAACAATCTCAAAAGAGACGTCAAGCACGCACAGGACATAAGGCAGAATTAAATGATTTTTTATTCTCAGATATGCAATAATTCAAATATAGATACACAGGATTTTGGATTATATTACAACTCAGTGTGAGCTGTAAACTGTCCTAGACTTCCCAGCATGGCCGGTACACTCGTCCCACCATGCACCTCATGTTGTCCCTCCTCAGGATGGGGATGGTCTGGTCCTGGCCGGCGTTGTTGTTCTCGGCGACCTGTCCGTTGGAGTCAGCTCTCCGCTTGTAGAGGGGAATTCCATTGTGCAGCACCCGCAGGTCCCTCCACAGGCTCGGATCGGCGATGACGATCACCCTCGGCCCTCTGGTTTTCCCCGCAGTGGCCATGTCTGCATCGCTGAGGCTGGTTTCCGTCGCCTCGTCACTCAGCAGCGAGGCAAAACTATCCTGCTCCAAGGAGGCATCTTCAGTCTTGGCCATGGGTAATGCTCCTGACAGTGCATAGCACTTGAATAAGAGTGCTGCGGCGAAGATGACGGACACGAGTGACTGTCTCATGGTGAAGGTCTTCTCAGAGGTATGAGGCGTTGGGGTTGTGGGTGAATTGCTTCCCAGAGCTATTCCTTCGCTGTTCTGATCCTGGGATCGTATCGTGGTCTTTTATACCATCTCGGACACACTGGATAGGCCACGCTGTCATTTTTCATCATAGCTTCTCCTGTTGTGTTCAGGAAA
This sequence comes from Seriola dumerili, assembly GCF_002260705.1. Lineage (NCBI taxonomy): Eukaryota > Metazoa > Chordata > Actinopteri > Carangiformes > Carangidae > Seriola > Seriola dumerili. Next base: position 4,704,678 of record NW_019174336.1, read on the forward strand.
TTAGCTAATAGCATTAAAAGGCAGTTGGGTAGAGCTCTTACAGTGTTCAAGTGTGTTGTTTTGCCGGAAAGTTAATTAAAATCATCTCCAGTGTGGTGGCTGATATTGCGCTCTTGATGATGAAACAGTGGGAATTCTTTGAACAGGTGACACCAAGAAAAACATTAATCCAACACTGGTGCCCTTTAAAACAACAAAGATGGATTACCCACCCGTGAAGCTCTTTGTGGTGTCAGATACACCTTGATGAAAGCTGTCCTGTCGCAGCATTGTTGCAGCGATGTTCAATCAGGGATTTAACCTTGGATTATTGCAAAAGAAAAGAAACAAATGAATCCTGAAGTGTGTGTTTGTGGCAGCAACTCCTCATCGACGTGTCAAAGAGGAAGTTGACGAAGATGATGAAGTAAGTAAACGTTTCATTGAGGAGAATATAGTGGATCTGCTCCCATGGCCTTGTGGTGCAAGATGACTTAATCTGCAGCGTAATCACAATCCTGCCTAATTACAGCCGCCAGATGGGTGCTACAGGAGCTGTGCACACCTGTCCCTGCATAGAATCCATATTAAATTAGTTCATGTAATTTATGCAGGTGACATTTGAGTCGGATAAACATGTTGACAAAAAAGTTTTTCTTTGTGATTTGGATGATTTCATGTCATCTGCTGTTCCAGAAAAACAGTTTTTTTGGGTAGATCTAGATCTTTTAGATCTTTGGAGCAGACGCTGCAAATAATAATCTAATTAGTGCTGAAAAGTTTCTTAGATTTAAAGGTCCAATGTGTAACATTCAGAAAATCCAGTAAGGTAAAACAGTAAGGTGACACACACGAGAGTGAATATGATTGTCCGGCATCATGTTGATAGATGAGGTAACTAAAGTTACTCTGGTATTATGGTTTGACCATAATAGACTGTGTGTGTGTGTGTGTGTGTGTGTGTGTGTGTGTGTGTGTGTGTGTGTGTGTGTGTGCGTGCGCATGCATAGTGGGGTATTTAAAGTCAATGAGAAAAAGATTTGCAATTTTTTCTTGCATGATAGATGAGGCTCTACAAGAGGACACACACACTCTTGAAGATGCACTTCAATGCATCAAAGATGGCGCATTGCTGAAATCAGTGTCTCGGAAATTTGGCATAACACCGAAAACTCTAGTGAAGAGGCCAGGCCATATTCATCTGGGGGAAATATCTGCCTTCACTGCAAAGTTTGGAAATGATCTGGTATGTCACATCCAAAATACGGAGAGAGCTCTCCTTGGACTAACATCATGGGATGTACAGAAACTGACCTATGACCTCCTCCACATCCCACAGGCCACCAGCCTTGCACAAGCAGTAGGTAGTGGGTGAATTCTTTGGTGTTTATGAAAACATGCTTTAGAAGCAGAACAACATATGTACAACCAAGCTGTGGAACATGGATGAGACAGGAGTCCAAAGCATCCTGACACCCCAGTCTGCGGTGGCAACGAAAGAGGTTCTACAAGTTGGGAGGATGACCAGCCCTGAAGAGGATATAATGTTACTGCTGTGTGCACTATGAATGCTACAGGGCTATTTGTTCCTCCGATGCTTATCTTCCAGAGAAAGGGAATGATCGAAATCCTGATGACCTCTTGAATCTGTGGGAAGTTTTCGATTCTGGTCGGATCGACAGCGGCCTATTTGTGGAGTCGCTCACCCACTTTGCGAAGAAGGTAAATTCCAGAAAGAATGATCCACACATCTTCATACTTGATGGGCACCACTCACTTTAAACTTTAGAGGCTGTTAATCTGTCAAAAGATCTTGGCATAATCATGAGTTCACTACCGCCCCACCGCAGCCATAAAATGCAGCCCCTCAACAGAACCTTTTTCAGAAGCCTGAAGTAGCTAAATGACAGACGACCAAAAACCCTGGGCAGTGGATAAGTATATATGAGATTGCTGGCCTTTTTGGTGATGCCTTTTGGTCTAAAAGAGAGTGGAAGGGTTCAGGGACTGTGGCTTTATGGCATGTAATAGGGACAGTTTTTGGAGAGGAGGACTTAATTAACAACTGAGGCCGCTGGTTGAGTGAACGCTGGTGCAATCTGGCTGCCACTGCTCTCCAGATCTTTAAATGTCTCTCTGTTAACTAGTAGTTAACTCTGCCTACGCTTGCCAGAGTTTTCTCTTTGTTCAGGTTTAATGATAACTAAATGTATTCAGGGTAGCGGAGGTCACCAAGGAGCTAGAGCCTGCCCTACAGCCTACTCCATCCACCTCCAAGGCTGCACCACCTGTCCGCCGATGGAGTGTGTGTGGAATTGTCCCGTCCTCATTCTGCAATCCTGCAATGACTGCTTTTCTTCTCTTTTGTTCCGACCCCCCACTCACCTGTCCGCAAACAGCAAGCACACAGTTCTGTCCGCCAGTTCTGAGCCGTGGGGGGGTGTGGTGCATAGGTTGATTCATACTCCTACACAACATCACAACCAGAGATAAACTCGAGTAAGACACCCCCCCCCCCCTTAAGAACAATAACTATTTTCTATTTTTTCTAAATAAATATATTTATTAGATATTTTACTTGCTGTTTTAGCAGTTTTAATAATTTTTTTTAAACTGTCTGTGTTGCTTGTAGTTCTTAACAGTAGAAATATATTCCTGGCATAAAAAGAACTTCACACTATTTTGTGACCCTTGCATGATGCAGTAACTGCATTTATATAATGTGATGGCATTACTACTTAGCTAGTTTTTATCAAGCATTGTTTATGTAGCTTTTACAGACAGACTTAGCAATGTCAGCTGTCAAATTATCTGGATTATAACGCTGACCAGACATCTCAGTTTATCCAGGATTGTCACAGTTTCAAGCTGGGTGACAAATATCAGTAAAACACCGAACTGTCCCGGTTCTCACCACATTTAAAATAATATAATATTACAGGCCCTATTGTTTTCAGTGTTTATGTTTTAATTGTTTTCAGTCATTATTACCTAACCCAATATAAAAACAAACAATGCACAATGTGTCTGAATTTGACGCTGATCCGTCTGTATGTCAATCAATGTGTGAGTCATAGGCAACAAATCCTGTCAGCATGCTAACGGTTAGCTCTATTAGGTACCGGCAACATAAAATGATGCGTTCAGAACATGCATGTTGAAATGTTCTGCTCGTACGCGTACATATGCGCATACATGTGCATGAATGTGTGGTAGCCTACACTTACCAGTCCCAGTTTGGGTGTTTGCAAATATGGTCACACGACGCTAACGGTTAGTGAACCAGACAGAATATTATAAGACTGACTTCAGTATTGACATGATAGTTTCATTCACAACTCTCATTTCGCTACTTTAATATCTCTGTGTAATAGACCTTTTATATTGTCAAGTAACGTTACAGAACTGAATGGGTCTGACAATGGGTTGAACTTACGTCAGTTATAAAGATGACAGCAGTGGGATGAGTAACGTTGGCCTCAGACTTTGAGGCAAGGCACTTGGGAATGAGCATAAACGTCACATCCACTGGATTTGCCTGAAAAATTCATCTTGAATCCTTTCCATAGAAATCCTGTTACAGGCAGCCGAGAACGTCTAATTTTTTTTTTACGTTACGTTACAATGCATTCACACATTGGTAATAAAAAAGCAGTTTATACATGTAAATTGCTTCAAATTCTTACATACAGTGCCTTTAACACTGCTGAACACAGTACTTTAAAAGAGGATTTGAGATTTAAATGATGTGATATGCAGCACATTACAAAACTTTGATGGCTAGACTTATAATTTGGTGTCATTAAATTGTTAAGGTTATTTTAGAACTGGTAATGTGCAGCTGGGCAGCTCAGATGGGAAGTTCTGTGGACCATTTCTTATTGAAAACCATGTCTGTGGTTTCTAAAAAAGTCTGGCATTTGAGAATTATCTACACCCTGTTTTTATTACTGTCTGAAAGGCCCTGTGTGGTTTTCTGGAGACAGACGGTTTTGTTTAAATCTTATCTTTCATTCCTTGATGTCAGATATTCATATGTATAATTGATCGGACGGGTGGAGCTCTCCCTATGCAGGAGGTGTTAATCGTGCAAAAGAGAATGTCCCTCTCTTTGATAAAAACCATATGGATCTGTAAAATAAAGGTGTTTCAGGTTTTTCTTTTTTAGCACATAATCTCTCATCTTGAAAATATTCAGAACACTTTGTCATACATTCCCTGTTCCATGACCTGCACTCAGTTTGTCTATTTACACTGTGAAGAATTACTTCCTCAAGAGAGAAAAGCAACATAAAGAACATGATAGCACTTTTTAGGGCGACTAATATACAAACAAGATGGTCTCATGAAGCATGATGTCCATGGCAGGACATTATGGAGGAAGGCGTTGCTCTCCAAGAGAAACATCACTGCGTGCCTGAAGTTTGCCAAAAAGCAGCTTGACACTCCTCAACACCACTGGGAAAATGTTTTATGGACTGATGAAACTAAGGTTGAATTGTTTGGGAAGAACATGCAGCACTATGTATGGTGCAGAAAGGACGGTGCATACCAACGTGAAAACCTCATCCTGATGGCAAAGGAGGGCGGAGGGAGCATCATGAGTTGGGTCTGCTTTGCTGCCTGTGGGCCTGGACAGATCGCCATCGTCGAGGGGAAAATTAAATCTTACAGGATAATGTCAGGGTGGCTGTCGCCAGCTGAAGCTCAGTAGAAGTTGGATGATGCAGAAACATCAAAGTAAATCTACTACAGAATGATTTCAAACAAAAAAAAAAAAGCTGCCTTTTAGAGCGGCCCTTGTCAGAGCCCAGAAACTAGATCCAGTAGAGATGGCGTGGAATGACTTAAAGAGAGCCGCTCTCACCAGACATCCTGAGAAAATGTCTGATCCCCCTGAACACTGAGCAGGTCTGATCAGCAGCTACTGGAAGAGCTGGTTTGAGGTTATAGAAGCCAAAGAGGTTGGACCAGTTATTAAATCCAAAGGTTTCACTAACTTTTCTCGCCAGCGTTGTGAATGTTTAATGCATGTGTTCAAAGACATGAAAGATTATAATGGTTGTGTGTTTGTGTTATATTGATTCAGGAAACCAGGTCATTCTGAAAGAGTCACACGGTTTTAGAGCTGCGATGATTGTATATAATGTCAATGCAAGAACACGATAGGCTATGAAGCAAATTCACTCTGGGCAATGCAAACTGAGGCAAAGACATCAGCTCACGTTAAATATATTTCGACTTGAGTGAACAATTGACTCTAATCCCACAGCTGCGTGACTCTACTTCCTAATAAAATAAGGAGATAAGTCAGAGTCAGAGCTGACTTGTGTTTTCTTTGAGGTTATCAGACTACACTGGTATGCCATGTGGCCATTGCAGAACTGACATTTTTGCATATTTTGCCAACATTTTCCAGCCAAAATCCAGCTTTTAAATATCAGTTAAAGAAGAGGAGATGCAAACCACTGCATGTTCTTTGACATGCTGTTCCATATACTGTATGATAATAAAAATCATTTTCCTTACTTTCCTGGAAAACAGAGAAGCAGAAGCAGGAAACATTTTCCATGTTTCCCATCAGGTGTGAAGGAGCAGCCGCCTGCACAGACGGTGGACACCTCCTCAAGACGAAGAAGAAGAACGAGAAGGAGAAGGGGATTTCTAAAAGCAAGAGGCGAAGATGTGTCGACCAGCTGACTACACTGATGGGCGCCAACCAAAGCACAAAGCCTCGGCCCAGGAGTTTGAAGGGAGCGTAAAAAGACCCAACTGTGTGCTGAAGGAAGACAGTGGCTCTCACATAACAGCAGCACCTTCGGCACACAGCGCCGCTTCTCTTTATTATGATACTGAGCGGTGGGCTGCACGACGCAGGCACAAGTGTTATTCCAGCTAGGTAAATACAGGAGACAGATCTAACAGCGGTGAATGTATTAACAGGCACAAATTGAATTATCTCGTTGAAATTCCTACACGGTGCGCACTGCCAGCCCATTCTGAGGTCTGACCAATTGAAATCTGTTTTCATTCGCTCACAGACAAGTTAAGGATTTCTGCACTGCAACATGCACAGGGGACTTCCTTTACAGGGGCAGGAAGTTCTGCTGGAAATTCACTGGATCTTCTGAAATAAGCAACTAGAAAGTTCTGCTTTTACACCAAGGTAGGGGCGGAAAAAAAACTCCACTTCTTGTACTCAACTTCTGCAACTTATGTTTAACTTATCTTTACTTGAGTATTTGGGAGACTTAATACTTATACCTTGCAACATTTCAGAGGGAAATATTGTGTGTTTTACATCACTTCTACACATTTATGTGAGAGCTATACCAGCAGGTTAAGATTTTACATTTGTCAAGAGTAAACACCATCTCTTTCCTTCCTTTATTGTTTTCTTCTTCCTTCACTACCTCATTTCCTTATGTATATATAAAACAGACTGTATATCTTCAAAATATAGTGTCATGTAAATAAGGACACATTTTTGACAAATACACCGGATAGAACCCTACAATTTAAACCTTAGCAAGATACACCAATGATAATCTTTGTTTGCCCTCTTGATCAGTCCCTTTCTAGTAATCCTTCCTTTTTTCATTTGGAGTGTCAGAAACTTCTTGGACTCTTCCTGGGTTTTTCCGTCATAGGCTCTGCCATAGTTGCTGCAGCCTATTCCTACGATTTGCTCCCCTCTTCAGCCCTGGCAAAGAGGTCATTTCTGATACCGGTGTGTCAGCGATGTAACGTCGACTCAGACACCAGATTTAAAACTCAAGTATTTTTAGATTAGATTTACCTGGCGCTGATAGTCTTAATCAGCATTGTGTGAACTCGTTTGGGTTAGGGTTTACTTGATTACTTTTGCAGGAGTAAAACTTTTGAATGCACATTTTTTACCTCCTGTTTCGTCTAGTTTCTGGCCCGGGAGAGTGTGGTGGTGATGGTCAGTCGCCAAGAGCGTAAGCCGCCGTTGCCGTCTGAGCAACGCTACTTTTTTCAGGGTAATAGACTGGACGCTTCAGTAACTCAGTTTCGGAAAGTGACAAGATGGGCCAACCAGGCCAGAGCTAGCTGGTTAGCATGCTAATTTAAGTAGCGTTTGAAATCGAGGCAAAACAAAAGTCAACTTTGGCTTTGCTTTCCACCGCTGGAGACAGCTCTTAAAGCCACAGTCTACCCACCAATCAAGACACCATTATACCACTGGTATCATGTTTGTGCTCAAACTGGACTTTCAAGAATTCACTCTGGACTTTTAAAGTGACCATGTCTTGTCTATGGGTATACTGAAGATAATAATGATGGCACTCAGCACAACTCCAAACACACCTCCAAGAGCCCTAAGATGAGAGCCAATCACTACTTTTAGTCATTTGAAGCTCACACTGATAATGGCAGAGAGTGTTGGTATTTATGGTCTGGGGGTCAGGATGTGACTGCAGGGGAAGATGAAAGACAAGAGATGAAAGCTGATCTTAGATCTGGTGCTTCCTGTCACAGTGATTTGACTAAAACACAGAACAAGAAATTCCCACAAACAAGTGACATCTCCAAAGTGGGCGTCCATCTCAGCTGCAAGACATGAACGCAAGGTTTCCAAGAAAAAAAACAGCCCGTCACATTCATATCTCATCAGTATATCTGCAGAGATACTGGTAGTCATGGAGATGGTCAGTCAACATGTAATCACAATGCGTTACAAAAATAGCAACTTCGGCACTCTGAGTGTTGGTTAAGAGACAGAGGGAGTGAGGAACTCGGACGGTAAAATGAACTACATGGATGGGTTTTGGAGAATCTGATCCCCGTCCAGCTCACACTCGCCTCACTGACCACACATAAGCCACGGTGGTGAGGCTGGGCGGGGGAATGTTGCTCCATGTTTCAGGAATTTGAGCTTTACAGATGCTTTGCTTGAAAACCTCCTTACACACATTTGCACTGGGAATAAATCTTGAGCTATTTTTGGAGAACGGCATTTTCTAATGCATGTACTAATATTGCAAAGACCTCAAACCTAATTTCTTAATCAGTTTTTTACTCTAAGTGATGGAATCATTTATGAACACAAAGTTAGGAAAATACTGATTATATCGCCTGATTACTGTATTTATGTTTTTGTCTGAGCGCCTCTGTCTGGTTTGAAGTGGGTGTGGATCTTTTGGTAAAGGGTGATGTCAGCTATTTCCACGCACCAATCAGAATTTAACAATATAACAACCAAAAACAGGCTGTGTCTGAAGTCACTCCATATTTACTATCTAGTGCACTATGGGTGAATGAAGGAGAGCTTTATGACACAGAATCAGATGACAGTTGCTACTTTGTTATTTAAGAGCCACTGTCAATCAAACAAAATCAAACCACACCCACACAGGTTCACATAGCTGTGATTGTTAAATCGAATGCTTAATATTTGAAATAGACTTAACATGTGACACTTTAAACTATTGCACATTCCTCCATCCATATTACATATTGTACATATTTGTAGTATTTTTATTGTAAATCATTTATTGAAAAAATGTATATTTATCTACCTGACTTGCAATACTTGCTTTTGCTTTATCTATCTTTACATGCTGTATATTTTTTCTTACTATGTTTATTGTTAGGCACCAAAACACCAAAACAGATTCCTCGTATGTGAAAACCTATACTTGTCAATATAGCTGATTCTGATTTCATGTGTAAAATCTTACATTTCATCATGTCAAATATCTGAAAATCACATGTGCCTGCTTAATGTAAAGTTTTCACTTCCACTTGTAAAATGATTCTCTACATGATGTAAAGTCACGTGAGAAATTCACACATCACAATTTTACTTTCATTTATGACCAAACAAAGAACGGCATTCCCATCAGCCTCAGGTATACTTTTTGTTTAGAGTAACATGGTGAATTAGGATGGTGAACATTACTGCTGATCCTCAGCAGGTTAGCATGGTCATCATGAGTATGTACAGTGTCAAAGAGGCACTAGAGAGGCTGTAGACACTTGTTGATTAAGACACACAGCTTTTGTGTGGTAGTACATCTGGTTTTTATTTATGAATGTGTGTGGAGATGGTGGAATGTGGGAGTTAGTGTGAGAAATCCTTTTCTTTTTGCACCTTTCTGTCTTTCCTTGCCATTTCTTTGGTTTATTGTGTCCTTGTGAAAATTGAAAATATACAACTAGAAAACAGCTTTTCCATCCAGAGAGGTTGGTAGTATTCTTGGTGACTGTCTCAGCCCACCACTGACATAACGTCAACATCACATTGCTTGTTTATTGCAGCACATACTACAGAACATGTGGCATTTACAGCCAACATAATCACAGATCACTATAAAATAATGGGTGGACACCCATTAGTTTGCATGGCATGACAGGGCACAGTTTGACAGTCTAGCATCTATAAAACATTGATTAGATTTCTGACTGTGCTTCATGCTGAGGTGGTAGACTGTTCCAGACGCTTTGACAGTGAAAACTCCTCTGCTGTTTCTCAGCAACAGACTCAGTGGTTTGTTTCTGTGTCTCATATCCACGGTAACAAGCACCGAGTGTTAAATGTAGCAAGGTTTGCATTGATATGAATAAATGGTGTGCGATTCTCAATGGACAAGTCATTCAACAAGGTTACTGAGCAAATAACTAAATTCTCAAATTGAGTTTTCCCCCCAAATGATGATGTTGTTGCTTGGTTTGGCAGCAAATTACATTCACCATCTGAGAGAGAGCTGCAGCACTGACACAGTCACAATGTAACACCTTACATTCAGGTTCTACTTTAGACTTTGCAGATTGTAGGTGAAAGGAAAACAAAGAACAATACTCCAATACTGCCAAGTGAATTTGTTGAAGAATCCTAGAAAAACATATTCTCACATCATAGCCTAATTAGTTTTACATGTTATAATAAAGCAGTGATCTCCCATGATTTTAAAAACTACGCATTATGGCATTATGACATTATGGCATAATGGCTGTTTTGGGGCTCAGTATAAATGTGTAAACTGTTAAAGCTTTAAGAAGAAAAGATGTAAAAAATACTCAACAACTCTTGCATAAAAATTTCAAATAAAGATTCAAGTAAATATTCTGGCAAAAAGTATATTTCTTGAGCATGTAAGTTAATTCTTGACCTCGGTAACAGCAATAATCTAAACTCAAAGTCCACTTACAAGCTTTTTTTGGGGGGGCTTCCAATCACAATCTCATGGTTTTCATAAGTGAACAGAATTGGCTCAGCTGTCATGTAAATTAACTATGGAACTTTAGTTGGGAAGACAGGGGTGGGATTGTATCTTTTTTTTATTGTATTTTTAATTTTAAAATACAACAATTTTTTAAAAAGATATAAATGTATTCCAAATCTCTTAACTGCATGGATACTAAATATTGAGTGCAACTATACAAATGACTGTAACTGTAACTGTTTTGCTGTTCATATTTAGGCTTTTTTTTTCACTTTGAATAACTCTGATGATGTAACAATGGGTGATGATTGGATGGATCAGACAATGGCTGGATGTAAAGACATTTTACCAGGTGATCAAATGACTGGAGTACCATCTTTGTTCACTTTAATTGCATCTCAGGGGACAATGCTTTTACCCACAGCTGTCTCCTGGAGACCAGAGGATGTGCTTCTCTGCTCACCCAAAAGAATGTGAGGAAGATTATTCATCCCTTCACCCTTAGTTCAGAAGAAACCTTTTAACTCTTTTATAATTGTGACTGTATTCCCCATATGGCCAGTTACTTTGACAGGTTCAGATAAGAGATTATTTTAATTGTCCAGAATCATACTGATGAAAAGCCAGTAATATATGTGCTTTGTATTATTTTGGAATTATTAAAAGCAGACCATACAATTAAGGTAAAAGACTTTGCATTTTGGTGTCATATTATGCATTGCATACATCACAGAAAAATAACATAACTCCAAATGTAGGGAGAAAAAAATACCAGTGTCATAATTCAAAAGAAAAGGAATATTATATAAATACTGCAACTACATGGCTTCCCACCCTGAGTCCGGTTCTGTTGGAGGTTTCTTCCTGTTAAAAGGGAGTTTTTCCTCCTTGCTGTTGCCAAGTGCTGCTCATTGTGGGAACTGTTGGGTTTCTCTATTATATTATATTTTATATATATATGGTTTATATATATATACTGTATATATATATATATATATAGTCTGAAAGTTTTGACAAAATATTTGTGTAGTAGAGGAGACAAAATATTTGGGTTTTGCACTTTAGTTATCTTCCTCAAATAGTTTTTTGTTAGGTTTTATGTTGAGGTGTAAATTTCCAATGTTTAAAGAAATGGGACTCATTCTCCTCTGCTACTAACTTTACTTTACAAGTGTTAGCCTTTTTGTGTATGCTCTGGGTTCTTTCTACAGTCTGTTTTAGCAGAAAAAAAAGCTGCTGTTGTAATGGCGACACTTCCGTCAACAGAGTCCTGTTGCTAAGTGAGAGACTTGTCACCTCATTCAGAGGCCAGAGGATTTTTTTATTTTTTTTATCGTACTTTATTTTTAACCCTAGTTTACAAGTGTTGATTGTGTATGCACTAGTTTCTCCCTGTTCTGTCTCAGCAAAAGAAAATGCAGTTGTCATGGCGACACTTCCGTAAACAGAGTCCTGTTGCTAAGTGAGAGACTACCGCTTCATTCAGAGGACGGAGGATATCAAGTAACAGTAACAGTTGTTCAGTTTTCCAGTTTAGTAGTTCATTTGCTACAATGACGGAACAGAGAGACACTGGTGAAAGTAAAGTTGGAAAATGTCTGTTGCATAACTGGACAGAAGAGGTGAGTGTGGTTAGTGCGATGTAAAACCTCGCTACAGTTAGCTAGCAGTCAGACCTCACTCAGGACTGGGTATAAAGCGTGGGCTAACGTTAAACATACAAAACTAACTATAACAGTAATTTATAACTTTGTATTAGTTGTATTAGTGGCTAACACTACAACACCAGTTTTTTTCAACAGTAGAAAGTTGAAGAGACATTTGCTAACTTCATATACCTAGCGTTATAGATAGATAGATAGATAGATAGATAGATAGATAGATAGATAGATAGATAGATAGATGGATAGATAGATTTGGCTGAGGTGTTATAGCCTGATGGCAGTGGTGATCCCTGAGCACATTTTAAGTTATCGTGTGAAGACCTTTTTCAAAGCAGACATCTTGACATGTCACTGCAGGACAAGCACTGGTGTACAATAACTGATACTATTAGAAATGATTGCTTTCTATGAGGGTGAGCTGGTTCCAGGGTCCATGCAGGCTCTCTGGCGTGGCTGACTGGGACACTTAATGGAACTGAGCCATCATTAATTGCTTTTCCTGCTATGACAAGTCGAAATGTAGACCATTTTCAAAGCAGACAGTTACTTGTCATGGTACAAAAAGCGCAGGTGTGCAGGTGCCAGCATGCAGTGCACTGATGCCTCCAATTCACTCATGACTGATGTTACGAGTTACACCTGTGTTTGACAAGTCAGATAGCGTGTAAAAGGTCTAATGCTACAGTTGTGATTTTTTTTGTTTTGTTTTTTTCTTTTTATTTCAACCATAGTCACCTACTGTATTTTGTTAGCTGTTTCCAAGAAGGATGATTCAATATGTAGGGTCACATAGAGTACACTTAGTGGCATACCAATAACCACAGTTCCACTATCACTCTTTCTTTTGTGTGTTCATCCTTGCACCAGACTATTGCTCTTACTATCATAGAGTTGCACATGTAGTTTGTAGTTTGTTTTAGTTGTCTGTCATATAGTGATTCTGTGCGTACTTTCATTTTTCCTTTTTTCTTGTTATGTCATAATGGCTGTGAGACGTCTTTGTCTGCTGCATTACCTTGACAACTCAGTTATAGTGTCAGGCTACTAAAGGTGACACATGCTCATAAAAGGTATTCAGTCTACCTATCATTAGGTACATATACACAGAATATCTAAAACACAGATGTCCTAAATATGCAGAAAAGTTCCCGGATAGCATACCAGATACCAGATACCACCTCTTGAGATTTAAAAAAACAAAAACAAAACAAAGACAAAGAAAAGCGGGAAATCTTTGCATTCGAGAGGCTGTTACAAGCATTTTTTGTTATTTTCCTTACAAAAAACAAACAAAATGACAAATCTTTTCAGCTCTATTCTTAAATAAAACACACAAACCCAGAAAAAATGTGGGTATGTGTATAAAACTACAATAAAATGAATTATAAATACCATGAAACACAAACAAGATGTTATGCATTAAATCAAAGCAAGAGACAGTGTCTTTAATTGAAGCCTACAACTGAACACTGTAGGCTTAACAAAGACAGTGTTATTTGCATTGCTTTAGACTGTAACATGTTTGTATCTTTTCATGTAAACACTGCCTGTCCATTTATCCAGAGGGCTGTTGCGGCTCTCGACAACGAGGAGACAAAGACACAAATCCAGAGACATGGGCACAGAGGGATTCTCACAATGGATCAGGAGTCTAAAATGGAGACTGTCACCACACTGAAAGCAGCTTATGTCCTTCCAAAGGGTCCAGGGGTGAGGCTTAAGGGTATGTGTCTTTGTCAATCACCGCCCTCAGAGAAAAACTATTTCATAACCCCTGTATGGACTAGAAATGTATTTCATAAGAGCTGAAAAGACTTTATTCAAGTGGAGGTGTCTGCACAGCATTCACATACACACTGAAGCTATTGTGACCTTTTTTATATTTGGTTTCTGTTTTGTATTTTACCATTCAATAAATCTTTTTCAGATGATTTGCTATGCATGCTCAGATCATCTCTTCTTTTATATTTCCATGGTTAAGGCATCAGAGGCGAGCTTTTGGAAAAACATATCGCCCAGATGATAAGGTAAATCAACTATGAAACAAGTCTTTTTGATGCTAAATAAATTACTGTTGAAAGTGGTTTGTTTATGGAAACGGAGAACACTGCCTGACCATGTCTTGAGGGGAACATAGCGGAGCAAAGTGATGTAATATTTATACGTCTGGGTTTGTTTTACCGTTCAATCACAGCTGTAATACCTTTTAAATCAGATTTTATGATGTTATTTTACGTGGAGGCCAGTCATCCTAATGGGGTTTATAGAGTCTATCCCCACAGATGTGGTTATTAACATCCCACACAAGTTAACTGCTCATAAAGAATACAAACCATCATGTCTTCGATGAAATCTGTTTCTCCAGTAGTAGACAGTGTCTCATCACTCAGCCTCAAGCCATACACTAAATTTCCTGGACTTTATAAGTACACACCAACGCCGCTTGATTCATGCCGGGTTCTTTTCCAGCAAAGGACTGGGTTTTTCTAGGCTGATCGGTTGTAATGTTAAACACAATGCACATTTTGAACAAATGAATTACCAGAGTCAGCCAGATGAGAGGTTTGTAGAGTGGAAGGGTTTTGTTTTTCATGGTTTAAATATCACATCAGTCTCTTTTGACGGACACAATTTTACTCCAATGCACATGACGACCAGTGAATGATATTAAGTGTAAGGATGATTTGTTTCTTACACACACAGTGGTTCACCGGCACAATTGTTTGCACTGATTATACCTGGTCTCAGGTCTGCGTGTGTACAGATTGTGTATGACGAGTGCTATCTGCCTGTCTCTATTGATAGTGTTCTTGCACCTGTTGTATGTTGACAATTTATATCTTTACCATTTCTGTTGAAACATGACAGGTCACTTGTTTTCTCTCGTGTTATGCTGCATTCAGGCAAGAATGGGAACAGAAAACATTTCATTATATGTTTATTTACCTAATCATTCATCATATCAAACACTTATCATACGTAAATATACTGGACCATGAAGAGGGAACCAGACCTGGGCTACTGATTGGTTCTGAAGCGCTCAGACAAATACTGATAGAGGCGGATATCTTCTTGTTTTCACAGTGACAAGGTTCACGCTCAACTGAACCCACTGACGCCCAAAACTGACTTCTGCTCCACCACCCACAGGGATTTCTGTGTTGAGGGATTTGTGCCTCTTACCCCTGGCACAACACAGGTATGTGTATGTGTATGTGCTGTCTACAGTATACTGTATACTCTATGTGTGTAACTAAGCATGTTCATCAATACTGATGACATCAACCCTCCTCTGTCGAATCAAAAAAAATGTTGGTTAATGTGGTTGGTTAAGTGCCTATAATTCTACTTCAGTCCTGTTCTGTTTCAAATTAGTAGCCTATTTTAAATGGGGATAAAATCTGACACCAAAAGACTAAAATAGACTTTAGTTGCAGTGTGAGCAGCCATTCTTTCCACTTGGCTCGAATCCATATTATAATGTTGCCATCACTGATTGTTGATTCTATATGTCTGTTAGTTTCCTTAATGTCAACACTGTGTTAAGTTCTGAGATGAACAGTTGTTTTTTTCCACAGACCTTTCTGATGGCAAAAGCAGAGGACTAACTAACAACACTGAGATTGTAGTTGTGTCAGTAACAATACCAGAGGTCTGTTTCACAAAGCAACTTCCGCTTACCCTGGTTCTATTTGAGCTACAAGGCTTCATTAAGCTTGACATTTGTTACCCTGGATAAGGAAACTGGTAATCAACTGGTTCAGTCAACTGTGGGTCGTTTTTAAGTAAAAAGACCCAATAGTTGCTGGTTCCAGCTTTTTAAATGTGGTGATTAGCTTTTCTTTCAGACCCATGTGTTCTTCTTGTCACATTTTCAGGCTCATGATTATAAAACTGACCAGGCGGTTACATTTTGGAGTGAAAACTACCAGCTGGTGCAGGTTTGTTATATTGTTCCTTTTTTTGGACAGTGTTTGCTGTTGTCATTATGTTTTTGTTTTTGTTACTACTTAAAAACATGTTAAATAGTTTTTCTTCCTTTTAAGTTATTTATTCCATGGCATAAAGTTATTTTGTCTCTGCTGCTGTACTGTACTGTTTGTGTCTTATTATCTGAGTCTGCTGGAGATTTTTTGTATTCAAGGCTCTTTGCCCTTGATTCCCTCTCTGCTCTGTTATTACTTAGTGCCATATTCCTCAGTCCTTCACTCACCGACTGAACACACAGCATGTACAGTAAGATTCAGGAGCTGATTGATCATGGTTTAACATTATTCTTGTGTTGTTTTGTGGCACAGGGTGTGACGCCCGTACAGACCCTGAAAGCACCTTTCAGGAAGTCTGCGCTGTTCAGCACACCTATCAGTGAGCGGCTGGATGAAATTGAGCCCCCACTCGACGACTGACATAGTACGTCAGAGCATCACGTTACAACACTTCATTACCAGTTTATAATAAAGTGGTAATCCACTTTAAAGGTTATTGTTATCCTCAATGATGGTGACACATCTGAAGATTAGCTGCCATTGTCACATGATGTTCTGTAGTGGAGAACAGCAAAGTCATTGGAAAGGCATCATTTATGTATAAATGTTTATTAAAAATGGGACGACTGTTTAGCGAGAAAGTTACATGCCTGGAAAAACACATAAATCAATAGGTCAAACCACAGCCAGCAGATTACTGACATATGGACTTTAAACCTGCAAAACAAGCGAGCTCTTACCTCAATCAAACGCACCAACAGGTTTCTGTTGAACTGATTTGCTGAGAAACTTTTGCCTTCCAAAGAATCACCATGTGTTGTGTTTGTAAGCACTGTGTGTAATTCTGGTCAACATTCACCCAAAGCACAGTGACACAGTACAGATTGCATCTAGTAAACCATGACTAAAAGGTTGCAGAGATGTAGCTGCACTGCTCCTCCTTCTCTCTTCTAGTCTTGTTGCTGTGTTTTTTTTTTTAATGTTCAATGTTTAATGTCCTGTTTGCCTTCCTCTGTCGTCTTCATCTCCTTTTTCTTCTCATCATTATGTTGCTGAAGTTTAAATCTCTGTAGGTGTTATATGTGCTTTTTCTGTTCCGCCAAACTTACAGTTTGCTGCTGCTACTTGTGGATCTATTAACCACATCATATCCAGTACATATATACACATAAACATAATAATGTACCATAAATGCTTTTAACATTTAGAAACAGATTGGATTAGTAGAGTAGAAAGACTGGAATTATTTGTATACAACATTGCTGAACTAGAAATGTAGTATTTATTGTTTCTTTCTTGATAAGAAAAAGTTTTTACGTACACTTTATACACAGTCTCTGATAAGAACCTGTCACTATTAGTGTCTCAACATCAGCAGACAGATGCAGCAGCTGTTCTTAAGCTCAAACGTATTCATGCATCACTAGTTTAAAACAGGTCGCGTCATGCAACCTATGTTTACACATACTGACTTCTAGGTGTAACTGTTGTGCAGCTGACTGGACCAACCTACACAAACAGATCCCATGACCAGCTTAGAGTGAGTGAAAGAAGGACAGCAGTGATAACCTTAATGAAATGCGCAGCAATAATTAAATGTTATAGCATGACTGGAATCTCATAGAAACTGGTAATATTTGCATTTAAGAACTACGAACTTAGATTTCTCAGAATACCACAACATGGCCCATAAGTAGTGTAACTTCTCCCATTACTTTAAACTGCATTGATTCTAAAAGACAGCCACCTTTACAACAGACTGGCCCTGCAACAGAGGTTTAGTAGATATTCCTAAAATGTTCCTTAAAGTGATAGTTTTGGTTATTTGACATGGAGGCTGTATGAGGTATCAATCCATAGTCAGTGTATTACCTGCAGTAGATTCAGGTCTGTGCCCGCTCAGTTTGAAGAAGCAGGCAGGAGCACTGGTGTAGAAGCTGAGTGGTGTACTACTGGTGACGGGGACTTAAAATTGCCCACCTAAAAACCCAATATAAGTGCACACTTCACTTTGAATATTTTCACTGCTTTATCTTGCCGTCAAACAGAAATACGTTTTCTGCTGAGCTGAGCTTCCATATTCCTACGCATAAGTACACTTGCTCTGCTCACCGTATTACTATGCAGATCAGCTGTTTTAGTTGTAAAGGGCAGATTGATGGCAAGATAAAGCAGTGGAAATATTCAAAATATAGTGTACACTTCTACTAATAGTTTTTTTAGGTGGTAAAAAAATAATTTTGTTTCTGCTGTACCTGTCCACAGCAGCACATCACTCAGCTTCTGTGCTCTCCTGCCTGCTTCTCCAAACTGGGAGGGTGCAGACCTCTACTACTGGAGATAATACACTGACTATTGAATAGATAAGTACCTTACACAACCCTATGTCAGAAAACTCGAAATTTCACTTTAAGCTTTAATGGTGCAACCTGACTAACGGAATGAGCAGTCTGAACCGTCATCTCGTGTTGAAAGTTTGATTTTGTGACAGCAAATGTACTCTGGGTAGCTGCACTATTGTTGCCTGTGCCTGCTTTGTTTACAGGCTCCATTCATCTTTTTTTTTTTAACCATTTCACTGTTGCCTTTTGCAACCTCTAATTATTGCAATCAAACAATGCAACAAAAAGGCACACTTACCTCCTACGCCAGGCAAATACCTCTCTATTGTCCTTGAACAAAATAACAAGAAAAGCTATCGGGACTCAGAGAATTGCACAGAGAGTGCGTCTCCACCTTTACAAAGACGTGTTTTCACAGGCCCACAGTATGCAGATGTGAAACACAATACATTGTTGAGAATCACACAGTGTATGCTACAGATTCACATATATGTTCTGTCAATCAGAGGACAATTCCAGGCGCCGCTGATCCTCTCTGAGCTTTCAGCAGGGATTAGTAGGCGGTAGCTATGGCGACAAGTAATTTTAGCATATATTTATGCAGCTTTTCTCTCCAAACATTTCATTATCTCATGGGATGATACAGGAAAACCAATTTGCCTCTGAAATACAGGGCTTTTGAGCAAATTTGTACTTAACATTTCAAGTGAAATGCAATACAGCAATTTTCATTTTAGTTCTGTTTCTTTCATTTCAGTTGTGTCTCTCTGTGTGTGTCTGTGTCATGTTTGAGAGTTTTTTTTTGGGGGGGGGGTAAAAAATCAGCAAGATTTTAAGGGCATCTGATTTTCTGAAAAATAATAAACCCTGTGATTGTTGAAAATCCAGGATTAACTACATTTACAGCTGAATTCAGTTTTTTCCACAATCCTCAAGACTCTTCTAATCATCTGCAGAAAAAATAAATGAATAAAATAAAATCTGTTGTAACTCTATTTCCTAATCCAAACAAAGATGGCGGGCAGACAAATGTTCATCCTTAGTTTGTACTTCATAAATCAAAATCAAAATGTTAAATTATATTTGTCAATATTAATGTTACTGTTCATTGTTTGATATTTTCATACACAATCATGCATTTATATTTTTCTACTGCTGCTCTTCAAAGAAACATTTAATGTATGTCTTCCATCTTTGTTTGGATTGGAATATTAAGATATAGAACAGAGTTGCAACTTCTCAAACTAGTCAAAATATTTTCTTTATTGAGCGGCAGATGGTTTTAAGAATCTTCTGGAAATACCTTCAGAACTGCGTCTTGTGACCTTGTTTTTGCCAGAGACTTATCTTTCAGGAGAAGTGATGCTTCACTCTATGACTTGAATGCAATGGAAAGAGTTAGGTTAGAGTTAAGTAGAGTTACAGAAGGTAATTGCACAAGTGATGAATACAAAAAATACAACAATGAATAAATCAGGATCAATACGTACAAAAAATACATGAAAGAAAACCTCCTATTCGCCTCCTCCACTACAGTCTAATGAAGATGAAAGTACTGTGTTTTAGTCTGGTGCTGGTTCAAGAGTCATGAAATCATCAAACAGTTGGAAATATTTATTTTATTTAATGATTTTGAAAATTATTTTTGCAGTCAGTATGCCTGGAGGCTTTGTACTTCAAGGTCTGGGCTGAATGAAAAGGCAGAGAATAACACATGACACGATGACAGACAGACAGCCCAGTCAGTTGAGAGAAGTTAGCAGGTCAGCGAGAGGCTCAGCGGAGACCTTCACTCCGCTGCTGTGCCTCTAACGGGCGCCGGCCGTGTGTCACTGTGAGGATGTGGGCGGTAATTACAGCTGTGCAGGAGGGGAAGATGTTCTCCGGCAGAGATGAAAACGCACAACCACACACACAGACACAAACAGTGCCCATGCCCCCGTTCCATACACTGATAATGAGCATCTAATGAGCAGTGATGTCATTACAACAAACACACAGCTGTCTGCTACCAACTCGCTTTTCCCTTATCAGTGCACAACTGCTTGCAGCTTAATTAGGCTGCAGATAGTTGATGCTCTGTTTTTCTAAGGCACAATTTATATACTAAATTATAATAATAATATAATAATCCTGGCAGCATCGTAAAATGTAAAGTGATAAGGCTAATATATGTTGGATAAACCTGAACTAATTGTTATGACTTGGACCTCATATTTAATAGAGGATAAAAATAAAAAATAAAGTCTTCAAGGTGCAGCTGAATTTCAACAGACGTTCCCAAAAGGTTACACTTACAGACCGCCCCTCTGCTGAACGGGCTGTCACACTCCTGCCTTTTAAATGTGGTGGTGGGGTCTGAGCACAAGGTCTTTTATAAATTCTTGTGTGTTGTCAGGAGGAGATGGCCCAGATACACAGAGTTAACATGAACAGAGTGATGGGGACTTTAAATCCTAAACAGAATAGACTCATTAGAGCTCGTTTCTCATGTTACACCCTGTGTGGAAGCAAATATCAATAACTAACCACATTCCGACAACTAAAGCAAAAGTATAAAAATACTGCCTGCTCCATAAATGGAAAAAAGAGTATTTTACTCAGTTTATTGAACAAAATATCTTACAGTATCTTGGATATACATATATACATATTATTTTGTACTGTGTAACACGGTTGGTGAACCCCTGCAGTGACATTGATTGTAGCTGTGCCTCCAAACTTCAATGGATGTTTCAAGGAAATATTAATACATCATTGACTTCCAAACACATTATACAAATCTTAATATAGAAAGCACAAAAAATAAGAATTTTTCAGTGAAAAGTACTCACTCTCAGGACAGAAAGGTTCTTCATACAAAAACAACTTTAACATTTTCTTTTTCTTTTTTTTTTCTTCTTTTTTTGCAGTTACAGTATGCAGGTAATAAATATACCTGGAATTCCCTCCGTTTATGTCACATGGTGTCGGTCACTTTTCCTCTGCACGGAAATCACCAATAAGGACTTATTCTAGAACAAATAAAGAAGTGGCTCGGCCACCGGAGCTTCTGCTGCTGCTGCACATTATCTGCACGCCTCTCAGATAACATACACATCAGTCTTCTCCCCAAGAAGCCAGTACGTTCTCATTTTGCCTTTGCCCTGCAAAAAAAAACACAGAAATCAATAGGCTCATCAATGGAGATGAAGTGGGGGTGGGTGGCAGGTGGGGGCGACATCCTCTATTAGGTTGCCCTTCTTTAAGGGTGACCCTGATGGTTACTGCTGCTCAGCTTACACCTCCACCTTTCTCCACAGATGAAGCTTCATACATGAGCAGAGCAGAATTAACCATATCATACTTGAGAATGTTAACAGCTTATCACTGTTGTCAAGGGAAAATCGTGTATCTCTGTTGAATGCTAAAACGGTCCTTTAAGTGATTAGATATCACGTGTGTAATGTCTGTAATAGTAGAACATGACACTCCAAATACACAGAAACCATACTGAGGACATAACCTGTGTCCTCAGTGGTAGCCACAGATAATCGGACTGCAACTAATGATTATTTTCATCACTGATCAGTCTGAGGAATATTATTTTAATGAATCGATTAATAGTTTAGTCTGTATAAGTAGCATATGATCCCATAACCCCTCCCCCAGACGGCCGCCCACCCCGAGTCTGGTTCTGTTGGAGGTTTCTTCCTGTTAAAGGGAGTTTTTGCTCCCCGTTGTTGCAAGTGCCTTAAGATAATATATGTTATGATTTGGCACAATACAAAAAAAATTGAATTGAATTGAAAGATAAGCTTTTATTTGATGTAGTACCAATAGAAATCAACTTGTTGAAGGAATGTTTTAAAATCATATATAATTCTCTCTGGTGCCTAATTCTGAAATTTCTGAACAACACAACAATAATTAAATTATTTTCTGCCATCAAATCTGAATCTGAATGACTTGTTCATACTGATGTTTTTTGTAGTGTGACGAAACGTGAGCTTTGGTTTGCATAATAGCATTTATTTTGAAACAGCAAAGGAACAGTTCTCACCTTCATTTCCACATCTCCTCGTAACTGGAGGTCGAAGTATCCAAACTCATCCAGAACTTCTTTGGTGGCTGATGATACGTGGATTTTCAAGGCTGCAAAACACATGAAGAGCACGTCAATGACACATGACAACTCTAACAGTATTTGATTTTTACCACCACACCGCCTCTATCTCAGGCCTCAGGACAGAAAGCAGGTGAGGAAACTGAGGAGTGAGACGAGCTGATGTGTTCGCTCCCGACAGACGCCAACAGCTGAAATGCAAACGGTGATGAAAATCTGTATTGTTTTGTCCAATTAATGCACACAGTGCAGAGATATGAGATGTGATTCCTGCCTGTGAAGCTTCAGGCTGCACAGTTTATCGCTGGCTAAGGGCCCTTAGCTGTAAGTGCTATCAATTATTTACCAGTGGAGGCACAATACAGGAAGCGACTCAGTAGTTAATCAATACATCTGATGATCCATTCGCAAAATATCCAACCACAGTTTCATAACACTAGTTCCTGTCACTGCCAGTTAAGAACAGACACGCCAGTGTAGAAAGTATTAGACTCAGCAGCTCAATACGTCTTATATTCAGCTTAGAAACCATGTTTCATCCAACCACAGCAGCAGATACTCGTTTATGGTTACCTCAACATAAGGAGAATAAAATGATGATTTGCTGTTCATTTCGACCCTCATTAGTTGTTACCTTGCCAACAACTAATCTTCTCCCTTAAAGGTCTCATATAGTATAAAGGGAGATGATTATAAAGCAGGTCTAGGTTCTATATTAATACTGTGAAAGTATCAAAGCGCTCAGTCCACAGGGAAATGCACACAGCCTGTATTCAGATACTGAGCCTTAAAACCAGCTGTCGGAACTTCTGGAATTTTGTGATGTCACAACAAAGCAGGCACCGCTCTCAGCTACGCCCTAAGCCCCGCCCACCTGGCCCCCCATCCAACCTGGCAGGATTTGGTTTCTCTGTGTGTCTACCTGAAATCTGCTATATTTTTATTGGATCACTTAGAAAACAGTCAGCCAATCAGAGGAGAGGATCAGAGCCTCCTCTCTAATGATTGGCTCACTGTTTGTTACCAGAGCTCCAGAGAGAAGCCTGAGAGAGGAGATGTAAAACTACATTGAGATGGTTTTTGGTTCTTAAAACCATAAATATATCTTCTTTTGGATCAACACTTCAAATAAAACACAAATTAACAAAATACAGTTTAAATTGCACCAGAACTAAACACATGAGCAGTAAAACAGGTGCTCACTGTGTATAGGCTGATATTTCTTAGCTGTAAACAGTTCCCAACAAATGCACTGTTTACTCCTGTTTGAGAACTGTTTGCGTGCAGAGCCCTGCTGTTTTAGAAAATGACTGAGCTTATTTAAAAAAAAAAAAATAAAAAAATGAAACTATATACTTGTGAACTTGTTTTTATAGATTTCCATCTTTAGAGGGAACCAATGTGCTCGGGGCTGTGAGCCACAGACAGAGAGGGGAAGTCAGAAAGAGAGGCAGGAAAAAACTCTTTAGTTACTTCAAGTTTAAACCCTGTAAACCAAGTTAGAAATGTCTCACACATGGCAGAAGTTAATATGAACCATTGTGTAAATTTTCTTTTGGTACAAGCCCTATAATAGTCAGTGTTTTTATGTAGCCAAAGAAACAGTCTTAGGAGACTTTACACTTTGTGAACATACAACAGCCTCTATCCTTACATCATCAATTAGATAAGGAAAAACTTACAAAACCAACATGCAAATGGAAAAACTTAACATGTATTATATTATGGTTCCTAAATAATTTGAAATAGTGCCGGTGGTAAAGTTTGTTGGAGAAACATGATCAAGAATAAGAAATCCTTTACAGTAAAGTGACAACAAGCTGGAAGTCCTTGAAACACCAAAAAACAAACAGGAAATAATGAGGATGTTGTCATTAGCACAAACAGCTGTGTCAAACATCTTCCCCCTGTTGAACATATTTTTTTTTTTTGTGGAATAAAATAGGGAATAGACGAAGAACAAGTGGCGGTGGCACTCACCCTCTCCGTTGGACTCCATTCGAGATGCCGTGTTGACAGTATCTCCAAACAAACAGTATCTGGGCATTTTTAGCCCGACCACACCGGCACAGACTGGACCTATAAAACACAAGCTAAATATAGTCACATTTTACAGGGGGAAAAAAACAATAATATGTGGAATGCTGGGAGTAATGCTGCTGTCATTATCACACAACCACCTCAATGAAAAATGTTTTTAAATATGTCAGCAAAGGTGTGAGTGAATTGAAACTGCGCTCAGGATGTTTTAATTGACTCTGACAAGGCTAAGTACCAGCCTACGCACGCTGGTCTATCTCTGCTGCATGTCAAGTGTCTGAATAAGAATATAAACAATTCCACCATGAGCTGATGAAGTCTAAATACGGTGTCAGAAGCCTCTCGTAAATTACACCAGACCAAATGTTGCAGACAGATAGGGGTAAAACATCCTGAGTTGTCATGTCCTCTTAGTACCTTGGTATCCGGAGGTTGGAATTTACAAATCGGAACTGCCCCACACTTGAAATACACTCAGCTCCCAGATCATTAGATGTACCTTGCTAAAAATTAAAGCAAACCCTCCCTGACATACCATTCATTTATTATTAAATAAGATCTAATGCTGAACCAGTTTGTCATGGCGATAAGCCCGTAGAGTCATTCACCAGTTATTAAAAATGTTACATTACTGCGATTGATAATGGGGTTTTTGGTGCAGATTAGGCTGACTAATTTTATTGGATGGATAGAAGCTAAAATAATTTACATTTAGTCATTTTAAAGCAGTTTAATCAAGTTTTATAGCACAAGTTGTCACATTACTTATACTGTTATTACATTCAATTTTAGATCGAGGAGATGGAGAGCTGTCTTTTAGTTAGTCCAAGATTGTGATGGAAATTATTGTTCTTATTAGCTGAAGATTTTTTTAATTAATTTACATCAAAACCCTGGTACAGGGGAAATTAGAGGGGTCATGCAGGAAGAATCCTGATGCTGCCTGGACAGCTAACTGTATTTGCTATTAATGGGAAGTGGAAACGATTAAGTTCTCATAATTAGAAGATTCAAGTAGCCTGGTTCAGACATCTGAATCACTGGCTGCATCTTCGATTTGTTCAAAAATTCAAAAAGGTCTGGTGTTGAACTCATTACCGGCCATTTTCCCATCAATTGTTGATGGACACAAGGCAGAATTAGGAATGCGATAGTCATCTTCCTTTGCCGGAGCGAGATAAATAGCTACGTCAATGAGAAATAGCGACAGAAAAACGGCTACAAAAGTGGGAATAAGTGTGGAGGAGATTGACGCTATTGTACATTTTGTTGGAAGTGGACTTGCTGTCGATTCGTTGTTGAAAATGTTCTCTCCAGAACGGAAGGTGACAACATAAAGTTACCATTGTCAGGATCCTACCTAAAAGAAGGCATCTGTGCTTTACACTAGACATCGTGAGTGATCAAAAAGGTCTTGGTCACCTTGGTGCAGATGTCCAGGTGAGGCTGAGAGTCCAGACTCACCTGTGTGTATACCTATCCTGAGTCTCAGCTGGTCGTTGGGCCTGTGCCGGATCTTGAACGTTTTGACCTGCTCTAACAAAGCCAGCGACATCCCGGCAATCTCTCTGGCGTGGAGTTTCCCGTTCCGCACCGGCAGCCCCGACACCACCATGTAGGCGTCACCAATGGTCTCCACCTGAGGGACCAATCACAAGAGATCAAAGCATCAGGAAGTAAAAAACATCATCGTTTTGCTGTTACATTTAGTCCTGTAATTGTTCAACAAGATGAAGGAACATCGATCATCCTGACTCACCTTATACACATCAAAGTTATCGATGATGGCGTCAAAACAGGTGTACAGATCATTGAGCAATGTGACAACCTGTAGAGAGACAGAAGAGTTTTGATTATGTGACTTCAGTAAAACAAATGTGCTGCAATTAAACTCTGTGTTTTGTTAAAAAGCCACCAGACTGGAAGAACAGTGTGTCTGCACAACCAACTCACAGTCTCTCACATTATGTCTGCTGCTGGACGTTTGCCCACTGAGGCTCTCTGACAAAACACATTTACATGACCAAACATCAAATCCACAGATGGAATATTACACACACAATCTGTATTAGAGGCATCAGAGGCTGGCCATTTGTTCAAAGAACAATTATTCATTTAGTCTTCAGTTTTAATTTTAATTTCTTGTTAATTGCGTCTGAATCTCAAATTAAACCCAGCTGGTTCTTTATCAAGCTAAGCTGTCTGTGCTGCACTTTAAGAAAGAGCAGTGCTGAGTGAACGTGAACATTTGAACTGAGAGAAACTTAAGATCATTTTGTTCATACTGAACTCTTAACGGAACAAAGAATGTTCTGACATCAAATTCAAAACACAGGATTGGATCCTGTTCCCAAATCTCACTCCTAAATTGACTGATGCTGTTAATTGTCTGTTTCTTCAGGAACATCCAGTATATGAATTAATATGTAATTTATATGTATGACGTGATTAGTGACTGAGCCTTTAAAGGTGCCCTGTGGAGTGTGTCTTGTAAACAATTAACACTCAGTGTTACTCATCAAAACACATTCTGTGTTTCCTAACAAAAGCGTTGAGTGCATTTCTTTCCACACAGAACATCAACAAAGCTGATTTATTAAACATTTTAAAACCTCCATTATTTAGATCCGTGTTTGCATTGCCAGCAGTCATCGTCACTGTGGCCAAATGAATATCAGTTTCTTCTTCCTGCCTTTTTCTGGTTTGTTGGTGCATTACCACCAATGGAGGATCAAAGGATCTGTGAAATAGTGAGGAACTGACAGCAGAAACGTGTATTGCATCGCCCATGTACTTCTGCGTGTATATGTGTGTGTGTCTTTATGGGTGTGCACAACATACACACCCACTCACCATTGCTCCGTAACGCCACTGGTCAACAGTGCATGTTACCGTTTATTTTCAGTGCGTTAAGTTTGAGTAATTGAACAAGAAGAAGACTGCAAGAAGACTTGCATTAACACTTTGCCTATTTAGCCTTTATAGGCAGGAGCTTTTAAAGTGTTACCACATTATCTACTAATAAAACTAAATGTACTAAATGTGATTTTAAGCAGGGATAGTCCATTAATAATACAACAATTTTCATCAGCATTTATTTATTTATATCATACTTTACTATTTGCTGGATTGATATGATGACATGTTAGACATCCTGCATGTATTTAAATGCAGGAAACAGCGTTCACATAACTTCAGCTTTTTTGCCTCCTTCATATGGAGTGACATGTTCATTTGTTTTAATGGAACTAAACTGACTTGCACAACGTGGGGTATTTCTTTAGTGCACGACTTTCCGGCCTTGTAAAGACGAAAAACAACTTGAAAATCAGCATGAGATAATGGCGATGCGTGGAACACATTTTTGTCCTTGAGGTCACTGTTCTTCAGCACTTCAGACCCTCCGCTTGAATGTGACCTCATGATAATGTCTTTGGTCTGGAAGCCTCCCTTTGGTATTCAAGTGAGAGCGAGATGTGGAGTGGCATTATGTGACTCAACTCTGCGTCAACGCTCTTCCATCTAACAACTGTACTATTTTGAGTTGTAGCTCGTGTGTGGGAACACACTGTGGGAACTATGAGACACACTGTAGGAAGAGACCTGATACTGGTGAGCACTTTTATGCATGAACAGAGAGAGAGAATTCAGCGTGACTGTGATCACGACCAGGGATTTTTAATAAGCTTTTAGAAAAGGTGGAGAGAAAAAATCAGGAGGAAAAAGGAAAACCTGCTACTTCAAGATACGTTACGGGAAGTCCGCTGGAGGACTGCAGTGCGATATGACCTGCTGCGTACCTGTAGGGGTGTACTCTCTGCAGACATGGACGTGAAGCCCACGATGTCGCTGAAGTAAATCGTGACGCTGTCAAATGCTTCAGCCTGCACCGTCTCCCCTCGTTTTAGCTGCTCTGCTACTGAACTGCATGAAGAGAGAAACATGAGGTCAAAACATTCATGCTGCAAATCCATAAAGACAAAAAAAAATAAAAAGGATACTTAGAGAATAAAAAGATCAAGATCAAACAAACAACTGCAGGTGATGAGATGATGTTTGTTTTTAAGAGTTGATCCTACACCGATACCAGTAGCAGAAATGCCTCTGACGCTGGCTAAAATGCTGGATTGGGTATCGACGAGTGTGTGAGTCTACGCACCGATCCGATACCACTGAATTCATTGATCAAACAGAAGTTCTCCCAGAAATCAATTCTTATTTGCCGCTCTAAAACAGTAGCCTAAACAGGAAGTTGTGCTGTGCAGCCACTGGCAACTACTGTTTTAGAGCCATGCCATTCAACAATGATAGCAATCAATTCACATCCATACAGGGTTAGTAATACACAGCTGTTGGATTTTTTTTTTCTTTTACGCAGTGGTATCAGATCAATACAAGTTCAGGTATCAGAATCAGTATCGGGAAGGGAGAAATATTATCGGAACATTATCTGTTTTGTCGACGTCATGTTGTCAGGTTTCAGTAAAAATCGTTTGTCTCTCTGAAACATAATTACACAACGCCTGGCAGGTTCAATTATAACCCACACGTCACATTATCTGTGTTAATTCTGCTCACATTAATTTTCTCTTAATCAAATAACACCATAGGCAAAAACCACTGTGGCAGAAGTCAGCTCATCTAATTCTGAAGCGTGGTGAGAAATGATATCTGTCCTTCCTCTCAAGCTCCTCTCAGTCTGGATGAAGGTTTTTCAGCAGGAGAAGAGGATAAACGGGTGAGAAGGATGGGATTCGCTGCTGCGGTGTTATCCAAAACGCCTAAACTCGCTATCATGTCGGTTTTTCTGTCTCGCCTTAATGAGCGGTTCGCCTGACAGCCCTCTCCTTTCCCTTTCATCTACTCTGAGATCGCACCACGGGGAAATGCGTATCTGTTAGTAAAATGCGGTGTCAGGAAGGATTTCGAGTCTTTAATTAATACAGGGATTTAACACAATTGACAACGTGTCACTGAGCCACGCTGGTAACACTCCCCCTATTTGCTGGGGAGTTAATTGGGGTTTTAAGCTTTGGGCTGGAAGGGCAAGAGTGTCAATGTGATTGTGATTTTTTTTTTTCTTACTGCGGTAAAATTTGGTAGAGGAGGTTTTCAGCTTTTCTCTTCTCCTCCAGGTAGGCTTGTGTTCGCTCCTCCACCAGGTTCTCCAGATTATTGGCGTACTGCTCCATCCTGGACAGCAGGTTGTTGAGAATACTGGTGCTGCCCTCCCTGTGGGAAACATAAACACGGAGGAGAATTAGGAAATGTCCACACCTGATTACTAAATCACTAAAAAGAAGTCTGGCAGGGCAAAAACATGAGCAGTCAAACAGCCAGGCAGGATTTAAGCAAGATATATACTCCTGACCATCAGAAAGGCCCTCCCCCCTTACACCTGACCGATGTCAGACAGCGAGGTCTACGTCGACCGTTTTTCTGTAACTTTCTGTAACCGTCGACCCTGACATTCACACCCACTTAACGCAGTGACTGACCAGTTGTGTAGGTGAGAGAGGAGCCATGCACTGCACGTCTACCTCTCTTTACAATCACACATGGCATTTTTTCATGTGAACAACTGGATGCTGGACTATGAATGTCTTCTAGGAGAGACAGTCTGAAATTGTGTGCTTTTATTTTAGTGTGCAAAACGATTTCTTTACAACCAGTAAACAAACCAACTGGAGTACCCAGATCAATTACTTTGATGAGTACCAAATTATCATAACTGATGGAAATGATAAAACTACACAAACAAAATCCAAACTGGAATAAAACTGAATTATTCTTTAAAAGAGAACTACACTGATTTAGTTTTGCTCTCTTATAACACTGTCAGACTCATGGTGGACAGGGTAAATAAAGTATTAAAAATAGCAGAACCAGAAATATCAACTTTTTTTTTTATTCCATTCATACTTCTTCCTTGTTGCCTACATTACCCACAGTGCAGGTAGCCCTAAAGTAGCCTTGACATGCTACCCTCAAGCAGAAATGAGGAGTGGGCTACAGAGGTCTGGTAACTTCACATCCCCAGATTCCTCTCATTTTAAAACTTGTCTTTACCGCTGACCGATGCTGACTCGAGTGACATCACTTGAGGACAGTTATCACTTCACACAGCTGTCTCCGGAGACACAAAATATACAACTTCTTTCACACACTTCACACAACACTACTCCCCAACATCTGTAAACAGACGTTAATGTGTAAAATCTGCGGAGTTGCCCTTTAAGTTGCTGGATATCTGCACTCACATTTCTTTATCATAAACAATATTAGATTTGTGAATCTGCTCTGTCAATTAAAATCTGATGAGCAAATTATCCATATATTTACCACTTCAATTTCATTTCAATTAAAAGTATTTGTCGATATAATGTAAATATACACTAAATAAAACGCCCTTTCCAATTAGCAAGGTAAAAGCTCCTGCTTGCACTGTATGTAAACGTCAATGCCAAGTATAAAGACTGATCCTTGTGGAGCCTCTTGTCGCAAAACAAATTTACAACGAATGACAGAAACATCAATAGAAGTTAGAGAGAAGAGGGTGGGGGGAGGTCCCAGTTAGAAAGGAGCTGTAAATAATATTCAGTGCATTGTAACAAGGAGCGACAGACTCAAACAGAGTGGGGATTAAGTCCATAGATCAAGTGGACGACTTAAGCTACTTGATGACTGCACCTGGAATTTAAGGCATTCCAATGAATTGGTGTTGCAGTCCCATCATGTGCTTTTAGCAGCTCGATAAATATGGGCCCCGCTTTCTCAGCTTTACATAATTACTTCAGGGGCTAAATGTCAGTGTACATGACTGAGCTAACAATCTATTAATTCAGGCTTCACATATTTGAGTAGCTTTCTCTCCCACAACATGGCCACCTGTCACTATTGGCAACCACTTTCGAAAAAAAAAAAAAAAAAAAAGAGAGACTCACATATTTGTGTTACTTTGTTTTTGTGTACAGTATTTCAAATATGAACACAGCAGCTGTTGTAGCACCCTTCAAACAGACACTACAAACATCCTGTGAAGGTCTCTATGTTCATCTTTTCTGCTGCCATCCCAGAAGTTCACATATATTTTATAATTATATAATACATGTATTGTATAATATCTGTGTGTCTCAGGATATTTCCACATTACGCACACAGACACACACACAGACACACGCATGTACACGCAGTAACTGCGACGGAGCAAGCAGGTGAGTCATCCACACCACCATGGCGGCTAAAAGCATCAATGCCTGGCATCCTGCCACGTTTCTTCTGGGTCACAGATCCTCCACACACCCACATGTTTAAGTTTAAAGAAGAAAACATCAGAGACAGGGATGAGTATCAACACACTGAATGCAATCACACAGGCCACGCACTGTTTACTGCAGCACACATCACAGACATCCATGTTTTGCCACCATTCATCCAAACTAATAGTAATGGTGAGGACTGAGAGCGGTCTGTGATGCTTTTTCATTTCTGCAACCGTTCTTCAAACCCCTTCCCCCTTAAAGCAAGTGAAAGAAAATCTGTTTGTTTGTTACCTCTACTATTTGTTCTGTTGATAGAAGGATAGTGGTGAGAAGTTGTTACAGTGTAAAGCACTTTTTGCTTATGCGCTCTCAGACCGTGAGCAGATACCACGTAACTGCCACCTCCATTGTCTCCCATGTAAAAGTGAAAGCGGCCGTGCCACTGAGGTCGGCAGCAGCAAGTAGAGAGAGGACAGTTGCTGCTCTTGTGAACGCGCATGATTGTTTGCCACAGGAGATCCGTGATTGATTGAATTTTTTCAATGTGGTTGCTGTGTAACCATGGCAACCGCAGAAACTACACAGAAGAAAACTACCTAGAGGGTACCTGAATTATACCTGAATTTTTACCCTTTTCAGCATCTCTAAACAAAACACACAGTGCATCCGAAGAGTAGGATATTCAGGCTCCTTCACTTTTTCACATTTTGTGAAGGCTTATGCTAAAATCCCCAAAAAGATTCCCTCATCACTCCACATTCAATATCCCATAATGACAAAGCAAAAACAGAATTTAATTCAGAGCCTTTGCTATGACACCTGAAATTTAGCTCGTTCAGATCATTTATCTTGATCATCTTTGAGATGTTTCCTTGATTGTAGTACACCTGTTGTAAATTCAATTGATTGGACATGATTTGGAAAGGCACACACCTGTCTATATCGGGTCTCACGGTCGACAATGCAGATCAGAGCAAAAAGACAAATCATGAGGAGGAAGGAGCTTCCTGCAGATACCAGAGACAGGATTGTGTCGAGGCTCAGATCTGGGGAAGGCTACAAAAAAATTCTGCGGCACCGAAGGTTTCGAACAACCAGGACTCTTCCTTGTGCTTGTCCCACAGCCATCCTGAGCAACGGGGGGGAGAAGGGTCTTGGTAAGAGAGGTGATCAAGACCCTGATGGTCACTCTGACTGAGCTCCAGAGATCCCGTGTGTCCTAAGATGGAGGGGCTTATGGCAGAGTGGGCAGACGGAACCTCTCCTCAATAAAAGTTTGCAAAAAAAAGCAACTAAAGGACTCTGAGACTGTGAGAAACAAGATTCTCTGGTCTAATTAAACCAGGATTGAACTGTTTGGCCTGATATCTGGAGGAAACCAGACATGCTTACAATTGGTTGTCCTTCATCTACACAATGAGATTTGAGTATAGCAAAGTAGGAATGGTATGTGCATAGCAGCAACCATTTTCAGGTAAATGCTTTACTTGATGGGTTCCATAGTTAAATCACTACCAAGAAAGGGACTAGTTATATAACTGCAAATTCACAGGAAGGTTCCTGAAAGAGTTGGTGTAATTGGGGATTCATTTTCAACTGTTCATTTCCCATTTACTTCATTTCAATTAGCATAAGTGAGATTCTTTTAGTCGGTGCAGCAGCTCAGATGAACGAATGAAAATTTGAAATTAGTCTACAGGCAAGCATAAACTTGAAACAAACAAATATGAAGAATGAAGTTTCCATAGAGCTGTTCTATTAAAGAAATCTGTCTGGATCTCAACATCTGCTTTACAGGGGTTATTTGTTTTGCTATTGCTACATAGCTAATGTTAGCATTAACAGCAGTTTAATTACCAGTCGAGAACAAACTTTGTGAGTTTCAAACTTAATTCCATTACTCACCAAGAGCTGTCTCCAGTGGTGGAAAGAAACACTTTTGTTCTGCTTGTACTTCTATTACTTATTTTGTTCTACTGAAGTTAGCATGCTAACCAGCTAGCCCTGACCCAGTTGGCCAGTCTCATCACTTTACACACTAGTCAGTGTCCAGGCTGCCCTGAAGAAGTAGCGCTGCTCAGAGGGTGTATTATTACGTCTTGTCTTGTAAATACAACAAAGCTCTTGCCAAGACTTGTGAATAAACAGCTGTTAATGCTAACGTTGGCTATGTGGCAATAGCAAAACTTACAAATAGCTCCTTTACACTCAACATGACCAGTTGAACTAAAATAAATCACTGACTGAATTTAACTGCTGTAATTCTTGAACACATTGTGCAATTACAACCACATGTAGATGACACGTGCACAAATCTGAGTGATCCTGCAGCTAAAATTGATGACTAGAAGTCAGATCTCGTCAGTCTGAGTCATTTGTACAAAGTTGTAATTTTCCCAGACATGATCTACGTAGTTTCAGGAAATCATGTCCTTCGTCACCCAGCTTGTCTATTATTGTGTATTTTGATGCCGATCTAGATCCAGATGCTGATTAAAAATTTAAAGCATTGTGCAATGTTTAAAAAACAAATGAAGAGGACGGTGCAGTCTTGGCTGAGATGTGCATTCTCTGAGAACTTTGCTGTTTACGAAGCAGCTAAACATGCGTCAGGAAGTTACATTTTTCTCAAATATGTGAACTGATGTCAAAAGCACAGAAAAAAGCAGGTAAGACTAAAAGAATAAGAAGCACAAGAGAAAAAAAAGGGACATTTCAGTGATGAACACAAGGTGAAATTAATATTTTTTTGCTGTATAAGTAGTGATGGCAAACAGTGTGACACTTGATGTGCATGGTGAGAGGTCAGTTATTCACAGCAAGTGAGGTGTCAGCTCGCTGTGTGGGTTAAACCGAACCGTTTACTGCTGGAACACCCCTCTTGTTACCGCGCCCTTCAAGCCCAAGCTCGTACATACACCAAAAATAACAGCCCATCCATCACATCATGTCAACAACATACATTTACCTAATGAAAATAACCGGCAAACAGTGCATTAACGCACGGGCCTCCGAGGCAAACAGCTTCATACACATAAGCAGGGACTTAGCTTGTGGTTGTCAGGAGCATCCTTGAGTGCTTCATGGGATATAAATCATATAGAGCTCTCCACTCCAAGCTACTCCAAATGGATAGCTATACATCACCGGGCTCATCCTGCATTGACTTACAGAGATAACAGAGAGGTCAAGCTGAGAGGAAAAACGCACCAGCCACACAGATCTGTTTATAGATTCCCTTCCAAACCACCTGTTTTTAGATTGCTACTCCAACAAGTCAACACGTGCACGTTTGTAGTTTTCCCCAGTCATACCAATTCTTCATTATTTTAAGGGATCATAGCTTCTGGTTGTTATGTACAGTATCACAACAGTCACAGGCTTCTATCAGTTTCAACCAATTTCATTTCTCCTGCTGAGGTAAAAGATGGTCTGACATCCAGGATTTGCATTTCAACTGAGAGCAGCAAGCGTTCAATGGCAACAATGACACAGTATTCTTCTTGTGTGAGTATTGTTTGCACTCAAGGTTCAAGGCTCAGCGGTCATTATACAATATAGGGTTGCACAAAGAAATGCAGCTGCAGTCTTATGGATTTTATTATGTGGACGTTGTGAATATAGTGGTCTTTGGCACCACTACTGACGGCCTTGAACTCTCCAACAAGGAGGTTCTCGCTCGCAGCAAGCGATGGTAATATACTTCGATGGAAAAGGCAATGAGACGGTAACTGTGATTTCTTGTTTCACGCAAGATTTTCATATTGCGTTGAAATGAATGGAAACCAGTGGCTGGATGGAAAATACTTGGCACTAATGTGAAATATACTTGTGATTAATAGGTAAAAAAACCCCACAGTGTTATCAGTGGATAACCTTGCACTTAAGAGTGGTCAAAAATGAAAAATGATATATTTGTATTTTATGACAACTAATATTTCAGATATTAAAGTTAGCTTTTATAGCACTGATGAGGCTGCTGGGGTCAGAACTGTGCAGTTATTGGAAAATAAAAGATTGAACTACTTTATTACTACACACGTGATCAGCTGTCAGACAGAGTTGAGCGTAGGTGTACATACGGCGTACGAGTATGGTAGTTTAACGGTTAAGAAAATGTAGTTCAAAAGGAACAGGCTGTTTGATGGCAATAAAAAGCAGTGAAAATATTGAAATACAGCGTACACTTCAACTGACGTGTTTGTTTTTCGATGGCTGTGACAGTAGTTGTGTCTACTTTTCCAAAATGGCAGCGCAACTGAATTGAAACTACTGCAGGTAAGACACAGACTATGTGCAATTACCTCACACAACCCTATGTCAAATAACCCGAACTATCACTTTAAGTCAACGGCAAATTCTGCTGAAATAATGAGTAATAATAATACTGAATAGGTTATTAAGAAAATTAAGTTCAAGCAGGTATGAAAAATAGACTGAAAGCATCACTGCTGCACTAGCTGTATTTTTCTACAGTACCTGGACAATCTGTGCTCTATAGCTGGATTTATACTGGTGTGCTCACACAGCCCCCGAAGCTGAAACCTGTACCTCCTCAAATATACAGTATAACCTCACGTCTTTCTTACAGTGGCTATTCTGTGGAGACCACAGGAACTATGATTGGTCAGCCTGGGCTGCTTGTGTTTTCTGCTGCAGGTGGAAATTGTTGATAGTAAGAACAACATCATGCAAGGTGAAGGAAAGCTCAGCTATTTTTATTTCTCCTTTTCACTAACAAACATTTAACAAAGCCATCTGTACTGCAAACCTCCTGCTCACTGTGATTGCCACTCCATCGTAGTGAATGAAAGAATGTACACATGACTACTTTGAATATGGCCTGCAAAGTCCTGTTCAACAGTGACACAAGGTAAATCTTCCCATCATTGCTCTCTATCACAAAGTGAATGAAAGCATGTTGACACATTAACAGTGGGGTATATAATTAAAGCACAACACAGCCCGATCATATGTGCAACATGTGTCTGGTGCTATCAACAGGTGAAAATCAGCTCTGAGCCTTAAATCAGCTCTTTCACCAGAGGCACTTACAGCAGGAGCTGGAAAACTGTATCTTAGGCGAAGCTAGATACCACACAACATGACCATGTTGGAGGCAGAAAGCTCCAAGTTGCCATTCAGAGTAATGAAGCGTGACCTGTGTTTTGATCTCCCTGTCACAACTCACGGGACAGGAGGATCGACTGCAGCTGGCAGGCTGAACGTTACAACCTCTGGCAGCAACAAACTGCTGCTACTTACGCGCTGAGCTTAGCCTCCTGAATGCTGATTCTACCTTTAAATCCCCCTTTTAACACCATCGGAGCTTAAAATAAACAACACTCTTTTCACATTATATGACAATTACATACTGTAAATCTGTTTCCGCTTTTTCCAGCTCTATCACAGATGTAGGATGCTTTGAATGATCGAAGTATTCAAACCTAAGATGCCATGTTTATTGTGGCTTTATTGTCACATCCAATTAAAATATTCAATTTAGTCTTCATGCTGAATTTTATACACATCTCCTCCATAGTTGAGCACCATATTTGGTGTTTTTGGAAACATTTTGGCATCTCGAGTAGATCTGGAATAGAACTTTCCTTGATTTGATGACAGTTGGTTTATTCGGTCTGATCAAACCGCATCCACACAGACCTGATGAAGGAAAATCTTTCTTAACTGAGGTTTTTGTTTATTTAGCGAGTGCAAAAAGTAAATGAGTAAAACTGTATTTATGTAGACTTATTATATGCCTTAGAATAGTTTTTAAAATACCTTTTCAAAGAAGAGATTTGAACGGGTGAAATCGGGGGCAAGTGGGGGAGTGAGTGAGAGAGAAGAAAGAGAGAGAGACAGTGTTGTTTTTCGAGTAATACAATTTCTTGGTGCTCACCTCAAACTCACATCTTATCAGTCTGCTTTCTGTCTGTTTCTTTAGCCTCAGTTGTCTCTTTTTAGGTAGGCGGTGAGTGTACACACACACACACACACACACACACACACACACACACACACACACACACACACACACACACACAGAGATCATGTCCTTTGGTCGCCCTAGGTAATTACACATTACATATAAACACAATTTGAACACTCAACTAACCTCCAGTGGGACATTGTTAGATAGTCTAGAATCCAGGATTGAAAAAGCTCTGCCACCACAATTCTTGAGCTTTGAGGCACAACCTGGAGCCCTTGTTGATCTCATGATTTGATTCGGAAAGTCCAGAATCGATTCATTTCATTTACATTCTTGATGATTCAGTTATATCAGATAAATAACAATGTTGTGTAAAGCTGGTTTGAGAATTTATCCTGGGAACTTACATTTCTTCTACATTCAGTGAGCAGCACTGTTGTTTCTTTGAATATAAAATTGTGTAAAATGATCATTATACGCTAAATTTTAAACATTGTTAATTGTGGTTATAAAACTGGATCATCTATATTTTTTATGCCAACATGTGCCAAACAGTTGAGCAACAATTAAAAAAAGAAAACCTGCACCCACTTACAAGGGTGTCACTATGCATATTTTAAACGATAAATACTATCCCATACAGCTGTATGGGATATTTGTGTCAGTGACAGATGCTTCAACAAAGTACAGCAAATCCACTTTAATCATCACGTTGAGCACAGACAACAGTCTGTGACAGAAACTCTGCTCTGTGCACTGTTTGTTTGTCTGATATCTGCAGACAGACGTTAGCTTGTGTTGGTTCCCAGCAAGGACAGACTGAATCGGGCACTCGAATTCTGTGGCTTCACATATCATAGCCAGAAATAACAACAACACACAACAAACACAAACAGAGAGTTCAGATCAGCAGAGCTTTTTTTTTCAGCCTATCTCTCTCGTAGATAAAATCTTTAGATCCGCTAGAAGATAGCCAGAGTCAGCTAACCATGTCGGGTAACAACCGCAACTGTTTACTTATATTTAAAATAACCATTTTGTGATCATTGTTATAATTTGAGTTCTGCAAGGAAGAAATTTTACACGTCATGCACCATGTAGAACAAGTAACCACTGCCAACAAATAACATTTAGCACAGATTTATGTGTACTGATTAAAGATGTAAATATCAATGTTTTTATAATCAATATTGGATCATTCTAATAATTAATTAATCAGATTTTAAATTTCAATCCTAGAATTGACTGGAAGCCAGTGTAACGATTCCAGCTCTGGGGTAACGGGAACGCGGAGGAGTCTTTGTTAGCAATCATGCAGCAGAATTTTGTTCTTATTGTAGAAATGCTACGGCTTCTTGGCTTAGACAAGAAAATACAGCATTACAATAGTCAAGACACAGAGTCAACAGTGGAGGATTTGTTCAAACTGCTGCAGAGATAAGAGGGGACGCAGTTTAACAATGTTTCTTAAATGAAAATAACTGGACAGAATAACTGACAAAAGTTCAACTGAGTCACCTTTGGTTTCAAAAAGTGCTTTTGAAGTATGTAAAGAGCGTAAAACAGGTCCCAGAATAGACCCTTGAGGAACTCCACAGGTCAGAGGAGCACAGACTCTTTCAGCGATGGATACGAGAACAGGATAATGCATTTAGTCATGAATATGAGATAAATAAATACTAGCCAACTTTTCAGCTTTTAGTACAGTACTGTGAGTTGGAACAACAGTTAGCCTCCCAACATCCATCTGAAGTGATGAATCCCCACTGATTGTGTCCAGATCAACATGACTGTTTTCGTTTTATAAGAATTTAGCTTAATGCCACTTTTGGCCTCAGTCACTTTTTTAATCTATAAATAAACTGTTTCATATTTAGCAGCTCATGTGAATCAGAAGCCACTATATGAAAACCTGCACATGTTAATGCAAAACTACATTTGATACTTCAGTGTTTTTACTCTAGTAGAACTGTGAGTACAGGTTTTCTCTATTATGGTATTTCTTCTGTAGTTTTCTACAACTTACTTAATATATGTTGTGTTTTTACAGAGGGAATCATGTCTGTACATAAACAGTATAGTAGTGTTATACACTCCTGAACAGCTCCTACCGGCCTCTCATATTTCCATTTCCGTGTTTTAGTGTTTGTTCTCTAAAGTGTTCTCTCACTTTGTATCAGCAGGGATGCTTCACACAGTAACTCCCTCTGTCAGAGCCGCCCTCCTTGAGGGAAAACATGCGTGCCTCCCTTCCTGCGCCGACATAAAACTCAGAACCAAAATATGCATATGAATGATTCATGGGATCATTCAAAACAATACCAGAAACATGGGCTCAAACACACACACACACACACGCTCAGAGATGGAAAGGCAACAAAGAGCGCTTCCTGTCAAGAGCTGCCTGTCAGGAATTACAAGCAGCCTTTTATCTAAAATTGTCTTGGTGATTTCCAAAACATGATTCTTTTTTCCTATTTGCCTTTTTGAACCTCTTAAACACATCAACTTTCATGGCAGTCAGAGGGACATCGAGCTATCAACACAGCGTTCATGTGTTGAGCTTGGCAGGAATGATACTGATAGTGTGGGAAAAAAACTGGCTCTGTCGATTTCAATTTGTCAAATTATCTCCGCTTTGAAAAATAGGATGGAAGTGTGGAAAATGTTAAATAGATCAAGAGTGCGTCCAGCTAACTGTGTTTTGGTTTAATTCTGTTGATTAAAGGGTCGCTTCACCCAAACTACAAGAAAGAAAAATCTTTTTTTTAATCACTTCTCATATCTAGCCATGGTAATGAAAACAAGTGAAGTGTGGGTCTCACTTGTTGAGTTTGGCCATGTAGATCTTGATGTGGCCGAAGTCGGCCCTCTCTGCGGGGTCTTCGGCCCAGCAGCCCTCCATCAGGATGGTCAGCTCCTCCGAGTGGCATCTGTTGTCGGTCGTTGGGCGGAAGTACGGCTTCTGACCGTTCCTCACCTTCTGCACGATCTCTGCGGTGGAGAGACAGAGAGTGTGGTCTGCAGTGAGACACGTAGTGTGTGTGTGTGTGTGTGTGTGTGTGTGTGTGTGTGTGTGTGTGTGTGTGTGTGTGTGTGTGTGTGTCTGGATGAGCAGGCTGTTATACTCATCAGTCAGTTCAGGCATTTCAGTCTGTTCAGTGTGACTTGATGCAACCTCCTGTGTAGCTGAAGCTGAACACCGCTGTATTATATGGGGTGGACAAATGATACAACAGCCCTGCACTGACTCAGGGTAGTTAAAAAAAAAATGTTTTTCTTTTTCTTTTTAACATTAAATACTTAAGGATTAGTTCAACATTTTTATTATTTCATTTTCTTTTCTGTCGAGATTTAGAGAAGAAGATTGATACCCCTCTCATGTCCCTCAATAATTGTCCGGCACATAACCTCTAGTAACACCACAACATGTCGGTGGGCAGATTGCCTCCTCCAGACAGAGTCAGACTAGCTGCTGGCAAACCCCAAAAGCCTTTAAGTCAACTTTTTACAGAGAGGACGAGGCTGTTCTGGCAGATAGCTCCCACCCTCTCTCCAGCCAGTTTGAGCCTTTGAACTCTGGGAGGCACTTGGCAAATAAAAATGTATTTAAAAAGTCCTTAATCCCAAGTGATATCAGTATTATTAACTGTCTGTGAAGGATCTCACTCATCCAGGTCATGGTGATCCAAGAAAAGTTGAATTGAGGGCAACGAGACTTGGTTGAAAGACAAATCACCTCTGATCAAGAGGTTTCTTCAGTTCTGAATATTTTGTAGTGTATATAGTATATATTAAATATACTGAATATTTATATCTCTACAAAGTAAGAGATAGGATTTCAACCACAGAGACTAATGTGTAATGTGACCTCGTCTATATGTTTGTTTTACAAACTGCTCATGTCTTTCTTATTTTGTTGCTCCTTGTGTTTGAGCTGAAGACAAATGTTCACCCTGGTGGACAATAAAGATATTCTATTCTATTCTATTCTATTCTATTGTATTCTATTCTGTTTTCAGTCTTTTGCTAAGCTATGCTAACCAGCTGCTGGCTTCATATTTACCTTACAGACATGTGAGTGGTATCTGTTCTTCTAACTCTCAGCAGGACAGTGAATAAGCAAACTTACCAAAAAGAATTACTATTTTAAGGTTTAAAAAAAACAACCCTCTTGTTAGGCTGGTAAAAGCCTTTAAAAAAAACCTTTGGATTATCTTAATTCATCTCATCAGGCCAAAATCTTGATTTGTCCGTTACACTGATTAATGACCTACTACATGGGAAACTAAATGCTAACGTCATCATGCTAATATGCTAGAGTTAGATGTAAACAAAGCAAACTCCTGCTAAACATAAGCAAGTTAGTTTCCACTCAGGTTTGAAAATGCACGTAAAAACACATGGATGAATATGCACCTTGTGTGACCAGCTGAAACCAAACAGATGTTTTTGAATTATACGCTCTTTCTGATAATTTGTTCACCAACAACATGATTTTTTACCATGTGAGTGTGACCTTGGTTCTCTACGCTTCTGCAGCTGAAACACATTTACTGAGCTTGTATTTAACTAACAACTCCTTACTGCTACCACAATGCTGCTGCAGTGTGACTTATTTCTCTTTAGGGATTTCACTATGGGTTTTGATCTTTATTGCTGCATTCAGTGGCTGCTAAACAGAACCTAGATTACTATTTTGATAATCATGTTTTTCTGTTAATGTGCTATTTCTGGTGGATGAGCTTAATATATTCCTCAGTGCAGATTAGCTCTTTGCTGTTGCTGATTTCTTCTCTCTGATCCATTAATCGTATCAATCTAAAAGTTTGTAAGAGACATCCTTCCCACAATTATTCCTCTGCATCCTCTTCTTTCTGTTATTAGTATCATCACTGAAGACACCACAAAACTACTACTACAGTGCTGGTTAAATCACATTCAGACAGCAGAGAGCAGGTGACGACTTTCACTGCTCTCAGCCTGTTATGGATGGAAAAATATCAAGCACTTGTTCAATGAGCATCGAGCACGACTGCGAATAAAAAGCCAATGAAAGTCATCACATGGAGGAAGCACCCCAGGAGGGTTTTACACATCCACTTTGCATGTGTAGAAGTTGAAGTCAAGATGTTGAACTGCTTTAAAAGTTTTTTCCCACAGTCCCTCAGCAGAAGCAGCGGTGGAAGTATAAGAGTGGTGGTGAAGAAACCGGTCAAACCGCAATCGGCAACATGTGTGCAAGAAGGTGACGAGCCAACATGTCCGCAGCGATTAAACTCAGATTTTCTTTAAGTCTTAGTTCATTTAGGAAGATAAAAACATTGTGTTTGAGTTTTCCAGCGAGAGAAGGCTACTGCTAATTAATTCCAAAGTACATCTGAAGCCAATCGGCTTAAGCAGACTGAGCTGGACAACAGTTACAGGTTTTTTAGGACGAAATTCCCTCTTTGTGTCCTAGAGCAGTGTTTTCCTTGCTGAGCTGCGGTGGAGGGATGGTGACAAAAAGCTCACCATATAATAACTCATGGTAGCTTTGAACTTAATTTTTCCACAGAAATTAACCGTGGATTGGATCCCCCGATCGCCGGAAAAGGATCTGTTTGAGGCCAGTTCGGGAGCGGAGACTAATTAAAGTGACCAGCAGTGCAGTGCCTTCGAGCTATGAGGGCACGAGAGGATTGTTTTCATTGGAAAAATATTTAACCTTTCATGTATTGTTGGGCAAATACCTGCTTGCCTCTCCAGCCATTTAACTTCTCTTTTTTGCCGGACCAACTCTAGTAATTACATTCATAATGGAGCATCAGCACATAATTTAAATTAGGGTCAGTACAAGAAGTGTTCCCCTCGCAGTGGCCACACATGAAGTACAGTAAGCGTGTGGAGTCTTAAACCTCTAAGGTTCTTTATGGTGACAGACTTGTTTTTTACTACAGTATCAGCTTTGTTTCTCTTCCTATACTCTTTAAAAATAGATATTATTATTCTTTTGAAGCATTTACAGTCTACCTTAAACAAATCTTGTTGCTAACTTGAGCTGGACTGACTTATATTTTTCATATATAATATATGAAAAATATCTATCTATCTATCTATCTATCTATCTATCTATCTATCTATCTATCTATATTTCTTGTTGATGTGTTTTGTTAAGTTTTTGTTAAGTAAATAAAATATTAACATTTTTCAAAATAATACATGAGTATGAATTTTGAAAATCCCTGCAGCTTCTTAAACAAACATATTATAACTGATTAAGCTGCTTCGAGACATAAAACACATTTTTGTTTATTTCATTTATTTTTACTCGTATTAATCATTTTCCTTATCTGTGCTTTGTTTGGTTTGTTTCACAGTTCCATGTCTGAGATAGGAGCTGTGTTGGTTTCTGTGACTCCACCTGCCTTTGACATCTGGCCAACATGTGTGCTTTGTTTGTGTTCATGGCTGCAGCGCCACGATATAGTAGTCTGACCTTACAGAGGTCCCCTCTGAAATGTCAGTGAAAAGCCAATGAATGGTGTTCCTATTATGTGAACTTCCGTCGTTTCTGTCCTTGTCCTTCAAACTGAGTCTTCACAAATACAGTGTTCCTCTGGTTTCCTATAGAGAAGCTTTGTGTACGTTCTGATTCATCTGTTTGATGTTAGTCTGTTAGCGTGCTGATTTCAAGGCTCCAGCTCATTTGATGCCTCAGGGGTCCGCTGACCTTTGACCTTAGGCCTATAAAATACAGTTGTGTTTACCTTTGGGGCTGAGGTCCATGCCCTCCACATAGAAAGGCCCGTTCCTCAGGGCTATTTCCTGCAGGATGATG
Source organism: Seriola dumerili (assembly GCF_002260705.1). Lineage (NCBI taxonomy): Eukaryota > Metazoa > Chordata > Actinopteri > Carangiformes > Carangidae > Seriola > Seriola dumerili. The sequence continues at coordinate 4,749,001 of NW_019174336.1, forward strand.
CCGAAACTGTACACGTCACCCTTCTGAGTCCCGCGAGGAGGATGGCGGTCGTATATGAGCAGCTCAGGAGCCGTCCACAGCTTCTCTGAAAAACGAGTCACAAGTGTTAAACAACAGTGGCTGATGTTTTTGTGAATGAGAATTGTGCTGTGGACGTTCAAACTTTGAACTGGACTTACTTGCATAGACAGCGTGCGAGTCATCGTTTTCGCAGGACGAGCGGAAGCTGGCCAAGCCATAATCCGTGATTTTCAAAACAAATCGACTGTCCACCACGCAATTAGATGACTTCAGATTTCCATGGCAGCCGATGTAGCTGTTGTGGAGATAGTTCATTCCCTGGTGGAGAGGAGCGTTAAGTCAAGCATTAAAGGGTGTCCCCCCACCCCCCCCCTCTTTTCCTCTACTGCATAATCGAACATGAAAACACACAAATCCAGACATATGGAAATAATATGCTTTGACAAGTGGATGTATGCTGAAGCTTTTGAAAAGATGCCTTGTTTCAAGCACGGCAGAGTCATTGGGGGAATTTCTGTGAAATTACTGTTAATTCCTTTGGGAGGGGGGGGACAGTGAGTACTGACTGTACTCATGTTCAATATTTTGTGGAAACGGTGAGTCAAACGTCCCTCAAAGCTTCAGCAGCGCCTCTCCTCTGCAGTGCGCTGCTATCTGTGTGGAGCAATTTAGCCGCAGCGCTTCGTCACGCATGTAGTTCAATATCGAATCCAACCAGGAGACCGACCTCCAAACAAAAAGCCCCTTTATTAGGACGGATTGAAGATAATCTCCTGAAGTACGTCCACTATTAGTTTTGATTGAGCTGGAAGGAAATTTTAGCAAAGTTTATGATTATGTTTCTGCCCCACTTTACACTATATAATGGCAATATTTACTGTAGTTTCATACACTGCACTGTGCCAAAAATACATTTCTGTGCCTCACTCACACTTTCCCTGTCCATGCGAAACCATGGCAACCTAGAATTTTTTTTGTGTGTGTCTCTACAGCACACAAAGCAGCTCATTTAACATTGAAAAGTAACCTTTTGCCAGCATTTCTATAAAACCAAGAGATAAATCGATGCCTCTGTCCTGTCTGTGACTCCTGGTTTTTGTTTACAGTACAGTCTGACCACCACGCACCTTCACAATGTCATTGATCAGCGAGTAGCGGAACATCCAGTCCAGGTTGATGCTCTCATTCTCCAAAATGTCCTGGACAAATCAGAAATAGAGAAGAAAACATACACAGACAAGGAAAAAAAAATTGAGTTTCTGCTTCATCTTTTGAACTCTCTGCAGCCATTTGAGCAGCAAAGTTTATTTTGGGACTAAACACAGAACCACTTTCAGACCAGATACCGTATATTCTTTTTCATTTTCAGGGTCAGGATGTTAATGAATAACCCTCAAAGGCCCTGCAGCCAGCCGCTTACTGGAATCTGGGTCCTGCTTTGACTTTAAGCCACATCACATCAGCTGCAACTATTTGCCTTTTTATGCAGAAGACCTTCTCTACAAGTGTGAGTGATGAAGTCCATGGCTTGAGTTTCCCATTGTTTCCAGCTCGTCCATTTTAAGAAGCTGCTGGCATGTTGGGAACACTGTGTGCAGGCCAAGAACAATTACACTTGGTGCATCGCAAATTTCTTAAGACAAATAACAAAGATTGAATATAAGACAAAGACAAAAATATGTCAAACAAAGGCGCTCATACTGTGATTTTAGTGGGTCCTGTAGAGCTCCAGGGGCAGAGCTCGGTCTACACACAGGAATAGCCCGTCCATGATAAAACAGTTTATTCTGGTAGTGTTTGTAGTTTAATATTTGTTTGTCAGCAGATATGTCAAAAGCCTGTTGAGTGATTTCAGTGTAATTTGGTGGAACATTTGGAAATTCATGATCACAGGATTTGTTTTTGTAACATGGATCCAGAAATTTATTAAAGGGTCCAGGCTTTTTTAAAAAACAGTCAGGCTTTTTCGTGAACTACTTCACTTACTTGAAAGTAAAAAACATTTGCACAACACATGCACGGTGCAGCAGCTAAAGTGATTTTCATAAAATTACTTGATTTAAGTCAGAAAAATGTCAGGAAATAGTGAAAATGCTGCTCAGAATTACCCAGAGCCCAAAGTGATGTCTTTACATTGCCTGTTTTTGTCCGACCAAGATATAAAAGATCAGCTGATCCTCACATCTGAGGAGCTGGAAATATTTGGTACTTTTGCATGAGAAATTACTTTTTAATGAAACAGATCAAAATGCCGTTGTTGTATCTGTTTCTGTGTGACCACTGGGCAGATGACCATCATCACTTTGTGTGCAGACAAAACAACATATAATATGATAATTATTGTGCTTTATGGTTGCTGGCAGGTGGATTTTTTAACTTTTGGACAGACTCATGCTAGCTGTTTCCCCCTAATTCCAGTCTTCATGCTAAGCTAAGCTAACTGGCTGCCGTCTCCAGCGTCATAGTAACTGCACAGACATGAGAGTGGTCTCGATCTTTTCCTCTAACACTAAGAAAGAAAGTGAATGAGCATCTCTCCTAAGGGGCAAATGATTCCTTTAATTTTTTGTTGATCAACTAACAGTCGCTGTAGAGAGAGACCGTACAGCCTGGGCAGAGTATGTGGCTCTCTTGAGGCTTTTAGTTTACTTGTAAAATTGTTCATTTTTCAAGGAAACAATGATTTCATTTTCAAATATTGGCTGATTATGTTCAAAGTATATAAATACTCTGCTAATAATAATAATTTGTACCTGATGTGTTTTTTTATTCACACAAAGTTTAATTACCTCATTAAAAATAAAAAATTACACCCAATCCTACTTTCTCTATGTATCTATCAATATATGCAAATATTGTTTATTTTAAAAGTTTAACTACTGGACACAAGATAAAGATTTTTTGAAAAGTCGATTGTCAGTGTATGTGCACTGGAGGTTTCAGGTTTTCACATCACACATTGTAAAAAGCTGCATATTGGACCATAACTGTCTTCTACACTAAATGTGTTGTCACATAACGCTCCCATATATGCAGAGAGCACAGTGAAAGCTTCTACCTTGAATGTGAGAAATGAAAACAACAAACATTATTCTGCACAGTGACGGTCTGAAGTAACAATAAACAACACACAATTTCAAGCGGAAGGAAACTTCAAGTAGCAGAATATCAGCAGTTTGACACTAGTGTAAAGTCATGTGTCATAACTCTCTTCAGCAATATGTGTAAAAGTGAAAGAACAGGAGCAGGAGACTGTACCTGCAGGCTGCCTCTGGGACAGTACTCTGTTACGATGCAGATGTTGGGAGGGTCAATGCAGGCCCCGATGAACCTGGTTAGATGGTTGAACTGAACGTCTCTCATCTGAAAATAACCACACAAACACACTGCAACTGTGAGTGCAAGTCTTTCCAAACATCACATTCCCAAACCCCATGGAAACAGAGGACGGGGTAGAGGACTGACGGTTCATTTATATACAAAGTTTTGAGAATAACGCTGCCAGCAGTTCATCAAAATAGTCTATTTGCAGTTGGCTAGCTGGCACGCTGTCCTTTTTCTACGTGTTGAGACACATTCCTGCTCAGGGCACCCAGTTGAAACATGTGCATGTGCATAAATTGCCCTTGGAGGTTATGAATGAGCCAGTGTGCTGGGGATGATGAAGAAAAAAAAAAGAAAAAAAAGAAAAAGGTTGAGGTGTTGAGAGGATGTACGAGCAGGAATATGAGAGCGGAGCAGGCAAAACATGTAAAACTGCTCTACACGGAAAATAATCACGAATCACACACTGGGTTTACGATAAAAAATGTCTTCCAAAACATGAATCACTTGAAATATAAAAAGTATGAAAACAAAGATGTTTGAGGTTAAGTGATTAAGAGGGAACTTGGAGAACATTTTCTGGCATTTTCCTTTTATGAGAAAGTGTGAAAAAGCCCAGTCATTTTTTTTTATAGAAACAAACTACATGGACGTCCTGCTTCATTCCAGCCCGTAGGAGCACTGACAGAAGCAGAAGCAGAAGCAGAAAAAAAAAAAAAAAAAAAACCAGCAGCCAGCATGAAACTTCAAAAACAGTGTTCATAATTTCAACAGTGTACTTTTCTTCTTTGAGCGCAGTGAGTGACAGCTGCTCTCGCATCAAAACCAGGGAGTTAGTCGCTCCTGTTTCACGGCTCGGGAGATGTTAGCCTACCCTTTGGCCTATATAATTTCCCCTGCTGCACACTGGTGGGGGGGTGGAGGGTGGGGGGTTGTGTCCATGAGGGGGAGGACAGAGAGCGCTGGAAGACAAGTGCGAAAAAAAAAAAAAAAAAAAAAAAAAAAAAAAAAAAAAAAAAAGCCAGCAGCCAGCATGAAACTTCAAAAACAGTGTTCATAATTTCAACAGTGTACTTTTCTTCTTTGAGCGCAGTGAGTGACAGCTGCTCTCGCATCAAAACCAGGGAGTTAGTCGCTCCTGTTTCACGGCTCGGGAGATGTTAGCCTACCCTTTGGCCTATATAATTTCCCCTGCTGCACACTGGTGGGGGGGTGGAGGGTGGGGGGTTGTGTCCATGAGGGGGAGGACAGAGAGCGCTGGAAGACAAGTGGTTAAGTTTCCACTGGCAGATCCGTCTCTTCCCCCATCTGGTTGGCTTTTTCATGAGCTGAGGTTTGACAGCCGATCAGGCCCCCGGGGGCATCTGAGAAGCTGCCAGCTCAGACAGCAGCCTCTCTCCCATGTGCGCCTGCTGACTGACCGAGAGGCCACAGAGGCATCCGAGAAGCCCGGACCCCTCTCCTCCGAGGGAGGGGGAGGGGGCTGTGGCTCACTCAAAGAAAGGGACCAAAAATACAGAGTTGAGAATTTGAGTAGAGAAAGTTGAAGATTAAAAGATGTTTAAAGTGAGGAAATGGCCAAAAACCTTCCCCATGAGCATCCGTCTTGTTCATGAGTGCCTGTGTAATTTCAAAATTAGGGGTTTCCTTGTGCCACACTGTGTTTCCATCACCAAACCACATAAATTGTTTGTCCCTCAGCTTCCTTATAGCTCTCTCTAAATATTTTCCAGCCAGGGGGACCTCTTCTTCAGCAGCTGCTGTCGCTGATGTTGAAGAGACAGTTTAAGGACGTCAATTCTTTGCTGGAAGCGCTCGAGTAACAAGTGGCATCCTGCAATGGAACTGGTCACAACCTCCGTTTGGGTATGCTAACAAGGAGCCAGGTTCCACTTCTTGCGTTCAGTTCCAAAAAATAAAAAATAAAGCTTTTACTGTCCTACTGAGTCAGAAAAAAACTGATTCTCAGCCAATATGGTGAAATAGTTCCACTTTTTAGGAGCCTGTTTTGTAGCAGACAGAGCGATGGAACCTTGTATGAAGGTCTTTCTCCTGTAGTCGTAACAAGTGGAATAACGTCAGTTCATGGTTGTTTTATTTCAGAGAGACGATAAACGATTTGATGAGTAGAACTCTTTTTTTTTTTCTTTACAATTCACCCCAAGGTTCCAGTGGACTTTCTTCAGACCGAGGCCACTGAAAACTCTCAGAAACAGTTCAAGCCAATGGAGAAACGCAAGAATTTAGGATTGTTTTTCTGAAGGAAAAAAAAGACTAAAAATAAAAGTATAAGTATAATGTAGAGTCTGTATCACTACAAACAAAAATACAAAAGCGTTGGAACAAAGACGTTTCTATTTTGAAAGTTTTACCAGGAGCAAAGCTAAAAGGTTTTGTCCTGTGGGTTCTACTTAAGGAAAGACCGTGAAATCATTAAAATCAGTCGTTTGTCCTCTGCAGAGCATGAATTAGCTCAACAAATTTACCTGTATTCCCTTTAGAACTTCCACCTTACTGTGGCTCAAGAGGAGTGCTAAATATCCGGGTTCATCCTCTGGGCACCAAGAATATTCACGACAGTCTGGCCATTTAAGAAGGTTTACTCTTCTTTTATCTATGTTTTGGGCTCCACCAACCCATCATTTTGTGCTGGGCAGGTCATGTACAGTAGATTTCAAAGGTTTTTAGCTGAAAATATCTGCCTACTGTTGCAGGAAACAACTCAGTAAAGGTGTGGGCCATGAAAGCACAACAATGAGCTGAAAGACGCTAAAACACTTTGTATTTCTGACCTACTAAAGTCATTCTGTACAAGGCTGAATGCTCATGTCAGCTGAAAAAGCACTTCTCAAAGTTGCTACCAAGGGTGACTGTACATCTACTGTTATGGCAGCTAAACTACTGTGCTGTACAGACTTTTAATTTACTGTTTTTAAGTCATTTTATCGGGTTAGACACTTACACACACACTGTATAATTTATTAGTGTATAACCACTTTGTAACTAAAAACCAAAAAGTTATTATATTATGTTAGTACCAGTCGTCTGGCCACATTTTCCACTTGTACAAAAGAAACATTAAAATCTAATGGGCAGATTACCATTACATTTGCTTATTTAAAGCTGCAATATTCAATATTTGTATTTCAATAGAGGATCACATGACGAAGTGCATGTGAGATGTGTTTGTGTAGTGATACACACACAGATAATTATCGCCCAACTGTGCAGTTCCATTCAGATATAAAGCATGAAGCCAATCTGATTAATGCCTTATGAGAAATTGGAAGTGTATTATTGAAGTGCAGACCAGTGAAATTATACTAAAACTGGGCTAATTTGTTCTCTTCTCTTAAATGCAATTAAAAGCAGTGCAGCTGCGTTTGCCTTGTTTAAATTTAATACAAATTGGTCCGAAGATAGAGTGTCATATATTGTACAAATTGGACTGCTCTCATTTGTGATTGGGCTATATAAATGAAATTGATGTGACTTGATCAATACTGAACGCTTACATGTTTGAGTTCCAGTAAAACCTGTCTGGTCAGCTCAATCCTCTTCTTGTTGACATGCTTGATGGCCACCAGGTTCCCCTGCGTGCAACACAAGAACAGACAGAGGGATCAATCCAATGTGAGAGACAGCACTGATGCAGAGTTCAGAATTTTATACAAAGCCTTTTATCATACGAAGAGATTACAGACTGCAACGAGGACGCACTTTTGACTGGATGTCAACAAGGCGGGAAAAACGACAACAGAAACACACAGATTATAAAAGAGGTACAAATATGGATAATGAAAGTGGAGAGAGGAAATCCAACAGCCTTCAGAGGAGAGAACTGCACCTCGCACTTTATCCCTACAGGTACATTTGGGGCCTGTTTCAGTCTGCTGCTGGAGAGGAACTCTATCTGCCACTTTCATTATGTGAGGATCAGTTAAACAAAGGAGCTGAAGTGAATTCCTCAGAGCCAAACATGTGACAGACCGGTAACTCGTGTGAGTCCATGTGAGCGCTTTTAAGTTTTATTCAATATGAAATACACAGATAGGAGCTGACCATGACTGCATGTCAGGTACATCTGGTGTCTGAATGCTGTATGAAAAAGCAATTCATTTCAGAGTTTATCTTCCAGTATTCACAGGTTGTTAAGGCACCTCTCTGTTTGTTCTTTGGCTTCAGATTCAATCACCGCTGGCCTGTATTGAAATTGAGAAGCGTATCAGCACCTACGATGGTGCACGAGACCTTCAAGCTGTACCGTGACATCAGCATTCATATAAAACCCACATCATGCAGCTTCAAACAAAGACAGCTATCTCATTATTCAGCAGCTTCTTTATGTCACATTTCCTCACACCTCCTCCATCTTAAACGGATAAATCAGCAGCGGCAACAACTTGATGGTTATGTCCAGACTGCGAGGCGGGAGTGTAGATACAGAGAGAGAGAGAGAGAGAGAGAGAGAGAAAAAAAGAAGAAAATTGACACATTCTGCAGCTCACATTAAAACCAACTACCTCAATGCGCCCACACTCTCTCTTTCTCTCTGCTCTGTGGCTCTCCGGCTTTCTCCGCGAGTGTGCACATGTGTGGGTGGGAAAGGAGTGCGCAGGAGTTGAAAATGTCAGAACTCACTAAGCCTTACCTTAAAATAGCCTGTTTTTGCAAATAGCTGATATTTTCCATGGGCAGTTATCAAGGAGCCGTAGCTGGAGCCTCTCTGAGAAAGTGGAAAGGAGTAGCGAGAAAAAAAAAAAAAAAAAAAACTGTCAGTTAGATGAGAGAAAAGAGGATTAAATCTTGGTCATTTAAGAAGAAGCTTCCACTTCATTGCAGCATAGATTCCCCCCCCAAAAAAAGGGCTCATCCACTGACATACATAAAGCACTTTCCTCTGTGCAACGTGAAATTGCCTTTCGCTTGTATTTGAGAAAATAAAGCGTTTTCAGTTTTCACAACACCAACTGGAGTCCTTGGGCGAATGTCTGCAGTGCACACAGAGTGAACAAAAATCAAGTGGGCGCACTGCAGACAAACAGCCAGCACAGTCAACTACGCATTTGTATAGAATGCAAATATTGGCAACACATGGCACACTGGAAAATACATTGGTCTGGAAAATTACTGTGTTTTCCACACACACACACACACACACACACACACACACACACACACACGCATGCACACTCTCTCACACACACATTATCCCAGGAATTGCACTGGAAACCAGTAATGAAAAAGGTGTGTGCATGTGCTTTTCATGAACGCTCGCACGTGTGGGACGAATAGCAACCCAGAGGAGATGCATTTCTACAAAAAACCGCACACTGCATTTTAATACACGGCACACAGCGTGTAAACAGGGTGAAGCTCTGCACTTCAGACAGGTCAAATTAGCATTTCTGATTCCCGGTGGGTCCGATTTTACAGCAGCAACATCTCGAGACGGATAATCAGTCCTGTATGAATGGAAGCTGTCGACACATGTGTTAAGTCTTTACCAATGTGACCTGCCAGATGAACAACAACACGGGAGGCTGCGCCAGCAACACTGACGGCATAACAGACGGTATAAAGCTCAGAATAATTAAGAACTTTTCAGGGCTTTGCCACAGTGTAAGTACATAAAGTGCTTGAGAAGATGATCCACCTGTGAGAGGGTGAGGCGACTACCGGCTCGTTTGTGGTATTTATTGGGGCTCTCGAACTGAAGGTCCTCCCACCGGATCCTCCACAGCATTCCAGCCAGCTCTTTCTCCAGCTTCAGTTTCCTGCAGAAAAGAAAAACCAGGTGGTGAAATCAACAAGGACGGCGGCACGAAGACCAGAGGAACAATCTCACATATAGAGCTCTGGGTTGAGCGTGTAGCAGAGGCTGTAAGCTGATGTTTTTTACTACAGTTGTGAATCTGGAGCTAAATAAATTAATAAAACTCCGTCAGAGACAAGGTGGTCTGTTGACTCACAGGTTTTACTTTGAGGAATTAGTTCATGAGGTTTAAACCAACATAGAGTTCATCTGGCAAGTCACCTTCAACAGAGAGCCAGTCACTCAATTTGCGTAGATTCATTCGATCTCCATCTTTACTGGAGGAACTTCCTGAGATACTGGTCTCAGGTCTGATCGCAGACTGCTTCATGTCCAGCGTTTCCTAATAGTTACAGAGAATTCAGAAAGTCTTCTGACCCTTTCACATTTTTCACACGTTGTTATGCTAAAATAAAAGATATACCTTTTTTTTCACTCATCAATCTACACTCAATACCCCGTAATTACAAAGTGAAAACAATCTTAGAATTTTTTGTAAAATTATCAAGAAGGAAAAGCTGAAATATCACACTGACCTAAGTATTTAGAGCTTTTGCTATGACACTTGATCTTGATAATCTTTAATATGTTTCTGCACCTTGACTGGAATCCGCCGGTGGTAAATTTAGCTGATGATTTGGAAAGACACACACCTGTCTTTATTAGATCTCACAGCTGACAATGCATATGAGAGCAAAAACCAAACCAAATTTCTGCTGCATTGAAGGTTCCCAAGAGCACAGTGGCCTCCAGAAGGACCTTAGGAAGAGAGGGGACCAAGGACCTGATGGTCACTCTGGCTGAGCTGCAGAGATCCCGTGTAGAGATGGGAGCAACTTCCAGAAGGACATGTGTTGATGCATGCAGGCTTGTGTGTTTGTGTTTTATTAGATTTTAACTTCACTGGTGCAGATGCTTATTGAACTTTGGTGAAGAGGAAAACAACTTTTTCAGGTGACACAAAGGGCTCCTTCTTTCAAACACATGCTGAAATACACAACATGTCACCAAAGTAAAGACCATATTGGGATTTAGTGAAATCAAGTGATTTGTAGTCAGTAAATTGTATGTGTATGTAAATAAAAAATGTTAGTCAAAAAGCCATATCAATATAATAACAAAACCACTTTTGACCCTTAAGAAAAACTTTAAATCACATTTGTGACTTGAAATGTTGGTGAGTTGACTGGATGTCCTGCTGAGCATCCACTGAAGTTGTTAAACTGAGGTTCTCATATCTCCCTGCATGCACTGCATTTGAGGTAAAACGAGAGAAAACCTTCTGTCTTCTACTTTACATAAAGATACGCAGATGGAGACTTGTTCTGATGACTCATAGGTCTTTTCTTCTGTGTAAAATGAAAAAGAAAAACAAAGATAACTATGATGAAGATTAGAGTCCACTTCAACTCTCACTCCCACTCTCTTTATTTTTAACAAACTCAGTAAGAGCGGACTCAGATGTTCTAACCTTATTTCAGTTCTAACACTGGTCCAAAAATAACTCCCAACTCAAAAACTGTTAAGAGTTATTGTTCCTTAAAACTTGAAGGAGTAATGTAACTGGAACACTGAAACATACATCTGTATGATTGGAGAGTTATGGATTGGACTTAATGTCTTGAATGTTTATTATAGTGTTGTACGGTTGCTTTGGCTCAGTTTTCATAACAAAGATCCAAAGAGCAAAACTCTCTCACAAAATGCTGTAATTTTTATTTGAGGCTCAATATCACAGAACTAAAACAGCAACTGAGGCGTCATAAAACATGTTCATCAGAGAATCAGAACACTGCATCAGTGAGCTTTAATCACTGTTGCATTGAAAATAAAATGGTCATCATCAAAACAGTGACTAATAATCATCACAATGGTGTTTGCAATAGTAATTGCCTCGAAGATTATAAGGAAAAGCAAGGAGGGGAGACAAGCAGCAAGGAAATTAAATGTACACACACGTCAGTATTTATGATCATGTAGAATAAGACTTTGAACGACTTAGGCATTGAAATTCTGCTCACCTTCACAATGTTCTTAAAATATGTAGGTATTTGCAAATACAGTGATTTAGCGGTATTCATTTCTAGGAGAAACCATTGGACTCTGCACTAATAAGAAGTGGCCGTTTTCTGACGACTGAGAATGTGACTGTTTTGCAGCATTGTATGTAAAGACATTTTTCTTTGTTTAAAAGTAAAAATATGGGAGGTTAGTCTGACCCTGTGTATTTACAGCATATTGAAACCCTCTGGTGAAAACTGATCCAATGGTAAAATAATGAAATAAACTCGCTCAGTCAAGATTAATGTTTTATAATTACTCATGAACAAATTCTACACAAACTATACAGTAGATTATTAGTTCTCTTATCACAATTTTAAGGAAATTTGTGTTTTTATTTTAATATTTAATGTGTTATCTTATACTTAAACATATTAATGCAGCATTTTTGTTTATACTCACATTTTTCATTAGTTGAAATAAAAGATCATAGATTTTTTCTACACAGAGAGATAGAGAGACAGAGAGACAGAGAGACAGAGAGAGAGAGAGAGAGAGAGAGAGACAGGGCTTAATTCCCTTGAATTTTGTTCATAAATGTGTTCAAATCAGTGTTAGTGAGCACTTCTCCTTTGCCAAGATAATCCATCCACCTGACAGGTGTGGCATATCAAATCACTGATTACACAGCATGATTACTGCACAGGTGTGCCTTGGGCTAATCACAATAAATGGCCACTTTAAAATGTGCAGTTTCATCACACTTGTTGAGAGAGCTTGCACTTGGCATGTTTAATGTCCACCAGAGCTGTTGCCTGGGAAACCAATGGTCATTTTACAACCATAAACCATCTCCAATGTTTGTGGAAACATGAAACATGGGAGCAAAAACAAAAGCATTTTTGTTCAGTGTTATTTTACATTACACTTTGTCGTGTCGTTTTGTTGCCTTTTGTTACATTGGGTCGCGTTGCTGCGTCGCCGCATTGCATCACGTTGCATCATACAGAAGCATATAATGCATTCACTTGAGAAAAAAAAAATCTGCTTTCTCAAGTAGATGCATTAGCTTCCATAGCATCACATTGCGTCATTGCGTCGCGTTGCATTGTTACGATACAGTACTTTACACTGTGTTATTGCATTACGCCGCTGCGTTAAGTTACACTCTGTTGTGTCCTATATGATGTTATCTTATGTTATTATATTAAGTTAGGTCACATAATTATATTACGTTAGATTCCGTTACTTTTGGTTACATTACATTACGTGTTATGTGATGTTGTCTAGGTTGCGTTATGTTGTGTTGTGGTAGGTTCTGTTAAATTTTGTTAGATTAAGTTACATGATGTTATGCTTAGTGTTTTTACAGTGTAAATAGGTTGCTGAGTAAAGCTGTTGTGGCTGGTTGATCCAGGTGTCTCCTTTGGCCCAGTCAGTCTAATGATTCAAATGCTACAATATAATTATGTCCATCATTCACTCAGTATCACCCTGATAACTTCTGTCTCCTATGTGGTGCATAATGACAGATGGATAAAAGCAGACAAGACTAGAAACTCTTTCCACAGTCTTAAACTGCCTCCAAATATCAGCAGAGTCTAACCACGTTAATTAATCTAGTAATTTACATGTCAGTGATATTTTTGACATGTTTTGAGTGTTATTTCTGAGCATCAGTCTGACTGGCAAACACCAAGAACCACAGAGGGGAAGAGGCATTCCAGTGAATCAACACATCTGGGGCAAATCTCAGAGGAGCTGCTGTTTCTTAACACTTAATGATTAACAACAGAAACACATTCAAAAATAAAACTATTAGTCCAGGGTTGTGAAAACCTGAGTTGTTTTTTTTGTTTGTTTTTTTGGGTAGGGAGGAGGAATTTCATTTTCAGTTTGAAACACTGAGAAATGAAAAAGGAGCAGAGCCCACACATTCCAATCCAATCTAAAAGGTGTAAAACACTTCCAGATGGCTGCAGGAAATTATTGCAGTGTTTGCATATTGCAGGGTTTTAGCCTTTCCCCGAACCATCCCAGCTGGCCCCAAAAAGTGGCCCGTTTATTTCCTTTCTTTCCTTTTTTTTCCCCACCAGGACAAACTGTGTAGGTGGACCCAGAAACTTAAAGGGGATTCTGATGCTTGTTTGTGTCCGCAAATACTCCAGACCCTGCCTAAGTGAAACCATTTTCAGGACAGGAAACACCATTAAACCACCGGTGCCCTCCAGCCCCATCCACCACCACCAAAAAAAAAAAAAAAAAAAAAAAAAAAAAAGGTATTTTTCTATTTAAAGAGCCTCGTTTAGAGACCTCTGGCAGCCAGAGGGGCAAAGTGTGGGGCTCCACACTGGGCCTATTGTTTCATAACTCCCATATGTGAATACCTCTGCTGGACCAACCCCTCCATTAAAACAACAGAGCCACTGCTGCTCTGCTCAACATCCCCTCACACTGCTGCTGTACACCAGACGCCAAAATCAGATGAGAGGGGCCGACCGTCCACCTGGTGAAATCTACTGAGCGCTGCGGGATGATATTCAACAGTAGCTCGATCAAAAATGAGCATTACTTCATTTTCACAAATTTGCATTTGTGCACTGCAAAAAAAAAGCAGTCTAATGTGTGAGTAAATAATCTGTTTCTCATAGAAATCAGCTTGTTTCAACAATATTGCACCCGAGCAGTGATTTACCGTATTCCATCTTATTACGCTTTTTCACATTTCTACTAAATTTCTTAAAACAAGAATTTTTCAAGTTATATTCTTTTTTTTTTTTTTTTAAAGAAAAACAAGAATTGAGGCTAAATTACTTTTTTAAATTACATTTTCAAATATTTTGCTTAAGTACATATGTTTTGACCATGAAACAATACAAAAAAAACACTCAATCCACATGTTGCTTTTTATTAAATTGCATATTCAACAAAATTTTACTATTGTGTACATTTTGCACAGTCAACAGTTTTACATCAGTGGATCAATCTATTACAAAAAAAATACTGAACCAGCCACCCATTTGTTATACAAAATACACCAATAATTTAAAAGTATAGATTACTCCTCTCATTACAGATTAAATATGGATTTCTCATCCTTTTCTGCCTGTGAAATAGATTTAAATCCCAAAATGTACCCCGAAGAGATTTAATTAATCTGAGTATAAAATCTTTTCTTATAAGTATCAAAAAACGTAAGCAGCAGCAAATATATAATTAATAGAAACGATAATAAATTCTCTGTTTAATTCTTATCATTAAAAAAATATTAAATAAATATCAATTTATCTTTGCAACCCTATCAAGCGACCCCAAGCTTGAGAAACTTGTAGACTGATTGATCTGAGAATAACTTTCAACAGTGACAAAACTCCAAAGTGTTTTAGTGGTGTTTATGTAAGGCAAAGTAGTGAACATGGAGGCCTTTCAGCAGCTGGTTGATCTTTGAGACGGTTGTAAAAAGCTCTGCTGTCTGCCTTCTCTGTCCATCAGCAAAGTTCCACTGGTGTCTGCATAAACAGGAAGCGATTTGTTAGCCTTTGGTATCAAACAGAGCCGTCACAGAGAAACCCCCCCCCCACCGGCCCCAGTTTCTAAAGGTGGTGTATTTTTTGCTTTTTTTTTACTTGAACAGAAGGTTTAAATTTGCAGTTGCATGGCTCTGGGGTGAACGAAGTCGACTCAAAATCCAATAAAAGACAACATGTTTGGGTCTGTGAGAAATGGCTTTCCATGTATAAAACTGTCATGTCTTGATGTAAATGATAGATATAAATATAGACTGGGGCAGAGAGTGCAAAACTGTAGGTCAGGACCAAAAATGCATCACAGAGATTCCCTGTTGGGACAGAAATAGATACTTGTTGCTATAAATCACCAAATGTTTCTCTTGGATCTCAGATTTTAAAAAGAAAAAAAAAAAGAAAAAAAAAAGAACAGCATGTTTCACTAAACTTACCGGCCGAGAGGCTAGCTGGTCAGGAAACCGTGCTGTGCTTGCTGCCCCGTGAGCTGAAAAAACAGAAAAGAACCTCTTAATGTTTTCAGAATTAAGTGCATGCTCTTTGTTTAATTAATGATCTGGTAGTTATTTGATATGAAACATGATTAACTCAGATTCAGGTTTAATGGATTTACCTCAGGTGGATAGCCGCTCCTCCATCTTTCTTCCACCATTCGTCTGATCAAAATCCATTCTGATTGGCTGGTGATTAACACTTGTTTGTGTTAATAGTCAGTATTAGAAAAGTGATCAGATTACCGCTGTGATTTGTTAGTTAAAATCAGCTCCTCTTTACTTGAAAATCATTGTGTTTACTGGTCGTGAACATAATTAACGTGTAGAGGGAGAAAACTTTGAAGAAGCGATGATGACAGAGGGAAAATAAACATAAATTTTCTTTCATTGCATGCAGATTTTTACCAATGACATTAAGCAGAATTTAGTAATCTTCCAGTAGCTTGACTGCTTAGAGCATGCATGATTAACTTGTTGTGTAATTAAATGAAGCTCAATCTAATTCTCAGAATAATTTCCACAAACATGTCGACTGAGACACAAACATTTCCATTCAAACTGATTTCTACAGCTGAATAGAAATGATGTGGCGGGTTTTTATCTCAAACATACACAGCTGCACGTGGCAGCAATTAACAGTTAAACACCATCACTTGTCTAAATACTTAATTACATATCATTGAGTCCAGTTTATTTTTAACTTCTCGCACACACACACAGAGTCTGTAGGATCTCTAATGCCACCTACAGTATGGCGTACCTGACACTGTTCTTGCTGCTCAGTTCTTGAAATAAGTTGAAATAAACTCAATAAAATAAACTCATCTATTTTGCTGATTTCACTGACCATCTCCAGATTTTTTGGATTCGACAAAAGATACACCGCAAAACATCTTCATCTTATCAAATCGTGTTATTTTTGTCTGCTGTAGAGTCATAAAAGTATAAAAAAATCAAAAGTCAGTCATAAAAGTCAAATGGAAAAAATCTGCCAGAGCAGTAAGTTATTTAACCAACTTGTTTCAAGGCTGTAGCCTGGATTCTAGAAACACTGAGGTCATGAGTGCAAATTCCTCCAGCGTGACCCTAACCCACCCCCAACAAAACGTTTTACTCCACACCAAGACTTTTATATTCTCCACACATTTCTTTATACTTTTAACTCTTCAGTGAGGTTTTGGATAAATTTAATGTCACTACATGTTTGTCTAAATGCCGTTTCAAAGAATGATCAGTCCTACTTGGAGGAAAAACACAACAAAGTATATTTTTGCCAACAGTTCAACTGAAAGATACTGAAAAACTACGTGATTGTAGAACATAAACATGATGTTGAAATCCCAAAAATTCCCAGAAACAATGTTGACCTCATCCACACAGTGAACAGCCACAGTCAAGACAACCTTATTGTATTCATATAACCTAAAATCACATCACAGCGTACAACAGTCGCTATCCTACATAAGGGAAAACTCCATCAAAGTTGATTTATATTGGAAGCACATTAAAAAATGATTTTACCACAGTGGCAGATGTTTTCAATTGTACAATTTAGTATTTAGTTTTAGACTGAAATGACTTCATTGGATTGAGATTTTTGCTGTGTAAAGGTTTGTTTTGCGGTGTAAGAAACACAGGTTTGTTTTTAAATTGAAAACCAGGCATCTTTGCGCTCTTCTAACAGGATTTTAAAGACTTTTATAAGCCAAAAGACTTATAATAACCAACAAGGAAACATGCAATGCTTTGAGAGTAGTACAAAAATCACAGAGACTGATGTTTTCCACCTGACATCAGCAGTGTGTGGATTATTAAAATAGGAGGCATTTAGCTTTAATCCAGAGCAAAGAAAATAAACTTAATGAACACACTAATGATCATTAAATGAGAATAGCAGTAAGGGTTGTCTGGGGCCAGTATATGAGCTCACTTGGCAGCTTAAACACACTTCACCGCTGCTTTAACGCCGTCACCTGCTGAGCTGTTGCTGTGGCAACAATCGTGTAAATACCACACTGGCACCTATAGCAGCACGACCCATAAATCCTGTTTCAAACATCTCTCTCTCTCTCCCTCTCTCCCTCCCTCCCTCCCTCCCTCCCTCTCCCTCCCTCTGAGATAGAAAACGTCTGCTGTTTGATGAGCTAAGAGCAGTACAGACAGGAAGCATCAGCTCGATGAGATCAAACTCACCTGTAAATGAGGAAGCTGGAGATTCCAAAAATGATGAGCGCTAAGCCGGATCCCACAGCTACGATGCCCAGAACTGGCAATTGACCTGGAAACAGGAGATGGATTGCACACTCAGTTGTCTCTCATGCGTTCAACAGATGTCCACATTCATATCTTTCAAAAAGAAAATAAAAAAGTGTGAAAAACACAGCTGTGACTTCCTGGAGTACAGCTGCATCGCTTTAGCAATCTGTCAGCTGTGGACACCAGCAACAAATTCACACAGTTGCACTGATCTGACATTTCTGATTTTTATTTTAAAACCCTGATGGAGACTAATTATCCCACCAGCTGTAATCACAGGATAAGCTGATACTCATCATAGGGGGAATATCATTTCTTTGTTTGAGAAGATTGAAGTCACCTGCAGTATTTGCATAGCTTGAGCCAAGACATGTTTAGCCTAGCCTAGCATAAAGATTGGAAGGCATGGCAGAAACAGCTAGCCTGCCTCTGTCCAAGGTGAAACAAGAGTCTACGGCCGTGTTAGTGCTGTGTGAGGCTGTAACTAGGCACAGCGGTGCTTTTATCTAAATGACTAGATGCTAACATTTTGACAGCGGCAATGCTAACGTGCTGATGTTTAGCAGGTAAGAAAGCCGAGGCTGATGGGAATGTTATTAATTTCGCAAATTAACCAAATTTCATGGGAGTCCATCCAACAGTTGTTGAGACATTATACTCAAAACCACAAGTTTCAACCTCATGGTGTCACATGTCACATCCTCTGGGGACATGAGTGTTTCTACAGAATTTCAGAGGCAATCCACTGAGTATGTTGAGGTATTTTAGTCTGGACCAAAGTAGTGGACCAACCAACCAACACTGCCACACAGCTAGCACGGCTAAAAGAAAATGTGCCGACCTCCAGCACCACTACATCTGTCTTCTTTTTTTTTTTTTTTTTTTTTTTTTTTTTTTACACATTGTATCTCATTTGTTTAATCCATTCACAAACAGAGATGGAAAATTATGATTTGTGGCTTTAAGGGGTGTTACATGCTGGAACTATTTCTTGACAAAACAACAGTTTATCCATCCACCCAGCACTTCTGAGCAGCATCTCAGACTAGTATAGCACTGAGCACAGGTCGATGAATCCATGAAATACAATTAACTTCATTGTCAAACCTGCTATGCAGTTTGTAAACTTCATCAGTCTTATCGTCCTCAGTGTTTCTACAGTTTTGTGGAATTAAAACACGAAGAGCAACAAACATCAAGGCAGCAGCTTAACACTAGGAGATAACAACTTGTCTTCTTTGTTGTTGGGGTTGCACAGTTTGATATTACTTGCAGCTTATAATTGATTTTAATAATCCCATTCTCTGGAAAAGAAAACTCATGGTGCTGACAGTGAAACAATGGACAGCATACTGGCCTCTCTGTTTCTTTATTCTGTAGATTAGAGACTTTGTGTCCATACATGATGTAAAACTGTTAGTCGACAATATGCTTCTGCAAATTCCAGAGTATTCATTGTGCTTGGTGCTGAAAGCAGTACTCAATAAGGCGACATCCAGGCTCTCAGCTCTGCAAATTATTTGCGGATGGCTTCAGAGTTTGGGACAGAGTCAGATTTATTGCTCCTCCACTCATTATCCATCCTTCTTGCCAAAATACATTCATAATTGCAGTGGTTTTCCTTCACAGTTTATCATCTGTGACATTTCCCTCTGAAACTGTCACTGTTCATATACCAAAGGCCATTTCTAGCACTTATCTTTCACACTGCTTATTATTCGAGCAAATATTACACTTGAGGATTTGCTCTTTCAACTCATTGAGGCAAAAGGCTGGGATGAAATTGATGATAAAAATAAAACAAATATACCCACGCATGATTGACATGAAAATGTCACAGGCCCTGTAGGGATTGTAGTGATAATATAAACAAAGCATGAGTGCCCTGTCTTACTCTAAGTCAAAAATATATCATTAAAGGTACTGTATGTAACATCCAGAATCCTTGCTAATAATCACACTGGTGGCCGTGTCAGTGAACTGCAGTCAGCGTCATGTGGCTTGTGTTCGCTGTTTGCCTAGCTTTCTCCGAGATAAGCAATGTCAGCCTAGCTAAATTTGTTGGATGATGGTTAGTGAACTAGACAGAATATTATAAATAAGATGTGTGCCACACTTCATTACTGACATGATATAGACTGGAGATAATACACATGAATCTACAAAGTAACAGGTTCTAAAGAACAGACGTTTTGTGCTGAGAGCAAGTTGATGCTTGACGTTAGCAGGCTCCATTTCTAACATTAGCTAATGATGCACACTGTTGGTGCTGCAGGGGAGTGGAAGAGAGGTATTGAGATCAGTTACTCAGAAGCAAGCTTTAACGTCACATGCTTTGGATTTTCCAAGAAAATACTTCCCAGAAAGTCCTCTAAATCAGCCTATAGGTTGTTAGGAAACCAAGAAAGTCTCATTTATAGTTACATTACAATCTGTTCACACATTGGCAATAAGAATACATGTAAACTGCTTCACATTCTTAGCAAAATGAAAACTTCTGGCCCAACGTGTCCTCGGCCCGAGTCTGGCCCACATACTTCCACATCTGGGCAGATTCCAGCTGTTATTCTCCGGTACTGGCTGAAAGCCAAAAGATTTTCTATGTGTGTGCCAGAATTGGTCCAGATGTGGAAGTAGCATTTGACAGTCATGCTGTATATGGGCCGTGGAACTTTGCAGGGCCTTGATCAGAAGAAAACAAAGATGTTACCCAAGTATGGCCCGGATTTATTTTTGGTATCTGGGTTAAGTGTGGGACAATTTCACTTGATGTCAATTTTGTACATGAACTTCCTTGTAACAAATATTTTCATGCCATTTCCAACCATGGGTCAGTGAACCTTATGTTGCTTGTTTAAAAAATACTTCACTTCAGAAACAGACAGACTAAAATCATCTGTAGGCAGATTAAACTCTGAACAGTGTCCTGTTGAGACGGAGTGGTCATACCATCATTGCAGGAGGGGTCGTCAGTGGAAAACACACATGGGGGGTTATCCAGCGGTGGGCCCCCGCTGGGCCAGTGGATCTTCTCTGTCTGGGACCAAATGATCTCTCTCATGGTTCCATTGTAGTACGCAACAATCTGCAAACACAAATGAATTCACTGATTAAAATGGACGAAAATAAAAAATATTATAGCAATTTCTAATTTCATTGTCAATGCAATCTCTCACTGAAGGTTTCTAAGTTAACATGAGACCGTCTTGCAATGGGATCACATCAGCCATGACGCCCTTCAACATGTTGACATTCTGACCCATGAGTACTCATTATTACCAGCCATAACAGCGGGGATGGTATTGTTTTCACCTTGCGAGTCTGTGTGTGTCATCATGCCAAAATGTGGTCCTGGAGACAGCTACTGTAGCGGGAACTAACACAGGCAGTTTTGAGTAATTTGGCAGGTGTGTATGTGTCTGTGGATGTGTTTTGTCACAACAATAGCGTCACACAACCGTGTAAGATGCAGTCACAAAACTTTTCAGGTACATTTGCGTGCAATTTGAGACAATAAAGACGTCACACTATTCCTTTAAGACACAGCATTAATTTGCCAATACTTTTCAAAATTCCCAGTGAGTTAATTATCTTTTTACCTTGACTTAAAATATTGTCTTGTAATCACTATTTTTAGACTTAATTAATTGCCCCAAGAATATGTGTGTTATGTGTGTGTGACTTAAATTCAAGGCAAAATTCAATCATGACCTTTTGATAACAAGCTTAAAAAAACTAAGTTCATATGTCAATATAATCAATGAGCTCAGAGTGATGAGACGATATCTTTATTTCTTAAGACAATGAGATAATTAAGTTGTGATCTCACAGTAACAGGGCTAAAAAATATTCACCTCAGACTGGCTTCAGTAGTTAAGTAGAACAGAGGATGGTATATAGTATTATTCTATCGGCATTAATGTTTATTTAAGAGTTACATTAGGTGTTTAACAGAAAAACTAGTTTCTTGTCCTGTTCTGTTCTTGTTCTGTTTCTGTGACCTATGATTAAAACATATGAGCTAATCAGGAGCTACATCTTCACAAGCAAAGTTTGTTGCGTGTGTGTGCGTGTGTGTGAGAGCTTTATTTTGACGGTGCAGCTTCCTGAGCAGCATCTGTTGTCCTGCTGTGAAACATGACTCTTGTATTTCTCACTAGCTGGAGGAGTTGTGTCGTGTCCCCTCTGCTCAGACCTTGAAGGCTGTCACCCCCACAGAGGGTCATCAAAACAATGCTGAATTTGACGGGTGGAGGGGCAGAGGCTGTGCAGTCTGAAATAGCGCCGGTATTTCAGTTCAGGGGCTGTGTTTACCACAGTCTTCGGCCAAAAACTCTCCTCCAATAATTCACTTCATCTGTGTGTGTTCACTCGTTAAACCTTGAATACCTTTTAGGCTGAAAGCAGAACAATTTAGCTTATTTTCAGTGCAGCTAAAAAAAAATGTATTGAGAATAGATAAACGTAAGAGTGAATATATGTTGAAAACACGGAATATACACAATGCGGACAAACGTTTGTCATATTGAAATTAGAATTGGAAACACATTACAGCCTGTTTACAGGTGTTGGGGAGCACTACAGCATGAATGTGTGGAATAAAAAAAAGACAATGAACTGTCCATCTTGAATCTTACAGTGTTATAGATGTGCAATGCTAAATCAGCAGTGTAGTAGTAAGATGTCTCCTCACGAGTCCAAACCATGACAACAGTGTACACCAAGTGTACAGTGAAACACCATAGTGATGTAGGTTAATTCTTGTCCTCAAAAAATAAGATTTGTAAACTGAGTTTAAGATCACATCATTATGCGTAAAGACATAAACAAACAATACAGTTATCCAGAGAATAAGTGCTTACAGCAAAGCAAGATATATCTTGAATACGATCATGATGGAATCTTTTTTTAAACATATGAAGCCGTCCATCACAATGAATCAGCCTGAGTCATTTTGATGGATGCATATTCTGTTTTGAAAGTGAAGTCCATATATTGTCATCTACACAACACGTTCCACAGTCTGAGGTCCTGAAAGCTAAAACCGTTCTGTGATGTTTTCAACCAGGCTACAGGCAACTCAGGTCAATCGGCCACATGAATCAACCAATTAAAAGCTGAGGATAAATGAGACCAGGAAGTCACGCCGACAGCCTCTGAGGACTGCTATGAAATTCTAACTGAAGTCAAATGCCGATAACCCACTTCTTCTACCCTCACAGGAAAAAAAAAAAAAAACACAGGACAACACTGGTTCACGGCAGTGTTTGCAGAGCACAAAATACACAAATATTTTCATTGGACTGTGAGGGAAATTTGAGGTTTTATGCATCTTATCATTAGAGAACTCAGGACTGCAGAATATCTCCCAAATAGTAATATCATTTGCCTTCCTTGTATCAACAACCAAACAGAAGTAATGGCTGAAGTTTTAAACTACGCAACACAATTTTAATAAAGTTCTCATAACAACAATTAGAAACACAACCTTATAGAGACTAAAAATTATTCCTTAAAAAGCTCCAAGTAAAAGGTTCCTAGTGAGAAAGCTGACAACAAAGACTGTTTTGCAGTCAATTACACAATAATGTTACATATTATTAATTCATTTATAATCATTATAGCAGTTATCGGCAGTAACATGCTTGCAACTCTTTTCTTTCTTAAACTTACCACATACAAATAATAAAGAGCAGTACATAAAGACAGAACAGCAAAATATGTCACAAAGAAAATCTACAATTACTCCTCATTTAATGATCAGTCCAGTTTATTCCCTACAAAAAGAAACTTCTCTGTGTCAAATCAGTTAATAATCTGATCATAAGACATCATAAGCAAGTCCACCACCGAAGCTTGGTATCAGACCTTACCTTCTGTGGTACCAAGAACTGACAGCTGGCTTCGTCAGATTTATGGTCTTGTTCATGTATTATATGATTAAATACTTCCTGATTTAGTCAAGATTTTAGACTATTTTATTGTGACAAAGTTCAACAGCAGTTGATTTTATACATATATATAATTCTGGACAACAAGAAAGGGTTTTTGTATGGCATATGTTCAGATGACAAAGTTTAACATTTGAGATCTCATATTAAAAATATTAATAAAATACTATTAAAAAAAACCTCAAGAATGAGGCTGACATGGTAATAATAGGTCAACTGAGTCCCTCACTCCCTCATTTGCCTATCAGCTCAGTCCATGCCTAAAATCAGCTTATAAACTGCCCCGACTCTCTGTGACAATCTGTGTGCCCTTGGGTGCATTGAACCTAAATCTTAATGCCGAAAATGTGGTTAATGATTATTCTTGCGCTCTCTGGCATTTATGAAGATTCAGTCCAATAAAGTCTTATCAGAGATTTCAGCCAACATCTCTACTGCAGATTTAAAACAAACATCAACTCTTCTCATGGATGAGACTACGACAGATAGAGGGGTGTGTGGTCGCTAGCAACAGCAAAAAAAACTCTTCCTTTAAAGGAATGTGATGTGATGTAATGAGTCAGCATTTTTGCACCTCCAGTTCCCTCACCCCAAAGTTGATGGGGTATTTGAATGGGCTTTTGGTTAGATGCCTGAAATAAGGTCTGTGGTTAATACAAACTCAAGACATTTTCACATTTTATTCTACAACATAAAATGTGTCAGTAAATACCCCAGTCGTGAAGCTTTTACGTGTTTTACAGTTGCTAACAAGGGGCTAAATAAGACTGGAGGTTAAACATCATCACACCGAGCACGAAAAACAATCTACTCACCAGTCCACCTTTATAGACTTGTTGTGTTTAGACTCGCGCTCTTGCAAATTATTCCAAACTTTGTAAGAGGAAAGGCTTTTATAGAAGAGGTAAGCGCATATTCATGCAACTGTGGTGTAGTTTGTTTATAGTCTAACATTCGTTTCTTTTTTGGCAATTGTACTG
Source organism: Seriola dumerili (assembly GCF_002260705.1). Classification (NCBI taxonomy): domain Eukaryota; kingdom Metazoa; phylum Chordata; class Actinopteri; order Carangiformes; family Carangidae; genus Seriola; species Seriola dumerili. Next base: position 4,773,367 of record NW_019174336.1, read on the forward strand.
AGGCTTCAAAAATCAAAAAAGCGGTGTTCATTTGTGAAGATTATTGTGCTGAAGAAACGTGTCACAGAGCTTATTTTCTGCAATAATCCAAAAGCCAGTGGGAAATTCCCATTAGCGTTTTGTTGAGAGAACCAGAGTGATCTCTAACTTCTGGGTTGGCCTACAAAAATGTCATCCCTGCAGCACTCTATGACTCCCCATATGAACCTCTGCTGATAATCACAAACACAATAAATATAAAGCAAATCAACGACAGTAGCAGTAAATGATTTACTCACCCCGTACTCTCCTGTCTCCTGGTCGGTCATCGCCCACAGGTTGACGTCTATATCCCTGGCATTTTTGTGGTCTGTGTTAACAAGTCCCGTCACTCCTTAAAAAAAAAAAAAAAAAAAGACAAAACCCACATCAAGAGTGTGATTCAGTGTGTAACATCACATAGTGTCCATGAGATGTGTTCATATCATCTGCTCCCATTCAAATTTAGATGATTCAGTATGTGCACACAGGAGTTTTTCTCTTGTCATCAGTGTCTGCATTGCAGGGGCTTTTCAAACAGGGACCTTCCCCACTCCATCACAGTGTTACTCTGTTTATAGTCCGCTGAATGAATAAATACAGCAGCAAGTTTCTGGATGAACTTTGCTCTCAGGAACTGTCGCAACTTTTCAAAACAGTTGTTACTCCCAAATAAAACGTACTCCCGAGCTTCTTTTGTTGCATTTCTTCTTTTTTTTTTTTTTTTTTCCTTTTCTTTCAACATTTCCTGCTTGATTTTTGCACACAACACTTTACAATAAAATGAACCCATCTACTGTTTCCTAGACTAAAGAATGGTATATTTGATCCTAAATACAATGTAACCTTTAAGTTGTTAATGTCTGAATGACAATATGAAACGTCTGTCTTAGTTTGAGCAGTTTACGAGTATATGTTCGTTCAGGTAGTCGCATGGGACTAACATTGGAATGGAGCGTCTTCCATGGCGAACACAACACAGGTCTTGCACATGGTCAGTAAGTCTGTATCGATGTTTATTCACTGTTGGAGGGTTTTATAATCCACCCACTCCCCACTATTTGGTTTGGGATGGCACTTCATGTGGCGGACCCTCCACACAAACGTGCAAACGGAGTGGAAGTGGGTAGAGAGAGGGTGCAGGGCAGGGGCCGTTATATTTGGATTATTTCCTGTCAGTACAATATTCTTACCATACTGACTTTATGTGTGTATTAATAAGAAACAGACACCAGAGAAGTTTCTACAACATCACCAGACTTATGTTACCTGAAAAGTGACAGCAAAAATATCTGCAGGATTTTGCAAATAATCCTTCAAGAGACAGTGTTTGACGTTGTTCCAAGCTGGTTCACAAAGTTCCAACACAGATGCATCAATTAGGCTCACGACATTCATTTCACCTACACCCATGTACTGCACTGTCGAATGGATTCTTTCAAAACAGATAATGTGGAAACTCATGATAGTACCACCACCATTTTCAGTATTATCACAATTTACATGTCACATTTTTCAGCTTAGTTTCTATCTTGTAAAGAGCTCCATTAGCAGACACCACACTGAGCTTTATTCTGTCTAGAACAACTAAGTACAACAAAGGTTAAAAAACAGGTGACCTCTAAGCAGAAAAAATACATTTGCTGGGTCAGTACTGGATATTTGAAAAGCTCTTGCTTCTATAAAAACAGATAGCATCAAACATTATCAAAATGTCCATGATAATGAATTGAAAGTTTCCGTTGTTTATTCTAAACGTGGGCTCTCTTTTCCTTCTTTTCCACTAAAACAAAAAGCAAAACATCCCTCATCAACCCTTTTAAGCTGAAGCTACAAAATTCCATTGTTCTGCTTCTTCCAGTGATGTGAAAGCAGATCTGGCAGGCAACAATATAAACAAGCAAGTGTATGAGCACCCACATCAAGCATCAAATGGACTCTTAACTGAAGTGTTGTGTGATAACTGTTCAATAACACTGTAATTATTGTGTTGAAAGGGCATATTTTAATCGCATTTTGGGTTCAACGGTGTTTTCCAGTGCTGTGCAGCTGTGCCGGTCACTTGGCCTCACTGCATGTTTACTGGAGAGCACTGTTCCCTGTACTGATTTATAATGATTTTCAGAGCCAGTGGAGCCTCCTGCATTTACATATAAATCAACATCAAGTTCATATACGTGTATATCCGTGTGTAGCTGCAGGTTTTAATGAGTGAGTATATGTAAAATAGTAAAAAAAATATAACTAGTTGAGACACACTACAGACTTTTGATTAGAGAACTAAACTGCTGAATAATCAGGCTATAATAAGTACATAACCCAAGTGGTAGCCTGTATGTGTAATAATATCCTAAACATATGCAATATTATCATGTGCAATGTTACCAATGAGCAATACAACTGAGTACATGTACTTATTCTGCTTTTATATCTCCCCTGCTATTATACTATTTATTGTTTGTTTTATACTTATTCATTTAGATTGTAATATGACTACTTGTCTGCAAAGTTATGTTTACTATATGTGCCACTGGAGATACTTAATTTCGTTGTGCACTATGCAATAACAATGAAGGCATTGAATTGAATTGAATTGAATTGAATTGAACTGAATCACCCCAGAAACGGCGGTTCTGCGTCCTCATTGTGATGTTAATGCCATCGTTCTGGGCTCCCCCATCCGCCAAAGTCTCCTCCAAGGCCTTTGCGTACAGCACGAAACCATCATAGAAGCTGCCAGCAATATAGTCCATCTGAAAGAAGAGAGACAAAATTCTGAATAACCAGCAACGGAAATTTATGCAATACACAGGGTTTTGGCTTCGGACCTTAATGATGTAATAAAAAGTTACTTAACATTTCCTTCAGCCAGGGCTAAAAAGCCTGCTTCTATGAAATGATACGATTTTGGCCAATCAAAGTGCCAAATACCAACAAAGAAATTATAACTTCTTTAAAAAATTACAGTTTATTTTAGTTTACTAAAACTCACATACTTAATGGCTGAGATGAAAGCAGTCATAAAAAGTAAAAGTACTAATTGCTAACATTATTGTAAACATCATTCCTCATTAACTGCTTACAATTACACAGCACAGTGGGGATTTTTCTGCACAGAATATCCCATAAAAGATTAAAGAGGTCATGATGCACGGGGGTTTTCATAGGCTATAACTTACCAATGATGGCTCCAAGTGCACACCGAAATCCTTCTTAGCTCTGGCATGGAGTTTCTTCTGGAAGTCTATGTACTCTGGATTATCAGGAGGCCGGTACGTTATGACGAAAACAGACTGGAGGAGACACAGAAACAGATTGAGAAATGTGACCTGAAGATTGAGCCATGAAACATTCAGAGTGTTTGTCTTTTTCAGACTGAACAGGACACTGGAAAATCTTGTGAAAACACATTTTATGAGTTTCATGTTCTGACTGTAATTTTAAATTGCTATCTAACATGTTATTTAGTCTCTTTTTCGTTCTTAATGTTTTAGAATTATGCCAACGAAGTATGGTTGAAATACTCTCTCTCTGTTTCATCTTGTTTTATAACTACTAGTCAGTAATGCCAAGACTCCATATGTTAACTCGTGTACAGGCTAACGGTCTAGCAGGCTAGCGTTTTAGCATGCTAACGGTCAAACCAAGGCTAACAGTCATTCCTAAGCTGTTAGTAATTTGTGACTCAATGCGTTGCAGTATTTCTGCTCATCTCATCTTTCTCATTTGATATCAGAAACAGATAGATACTGTGTGTAAATTACATCAACTGTGCTGTGAAATGACCTTTCACGCAACATAACATTTTCATACGTAAGCTAAGTATGCTAGCCATTGTGAACCCAGCCAAATGTGTGTTTACAGTTGCAGTGTCCCAATCTGTTAAGGGAATTTTCTAGATGCTATTGTCAGTATGAAATAAAATATAAATTACATAAGAAGAAGAAAAATTTACATATATATAATAAATAAAACAGTAATGTAAAGCACAAGTTATACCAATGTTACTGGTCTGATTGTATTTCATTGTTTCCAGAAGCAAATGTCAATAGTATAAAATGAAATATACTGACGTAATATTCCTCATATACAGAGAGTCAGTGCTAATCAGTGCCTGTCTAACCCAGGCTGTAGCAGATACTAGGCAGCTTTGTGACCCCAAAAGAAAATCACTTAGTTTTCTACCTGTCATGTGATACCAAAGTAGACAGACCCTGCATGCGTGTTCTCGATTTTGTTCTTGTTATCTTAAGATGATATAATGAATTATTCTACAAAAAAATGCATTTTATTCTGAAAGATTCTTATAATATGTTAATTTGTATTAAGCAAATATTTTTCAACCTTTTTTAAGATTAGAGCTATGACTTTCACATTCTGATAAAATGATAAAATCATGTAGACAAAAATGCATGCTGATAAAATCAAACCCATTTTATTGTTTGTCTGGATTGTCTTACGAGACACTAATAAAGAATTTTAAAAAATTGCTTGCCCTTAAATGTCCAGCTGAAAGAGCGAATGTCAACAATCAATTCTTTCATGATTTGTCATATGGGAAATGTTGGAACCCAATCACAAACTTCCACATGCCCTTATCGCTCTGAAGGAAGCTTACTGCCATAATGAGCCCTGATACAAATTAACGCTTTGCAAGATCAGCAAAACGGACGCCAAAGTTCATTCTTCAGCCAATGTTAGGAGCAGTTCATTTTTGGATCAACACATATTGAGATAATGCAAAAGCTGTTTAATAGCGATTCATGGTTTCAACACAAAGAAGACCACTTGAATTAGTCATTAAATCTGGTCTCCAATCTTCAAATTGCTTTTTTCTTTAAATAAATCCACCCCTTGTTAACAGGAATATATCATGAAACAAACTACAATATGGTGAATGTGTGTAGGCTAATCAAAGCAGTTTTCACTTATTATGAAAAAAACATTTGAATTGCAAACAAGATTGAGTAAAAATGTCAATTCAATATCCTCTTTGACAGAACAAATTAAATTACTTCTTTATTATTAAACCTGACTTTAGCTAATAGCACATTTAAGAGGAACAGATAAGAGGGTATTTGTGGAGATAAAAGGCGTACATATGTGAGTAATTATGCCTACAGGCACAACACTAAATCACCTTTAAGCCTACAAATGACACACAATGGAAGACATTCATTTCCACACTATCTCAATGTTTCACATACATCTTAAACACTATAATCAAACATGTTTAGTCCATTATGACAGAAACTACCATAATCAATTTAATATTATGTTCGATTTATAGTCAGGAAGCCGTTTTCCTTCAAAACTTCAGTTAAAAGAAGCCAGGGTGACATTTAGGAAATAAATTAGACGAACGGCACATCTGTGCCCACTCTGCTATGTCTCATTGCACTAATTTGTAGGGCTAAATAGCTTCCTGTGAAAACACATCCCCTAATTCATTAATGTCATGCAAGAATTTCACTCCTTGAAGTGGCTGAAATGGTTGGGGGGATATATATGTCCTCTGGGAAGACTCAGTTTACCTACCACTTGGAAAAAAACGATGCAGCTTCCTAAGACCATCAGAGTGCACACAAGCTTTTCAAATACATGGCTGTCATTACCTTAAAAGCTTCCAACACCATGCTTTGGCTAAGTGTCACTCATCTCAACGGTACATGTTAATTGAAGCACGGTCACTACTTAGAGTAATGTCAGTCAGTTGGATGAAGACTCCAGGACCTTGAATCACTGCCCACGTTTCTGATTTTTGCAGTGATTAGATCGGCCTGCTGAAAATAATGTAAGCAATAACAACTGCTCAGACAGAAAATCTTATCATGAAAACAATGTCAGAATAGTGAAGTGAAAATAAACTGGCAATTCAGTCTGATTGTCAGGTTAACTTGGATCCAGTTTGTCAGCTTTTCTGATTTATGAAGTCAATGATTCAGAACTGAGAGGTTGAATAAACACACACACACAGCAATCTTTTTAAAGTTTGTTTTTTTAAATGATAAAATCCTGTTTCATTTTTCTTGATTGTAGTGCTGCAGGGCCTCATTCTTCGTTTTCTCAAGATATAGAGCCTCATTTAAAGCACTGAACAAGATGATGTCTATTGGAAACAGTCTAACTACGCAACACTTTTCACTGGTTTTAAGAAAATACAGCTTTTATGACTCCATTTGATAGAAATGATCAAATAGTGATGGGCTCAGTTTCAAGGTGGATTTATTTAACGAAAAAATTTTTTTTACACTTTTCCTGTGTTTTATTTGAAGTGTTGATCCATAAGAAGATACATTTGTAGCTTTAAGAACCAAAAACCATCTCAATGTAGTTTTAGGCTGTGTGTATTTCTCTGTGGACTGAGCGCTTTGATAGTTTCACAGTATTATTATACTGTAGAACCTACACCTTTATAATCAAAAAAGACATGGACATCTCACGTCATATTATATGGGACCTTTAAGAAACTTCTTGGAATGAGTGATACTTGAAACCATTGACAAGTATTGTATTTGAATCAACTGTTGGTTTTCATCAGGATTTAAGAACTTGGTTCTGTGTAACTCAGTAAGCAGAGCCCGATAAAGATTATGGGATTTAGAGAGAAACTGGGAATTAAATATCCCTTCTCTCAGACATCCATTTTCCAAGCCAAATGGTGGTTTTGGTCTTATATTATTTCCTGCCTCGAATTACAAAGCAGATGAAACAGTGACAGTCCACATTCAATAAATCTACAAAGAATCTGAACACAGTCTCAACTTATCAAGAGTGACGCTCCAAACAGACCCATGGCTTTTTGAAATCGCCCTTTACGGCTCTGTATGTGAACATGTATGTGCATGCATGTGTATATGTATATTCATTGTACCTTGAAGACCTCAGTGAGATCAGCCTTGTCAGAGTCAGGGCTCTTCCACGGTTTGCGATCCGTCAAGCTCTCTGCGAACACGTCCAGATAGAAGATGGCATAGTTTTCTGGGTCCTGGATCTCGCTCTGAAACAGTTTCATGATGTTCAGGAAGGTCTCCAGGGGGCCGCAGATGTATACGACTGCAGACAGAATGATAACAACAAGATGTTTAAAATAAAAAAATAATACTTTTCTTTATACACTGCAAAAACAAAATCTATCTTATAAATCCTTATACTGAGTCCAAAAATCATATTTACACTTAACAAGTGAATAAATTTGCCATTGTAATGAAGTTTCAGTGAGTTTCCAGTACAAATCAACATGTGTCAAATGTTAAGAATTTTCTAGATTCAAGTGTGATTTTTCTTGGTTTTTCTTTGTCATTTCAGTGCATCAATCTGCTTATTTTGACATCTTCCAGCATACTGACTCACAAGAAGATCATTGAAACAAGTTCATTTGTGTTGGAAAGCAGCCTAAAATACCCATAAACACTGACTGGAGACTACAAGTCTTTTAAGGCACAGTAATAGACAACATATGCACAACACAACACACGAGTTGGAGGAAAAATTTCACTTGCTCAAAGGCCACATTTACATAACAAGACTTGCTGCGCAGTTCTGTGTTTTTTGTCCACATGTGAATTTTATGGCCATATTTGATTATTTACATTCAAAACAAGACATATACATACATGAATAAACACCAGATGTAAAGCTGAACCAGATTACATCTGCAACAGGCACAAACAAGTCAGGCATAATAACTGAGGCTGGAGAGCAGGAGGCAGGCTGGTCTGGTCTGTGGCTGGAGGGTTGACCATAGAAATGGGAGGGGCCTGTACAAAGGGGGCGTGGTTTTATTAGCCCCTTCTCTAGTAGATACACTCCTTGATTTTGTTGTAACTTGCCCAAATCCTCAAATTTCCTTCCTTTGCACAGTGTTGAAGTTTTAAAGCACAGCTGTGACCTGTGTTGAGTTTCACAACATCAGTGAGCTGGGAGGAAAGCTGGGTGAAACAAAATCACTTATACAGCAGGAATCTGTAACCTCTTTGACTTAAAAAATATTGGGAGGGAAAATAGTGCTGAGAGTTGTTAGACAGTCAGACCAGCACATGAACATCATGTGATTAAATGTCTATGTGCTTCCTTTCAGTCTAATTGATCTAGCTTGCTACCATTCTCACCGACAATATTAATAATGTCTGTTAAAACCAGAGCGGTGGGTCACATTTTCCACTTTTCTTTTGTAGTTTCACGTAATGTGACAAGCAACATAACGTGAGCAGTGGATAACATACTGGCACGTATTTCAACTTTCGCAATGTCTGATTCTAATAAATGTGAGGCTTTGACACACTTCACTCGTCTGCAGCAGATGCACCAATGAAAAAAGGCAGCAAAGAAGTGAAACTGGAGACTGAAATCATTCGGGGTGAATATTGGAGGAGGACTTCATACAGTGGAAACAACTGAGGAAAGAGATATTCAAGGAGAGATTCAAAAAACATTTTTTTAATCTTTCAGTTCTGATGCTGGTAAAATATTAAAATTATACTTTTACAATATCTTACTTGAGAAATATAAATTTAAAAAGTAAAAAGAAAAATCATGTTTTTTCATGTTCAGTTTTTTTCAATGTTAAATGTAAACACAAAAAGAACCTTGCCAAAACAAAATCTGATCTAAAATTGGCAAGTTTTTTCAATTTAAAACCAGGCACTATCTGTTTTAATGTTGATTAAAATTAGGTATCTTACCAAATATTCAGTGCCAACCATTCTGTGTTAAAAAACAACTGGGTTTCAAACATAAATAGAAAGTTTTAGATTTCAGCTTTAGTCTTAGTGACCTGGTAGACATTCACTGTCTTGCTCAAAGACAGTCCAACACTTTTTTGCTGTTGCAGCAATCAAACCTGAGGCCCATGTTACAGTCTCTGAGAGCATCTCTATACCCACTACCTTCACCCTGCCACCTACACCCTCCTGCTGTTGAGTCATGAATAAAAAAACGTAGCATTATTTCCATTTGTAGCGTATGTCAGAGTGGCTGCTGCCAACTCTGAGGCAGCGCTCCCAGTTAGCAGACATTTCCTCATGTGTTAGACCAAAGTTGGCCGCAGCCTAGACCCCAACTCTCATCTCTTCCAACATGGTTCGCCATGCCAAGTAGTCCTGCTGTCTCCTGGACCGCTCCCAAAGTAAATGCTGCTACACAGCCGAGGGAAAATGTCCTCCTGTGTTGTAGCGGTCGTACAGTATATGGACCTGCTGAGGCTTTACACAAAAGCACATTAAATTATTTGGTACAAGTTGTTCCACTTCACAGACTCCAGGATGGTAATCAGCTCAGCTCTGCTCTCTACCCTGCACAAAATCTCCCTCTTACATAATTTAGCCCGTTATTAAAGGTCCCATATTATATAAAAAGGTAGATGTCCATGTGTTGTTTGATTATAACACAGGTCTAGGTTCTATATTAATACTGTGAAAGTATCAAAGCGCTCAGTCCACAGAGAAATGCACACAGCCTGTATTCAGAAACTGAGCCTTAGAACGAGCCATCAGGACTTCTGTAACTTTGTGATCTCACAACAAAGCAGATTTGTTTACCTGAAATCTGCTATATTTTTATTGGCTCACTCAGAAAACAGTCAGCCAATCTGAAGAGAGGCTCAGAGCCTCCTCTCTTCTGATTGGCTCACCAACCTGTTGTTTCTAGAGCTCCTGAGAGAGGAGATGTCAAACTACTTTGAGATAATTTTTGGTTCCTGAAACCACAAATATATCTTCTTATGGATCCCCACTTCAAATAAAACACAGGAAATGTGTAAAATATGGGACCTTTAAATCCGAAATTCATATTGTCATAGGACAAGATTGTTTCAAGGTTTGTCTGTCATCAAGTCTCATTTTTACCTCTCATTTTTCCTGTTTTTATTCTGATAGTTTGCAGGACTGTCTCAAAAACCTGTTGACCGATTTAATGGAAAGCTGAGCCAAGTGATTCCTCTTTGATGTAGAGCCAGGATTTCTCAACAGTGCAAGATAGCGTACAATACAATAACGCACAAATAAGAGGACGGATGCATGAGCTCTGGGTACTTCCTCCTTGATAACAGTGCAGTCTGCCATTTCAAGATAATGACACTTGATAATGACCTAAAAGAGGCCTAAACCAAGAAAAGTGAACCAAGGAAAATACAGAAAAAATAAAACCTCCTGAGGGGTGAATGAGACATCAAATGACTTGTTTTTTCTGTGCTGCACACTTGTTTTTCTAAGAATAAAGCTTCCTGCCATCATGTAATACCACTTTTACCAAAACCGCAATGATTAGGCTACTTGTCTCTGATTGGCTGGCAATTGTTAATGTGATAATCCTTGTGATTTTATAATAATTGATTTCTAAACATTTACTCCAGTCGCAAAACAGTTGTTTGGTTTTTAACACGTGAAAAATAACAGATTAACAGATATTTATTAACGTATTATTTATATATTAATCCCTTTTTATGATAATTTTTCAGCAGTAGCCATTCAGTGTACTGTAGTTTTCATTGTTCCTGGCAGAGTCAGCCTCTCTGGCACACAGTTCAAATTGCATAACCACACATAAGGGATTCACAGGAAACAGCACATGCAGGTACTAGATGTGATGCATTAGACGAAAGTCGGTGCATGCAGGCATTTCAAAACTGTTGACTATCTTTCCAGCTCTTCTTTATCAAAACAACATGAAGCAATGATTCTTCTCAGCACAGGTTTTTTTTTTTTCTTTTTTCTTCTTCTTTGAATCTGCTGTAAACAGAAACACCCGTTGCTGTTTTTCTGTTGCCTTTCTGACAGAGAAGCTCCTAACAGCGTGCACTCTGCCCCAGTGGTCAATATCCGTGTCCTTTTCAGTGCAACTCTGGAGCTTGTATTATTAAAGGGCACATGCTGTTACTGCAGGTGTTGCCAAGTAATTCAGGACTGTTGTAATTTTAAAATTTCATATCAGCACACTTCACTCCTCTTTACTGTCGGTACTACTACAATTTATTCGGTGTATATTGTCTAATACAACAGATCTCCTCTATACACATGGAGTTGACAAAATAATAGAAACACCTTTATATGTGACACAACACAATTCAACAGCAGCACAAACTACAGCCTCCAAAATGACCATAAAGATGATTCAACACCTTTGTAAACAACTTCAACAAAAACTGAAACTCATCAAGTTGCAGGTGAAACACTACACTGTGTTCTTCATCTCCATTGTTTTCATTATTTTCTAACGTAAGGAGACGCAATAAGTGTGCATTATCGCCTGCTTGTTTGCAATGAGGTTTCATCTTGCTTCAGAACTTGGTATTGAGTCTGAGTCTCTTGGAACAAAACAAAAAAAACGGATGAAGTAATATCAAGTAAATAAAGCTGAAGACTCAATAAGGTGAAGATGATCTGTTTGTTGGTAATGTGAAGGCCTGTGATACGAACTCTCTGCACCAATGGAAACAAGCCGTACTCCCACACATCTGTTACATTCACTTCATAATTTAAGCGATTTAAATTCTTAATTACACTGTGTTTGGTTTGGTTTGTAAATTGGGACATTTGGCTGCTTTGGATGGCTCCACAGATAATCACATGCAAGTGCACAAACAGAAAGCAAGCCAATTACTGCACTCAGCGTGATTTTGTCATCTTCTCGATTGGATTAAGCTGGATTTTCTAACATGACTCTGTGTCATGTTTGTCTTGTAGCTGGATCTTTCTTAGAGAAGATTATCCTCCAGCTCTCTGTGTTTTCATGTTCTAATCTGTCTGGGAGGCTTTTACGACTTGTAGCTTCGCCTCTGTAGCATTCCTTTGTGTGGAAAACTAAATCCATATAAGCAACATCCAGTTCATCTAACCTGCTGCTATACAGTTGCATCCTGGGAGTGTTTTCACTCAGGAAACAGGATTTCTCTAATTACTCTGAGGCACTACCTGAGCTTCATTGTGAAGGAACACGCTTTTCATCACTCACTGGCAGCTACAAACCACTGGCATATGTACTCGAAAAAAGAAAAAAAAAAAAAAAAAGGAATGCAAAATACAGCCTGATGTATTCTTCCACTCACACAGCTGAAATTTTCCCTCTTGTGTGCCATTAATGCAGTGAAAAGCATCAAGGCGAGAGTGTCACTGGGCAATGTGATGGGAGCTTGAATATATTCAGAGTGTTCAGAGCACTGCTTTCATCTCACACCACACCAGAGCTGGAAGAGGAGTTTGAAACCTTTACTTAAAGGGTCAGTTCGCCCAAATTCCAAAAAAAAAAAAAAAGAAAGAAAAAGGAAAAATCAATTTCTGAGATTTCTGCCTCCACATTTCAAATGTGATGTACACGGCACTGAAACGTTTCATTTTAAAGTTCAACAGTAACATGTTTTTCCAGAAGCAGTGCCCCTGTTTTCCTGAATAATCCATACGCAACACACTGTCAACGGCTTTTACAGGAACTATTTTTCGATAGAAAGTAACTCCAGTGAAACATGTTCACAGCGAGGTACAGTTATTTTATTATTATTACTACTTCTTGGATGAACTGGACCTTTAAGTTAAAATACTCCATAACAAAACAGAGTCTTGCCACATACTAATACTAAAAAATAATAAGTATTTGCAGTAAAATCTACCCAAGTTTGAAGAATGTCACGGTGTTATGAAAATGAAATGATTTAATCAGACAATAATGATTCATGTTTTCAGATCAGCTGAATGGTTGTATGCTCCTCCCCACGAGGAGAAAATTGTTAGCAACACCTTGGTTAATCAAGCGAAAATAACACTGAGCTACTTTACAAATATTGACATGTTGGGAGATGGATGGAAATTTTTTGCCTAGCAACAGCAATATCCTGTCATCTTATCTATCACATCACAGAGGGTCCTGGTGCAAAAACTCACTGCTGGGTTCCTGTTGACCCCACACAGCTGCCTACCATCCATTATTTCGTATGCATTATGTATGTAACCTGTCGTCTCCAAGTCGGACTTAACACAATCCTCACTTGTCCATATGTGCACTGACAGAGTTATTGGTTGCTGTCATTTTAGTGCAAACTTTCCTTTTTCTAAATCCCTGTACAGTGTTTCCTTGGCAAAACAACAGGCCAGGAACAGTAAAAAAAAAAAAGAAAGAAGAAAAGTGAAGATATCTACTTGATTTGACTAACTACAGCTCAGTTGTGTCTTGTTTTGTCATAACTAATCAGTAGCAAGTCTATCTGTTCCATCTGTCATTTACAGTTGCCAGTGAAGCTGTGGTAGTGGCTGGGAGCAGAAGAAAACATGCCAGTTTAAAAGTTATTTCTGAGTTGCAACATCCTGCATCTGCGTCAGTCTCAGTCACGATTGGCAGCATTATCGTGCCAATTTAACAAGAAGATTGCATCCTCGCACTTAATCCCGCCTACAGACCTCTGATTGGCTTGACTGTTTTAGCTCTAGGGATGGAAATGTGGGTCATTGAGACTGTCCTCCCATAGATCATCTGCGCAAGCACCTTATTATGACCCATATTTTTTTTTTTTTTTAATCAATAGATTGCGTGCTCTCATTTTATGTTCCTTAAAGAGATTTGTCAAAGTTCCAACAATGTGTGGCTTCACAAAAAAAGCCCCAGTTTTCCTCTCTCACCTCAGCTTAGCCTCTTGCCAATCGTGTGACTTTTCAGAGAAGATAGCCCGGAGGTTATCTGCCGGGAGAAAAGTGAGCTGAACGCCGAGCCAGGACAAGCCCTGACAAAACCATTAGCTTCTGTGACCTCCAGCTCACTGCAGCAGCTCCATAATTCATCCTGGGAAAAGGGTGGGGAGGGGAGGAAGGGGGGCATTTGGCAGCTCGCACCTTTCACCTCTTTCCCTGTACCACCCTTTAATTACCTTGACACTGTGTTTATTCCATTTGTTGATGCTGTTACTGTAACAACAGATTAAAATGTTTAAAGCTCAGTTTTTCCACTGTGCCAGAAACCATAATACCCAAAGATTTACTGGTTGGAGGCAGATTTTGCTCTGAGATGTTGAGCTGGTTCCAGAAATGATTCCCTTCAAACACTCCCAGGAGTATAGGCAGATAAATATTTGCAACACACCCATGCACTATCAGGATCAGCCACGCATTTCTGAATCCAAAAAACTAGAGCATCACAGTTGGACAAAAACATTATATTGACATAAGTGTGTCAGACTTGTAGCAAACAAGCAAAGGTGGGAAGCACCTGTATTCAAACTCTAAGTAAATACAATATGTACAATATAAGTTGCGTTACATTTCAGATGGAAATATCGTTCTCCAAAATAAAAGGAGAAAAACACGCCATTTGTAACTGCCTTCCAAAAACAGTTCATAAGTGTTTTCTTATCGGCAGAAGGACTTTGTTTGTCTGCGCCGCCCAAAACCACCACAAATCAGCATTAAGAAAACATGAAAACATTCATGTTAGTGTTTTCTGATCTGATGCTGATCTAGTTAAGGCTTGGTTGGGCTTAGGCACAAGACTGATGTTAATGTGTTTCTTGAGAGGAGCACATAATCCCTCAAACTGCGCTGAAAGCATGAACCCTATCCCCAGAGTTGGAGATTTGTTTCTTTTACACCCACAGATTTCAATCACATTCAATCATCATCTTCTGTTCTGATTTTTGAAAAACAATGAAAGTCACCGCTGATACGACTTTAAAGACTGAGCACAAGACTTTACTTTTACTTTTACACACTGTCCTTGGTATTTCTTCTTGGATGTAAGTACCAGTTCTATTGCTCAAAATATTTCTGATCCAGAGCATTTAGGAATATGAGAACCAGACCTTACTAATGACTTTACTAATCATAAATCAATCATTTATTACTCCTTTATACAAAAGTTATAAGCTGCTAATGCAAACAATTTATGGGTAACCAGGTTGTGAAAAATCTGTCTGGTGTTTATCCACCTCCAGCCTGACACTTCCAGCTCTTACAGACAGAAATACGAAATGAGAACTAATAAACAATGTCAGTCTCACGTCTGTGTGTTATATGGGCTGGAGTCAGGACATGATTAGCCTTGCTCAGGATAAAGACAGGAACAGAAATTCGACTGAAATTCTACCAACACCTCTAAAACTCACTAATTAACACATTTAATCTTGCTTGATTCATTAGTTCATGAAGAGAAATGTAAAACCGCTATTTGTGGTTTAGAGGGAGTTACCTGCTGGAACTATCTCCTGACAAACTCTGCCAAGTACTTCAGTCCAGAGTCTCTGGTTATAGCACAAGTTGCCAGTCGTGAGCTGCGGTTTTGGTTTTGACCTCTGAACAGGCACAATGGTGCCGAGGCAGGTTACCCCACTGCACTGTGACCACAAGACCTCAGGAAGCTGCACACAGTCCCTGCTCCTGGACGTCTCTCATTGAGGAATAGAGCCAGTGCATAACTTTCTCTTAAACACAAAAACAACTGGTGTCTTTACTTTTCTGTTTATGCACAGGTTGGATAAAAGAGATATGGCATGATAATTAATGAAATGTTTTATTTGTTAACTTTTGCAGAGCCAGACTCATTGTTTTGACCTACTTACAGTGTCTGTGCTAAGCTAGGCTAAGCTAACCACATCCTGACTCCAGCTCAAGACATGAGATTGATATAATTCTTCCCATGCAACTCTCAGAAACAAAGCAAATAATGGTGTAGTGCAAAAATGTTGAGCTTTTGCTTTAACAACGTATTAGCATTTATTACAGTTTTTACCATGCAAAAATAAGTTGAAGGAATTTTTCACAACCTGGCAACCCAAAAATTGTTCTTATTAATGTCTTATGATCTAAAGGCACTAGTAGATTATTTATTTAACATTGATAAAGCAGTTACTTGCAGCTAAGAGATGCGGGAATATGTCATTTTACACACTTTGCTTCTGCAGTTTTGACAAACACGTGCGCAGCGCCGCGCGCGCACGAACCATCATCCACTCTCAGTCACACAATTAACTTTTCACAACAGCAGTAATGAGGAAGTCTGCCTCACAATGTTTCCAATTAAACTTAAGGCGAGAACAGAGACGAGAGATTTAACTGCCTCTCGGCTGTGTGATTTACGCTTCATCAAATGAATACGTTAATAAATAAAATCTGTTATTTTCACGTGTTTTGCAACCTGAGAAAATGTTTAGAAATCAATTATTATTTCCCTCTAAGTGGCTTTAAAGTTGGAAAAATCCTCTTATTCCACACTGCTGACAGCATCATATATATATTCTGTATCATCCTGCGCCAGCTCTTCACTCAAACTATATGTTTCCACTGAGTGAAACATTCAAACCCAAAACTCCATGTTTATGTCTCCATCACTCCATCAGATGGAAATGTTGCTCACATTCCCCCAAAATACATGACATATTTGATATCTTTGGAAACTTCTGCACTAGGATTTAAAACAAACTTCTGTGGGTTTGAATAAAGTTTGGCTTCACAGCATGACTTTGTAAAGACTGACCAGAATGATCGAATAAACCCCTTCTGGATGTTGAACAGCAGCAGCAGCAGGAACGCACGCAGTCAACCACACATACAAAGCCTGTTCTAGAGGGCACCCATTTGATCACGACCCCCCCCCCCCCCCCCCCCTCTCGCTCGCTCTTTAAAAAACGCAGGTGGTGGTCCTCCGCAGGCAATAAACCAGCAGCAGCAGACTACCCACAGCCTAAACATTCCTCTGTAATAACTCCGGATTAAACAGGCTTTTCCCTGCACCTATTTCAGTCCACCTTAGTTTGAATCTGCTGGGGAAAAAAGAAAAAAACTTCACTCTGACCTCATTCTGTGAACCCGGGATCTCCCGTTGCAGCATTGTGTAAAACACGTCAAATGAATGTTCCTGATTAAATACATAGTTGTTAAATATTGCTCATCCCTTGAAGCTTAAGGCACAGATTGATTGCCCTCAAGTCATTTCATATTTTTCCCTCAAATAAGAGATAGGCTATAAATCGTGAGAGTGGCGACTGGCGTGAGACAATTTCACTCAACTGTTTCCCATGGAGCTCATTCAGTGAGAGGGAATTTCCTTCTCCATCCACTGACATTAGCCAGATGCTTTATTTTGAGATAATGTCACATGCCCCAAAGACAAGTGGCAAAAACAGCTTAAGTAGAAAACTAAAAGATTTCTTCATTGAATGTTGGCTTTTTGTTTTAGCACCACGGGCCTGACTAAGTTGTGAAATCTCGTTTCAGGTGTTATTCCCAAACTTTTAAATCACACATCTTTCCTGCAGCATGGACTTACTTCTCCCGTGCTCCTTCATAAAACTGATGTGATCCTTGTAGTACTTGAAGTCGTCCTCGTACGGCTGGGCCTCCACCGTGATGTTCATCTCCTCCTTCAGGTTCAGGTAGATCCCCTCCGAGAGGAAGTAGTGCGGCCGGTCGTCCTGCCGCAGGTCGTGGAAGATCACCACGGCCCGGGAAGTCCAGTTGAAATACGTGTGCAGGACGGTGGCAAAGTCCCCCAGCTTGGTGGTGGATGGCCCGCTGCGCACGATGGTCCTGTACTCCTCCCGCTTGTCAAAGCCGTACGCGGGACCTCCGGCTGTGATCAGCGGGAGTTTCCAGTGGGACGCGAATCGCCCCACGGAGGCGAGCGGGTACACGCACCCGGGTCCGAAGAAAGCGTCAGGGTGGATGTAAAGCTTGGCGTCCACGGCCACCACCTGCGCCCGGCTCTCAGCGCACGAGCCCGCGATGGGGTCCTCGGTGCTGTAGTTGAGGATGTTGATGGACCGGCCGAGCAGCAGCCCGTGTTTCCCGTGCAGGTCCTCGTGCGCCATGAGGATGGCCGGGAACACTCGCGGCAGAGCCCACGGGTACTTGTGATGGTTGTCCGGGAGCATCACAGCCACGGTGATGTTACCTCTGCAGCCGGGGAAGAGGCAGCAGGACAACGCCGCGAGCAGGCAGCATCCCAGCGCGCTTCTGCATCCCATGTCGCGTCCCAGCCGCGTGGAAGTCCCGGAGAGCAAGTACGGCCACGGAGAGCGCACCGTTTGGAGAGGAGACACGGCCGGCTGAGGCACCCTTACACCAAACCATAAGTATCCGTCTCCCTCACTCTCTATCTCCTCACTCTCTCTCAAAACTAAAACAAAGTCGATAAATGCATCATCACGTAGTGCCAGCCCGGCGGTGCCATGCGTTTGCGCTGCGTATATCCACGTTAAATGAAGTTGTTGTACTTCCAAAAGCGAGTCTCCAGCGCCGACCGGTCCTCACGCTAATGGTCTCTCTGAGTGTGATAACATCCATCCAGATGACTGCAACTTAAATCAGAGCAGCCCTCTGCTCTGCCCCCGCACGTCACACACTGCAAGAAGTGCGCGCTGCCTCCAGTGTCAATAAATTAAAAGCGAGTCCCAGAGAATTATTTTTCTTTAGTTAATTGATAAAATGTTTTTAGTGAGTTCAGGAGATGTCAGTGCGGGTCACAATAGTTCAGATTTTCTGCAACCTTCCCTCAAAGACCTGCTTCATCCCGTCTCCTTTCAAAATGAGACCTATTCTGACTGACATTTGTGTTTATAGATAAGACACTAAAACATTAAACTGCACCACAAACACGAAGAACACAAAGTTGTTAATGTTTTATATAAAAAAACAGACAGTAAAGCAAACTAAGAGAACGAATGACTTGTTGAAATATGTGACATTTTTTGCAGTGTATGAATAAATCCTCTGAAACGGGCGTGAGTCGCCCCCTGGCTGTCATTTATCACCCATGGAGGTTTTACAGGGTCATGGCCTGAGCAGTTGAGCATTGTTTTAGGGATCCAAGCACATACAGCTTTTAAGGGGTTGTGTTTTAATATTACTGTAGATAGTTTTGCCTTGTATTAACAGGTTGGATTTTAAAGGATTATAACAGTTTTTTGTAAATCAGACTTTAAATGCAACTGCTGCAGTAAATAGGCAGCTGCCTGTTGATGGCGTCGTGGATTGACTGATTAATCTGATTGGTATGCATGGCAGCATATGAATTACAGTAACTGAAATGCACCCCCTGCCTTGGATTATGGCTCAGGGGTCTGATTCACTTGAAGAATGTTACAGTTGATCTCTACTCATTAGAACCTGCCAACAAGTCTCCAGCATCAGTCTGGCAGTCAGCTGAAATCTGTGTTAGGTTTATTATGTTTCTGTGCAAAGCCCAAAGTTTCCTGGTTCCAGCTGCCGAGCTGATGACTCAGTTAAAGAGAATAAAAATGAGAGTGGAATTTATAGCCTATTCCTGTTCTATTCAAATATCCCATGATAATGTCAGTGAGCCAACATACATACAACCAGGACACTGACACCAGAACAGTTTAGAGGAAATCATTCAACATTCATTTTATTATTTACACCAGATCTTTTCCTACTGTGACATGTTAATATGTGAAACAGGCTCATTTATTTAAAATAATTACTTACCAACAGTTTTATGACAGATACCTGATTTTCTGAGTGACCTAACCCACAGTTTACACTTTGTAAGATTAGGTTACATTTTGTAAGTTAGTTTTAGTGCAATGTTTTTCTTGTAATGTTAAGGTAACATTGACAAAAATGAGCACAGACTAGGACAGCAATGATTACATAGATGCTGAGATATTTCACTGGATAAGTGAAAACTTATCCAGCTGGTGGTGCCAGATGAAAAGTCAGAGGATTGCCAAAGTCAAGAGGATTCATCCTCTGGGGATCATTATTATATGAACAACATTTCATGGCACTGCATCCAATGTGGTTAAGTTAATTCAGTCTGAACCAAAGTGGTTCAATACAAAGAAAACAAAGTGTTTACATCCATTGTTACTCATCAACATGCACGTGTGTGTATTCTTGGGGTCAAACAAAAGTAGTAGATATTAACATTTTTCCTTACGATTGTCCTGCCACTAGATGTCGCACCAGACCATCAGCATCTCAAACCAAAACAAATGCTTCATCGGCCAAAACTCCGGCCTCCATTCGGCCACAACCCCCCCTGCCTCTCTTCACGTTCCCAGTCAGCCAGGTGTTATGAAGCCCCGTGAAAGCGGCCAGTAAACACAGAAGAAAAAACGCAACTGAATAAAGTCACCCCGTGTACACGAGAGCCAACAACATACAATATGACCACGAACCCGGCCCACGCTAGCATGCCCCATGGCGATGCTAACAGTTAGCCAGCTAGCGATAGCAACATTTCCCGAACAAATTCAAAACAATGGTAAGAGCAAGTTAGCCACCGTTATCATGCTATGTAGCCGATTACTAATGAAAACAGACATGAAAAATTATGTAGCATTCAATTTACTTACACATGGAGAAGAAAAGCCAGGTCCAAGTCAAGCTGGAGCTCTTTAGCAGCTCGTAGGTCTAAATTCAGCCTTGAACTTATGTGCTGGGATCGCGGCCCTACAAACGACTCTGACAGAGCAAGTAAAAACTTTTTGGATGTTTTGACGGTCCACTGGCTGACCAGTATTTGAGCCGGTAGTCCTCATGGTCCTCATCTTCTCTTTCTTTGTAGAAGACATAGTGGTTTCTCCTTCAGTAGAGGAAATTCTGGAAGATCACTTTCACCTGAATGCTGCATACTGCAGTCTCATCTCACCTGTGGGCGAGGCCTGTGTGTTCATAAATATGGGGAGGACCAATAGTTTAACAGGAGGGACTCACATGCATTAAAACGCACGTGCTACCTGACCAGCTACCAAAACAAAAAACAGTGAGACACAGATTACTCCACTATATCTTTACATTTAAAAAAAAAGTTGTTTGCTGTTATAAAATTATTACTATGATAAAATCTCATTTACAGGCCCTGAAACCTGTATTATTTAATTCAATGTTTTTTTGGTAGAAGTCTCCTTCTTCGCTGCTTTTTCTGGTGCACTGCTGCATAACTTGGCCTGACTACCACCTGTAGTCAGTGCAGTACCAGTAATCAATGGCAGGAGGACACAGGTGACCAGGTGACCCACTCATAAAAACGTTAAAGCTAATAGTGGTCAAAAACTCCACAGGGCAGCTTTAACATTTACTTGACTACACTACAGTCGACCGTTTTATTTTGAGATGCATTTAAGCACATTTAATACAGTTACTTTGTACTTATGGTTGACTTTTTATCTGTACTTTGTGTACACATATAAGACGTGTTGAATGTTTTTAGTGTTGGTTAAGTTGTGACATTTGTTCTGCAGCATTCACAGGCCTTAAGCAACATGCATCAAATTTAAATAACACACTTGTAGCTGAATGATTTTATTTTCCCCAGAGAATACGAGCTTGTTACAGGATGACAGTGCTTTGGCTGAGACAGTTGTCACATATATAATCAGACATGTGTGAGGCCCAGATTCATTAAAAAAATACATTCCATAATCAAATTGCTAAGAGAGATAACTGACTTCAGAGATTCAGATCATTAGTAGCCCTTCAAAAGCTTAAAAGGAAATAGAGCTTAAGGCTTAAGCTCGATTTCTTTCTTTACAAACATAATCACTTCAGCAAACCAACCCATACACCGAGAAAAATGCAGCCAGCCATTTGAATTGTTAGCACAAAACTGAACAGAGAGAGTAACATAAAGGCCTAAAATTGAACAGATTACTTGTTTTCATTTTCTATAGTGCTATTTGTTAGCATGACTGAGTCTCCAGCAGGTTTGTAGTTGTCTGTTGGTCCGTTTCTAGGTCCATTCATCCTTTGGCTTCAGGTCTTTGTTCTTTACTCCTTCAGCCAGGTGAGCAGCTGAGGTGTGTAGTAGGTGATGATGATGTCAGCACCTGCATCACAGGGCAGGGGAAAATGAGTCAGATCACATCTAGAACTGAACTTGTAATATGCATTTTAATGTGCTTGAACATTTTAAATGAAGAAGAAAAACTAACCACATTTTCATTACTTACTTAAAACAACCGTATGAATGTGGTGTAAATCAAAGCATGAGTACAGTCAACTGGTTTTACTTGAGGGGTTAATGCAGTTAATCACAGTCCCATAGGTTTTTGATTTTATAGTGTCAATCTGGATAATAGTGTGAGATTTCATTTTAGATGTATCAAGCATCAGGCCATATCATGCTTGAATTATATACACAACAGAATAACCGTTTTTACAGTCTTTCATTGATCTTCTGATGTAGACTGATGGTGTAGAGCTCATTACTGAACAGGACAGGAGACTCCTACAGTGCAGTCACCTGTTTATATTGCTTCATTCACTGTAATAGAGCAACAATCACAGTGATTCTCCACTCTCAGTTTTTGAATGTGATTGACACCAACTCAGTGTGGAGGGAGGGCCAAACCGGAGAGAAAAGGACGCATTTGTTGACACAGTCTATGTTCAGGAGATCCGAGTGCCCTGCCCCCGCCCCCTTACCTGCCCTGCGGAAGGCGGTCATGGCCTCCATCACAGCAGCCCGCAGGTCAAACGCTCCAGCCTGCGCTCCGTGCCACATCATGGCAAACTCCCCTGACACGTTGTACACAGCCAAGGGGTGAGTGGGGAACTGAAGGGAGACACATGAAGAAAAACTGACACACTTCCTCCAACAGGTACAGTGATATTCGCATGTGACATTTTGCAGGGTTTGCTTCTGGGATTTTTCTCATCTGTGTTTCATAGCAACTGAGCATGTTTCCAAAATGCAAAGCTGCAACATTGTTCCTCATTGAACTGATTAAGTTACAGACCTTGTCCTTGACTTCTCTCACGATGTCCAGATACGGCAGACCTGGTTTCACCATCAGCATATCAGCTCCCTCTCTCACATCTCGTTCCTGCAGCACAGAACAACAGCAACATCTCCCACAACTGTGTCAACGCAACACTTTTAACCAAGTCAAGTGTACACACACACAACTAACCACAGCGCGAACGGCAAGTCCTCTCGCTCCAGGAGGCAGCTGATAGCAGCGTCTGTCTCCAAACGCAGGTTTAGACTGTGCAGCATCTCTGTATAGAAAAAAACACAGCAGGGAGCTTCAGTCTACTCTCACTTCAACGTACTAACTCACTGATCTGTTTACACCTGATCCAAGAGCGCTCACTTACCGGAAAGGACCATAATAACAAGAGGCAAACTTTGCACTGTAGCTCAGCACTGAAGCCTGGAGGAGATCACAAAAAATGAGAAACAACTATAAAAACACATTCTGTTATATTTACATGCTTTATAATAAGCATTCAAATATACTTTTTCTTACTGTCACATGAAAAGACCAACAATGAATACCGATTCTACTAACAAGTTTCCTCTGTGTATTCAAAGTCTGGTATATCTTATTCCTCTAAGCCAGAGAGCTCTCTTGTTTCCAAAAAAAACAAAAGTGAGCCACACTGTTGCTCTGGGTGACATGTTCCTTTATTACCATGAACACACACGCTGTAGTTTGACTTGCTTAGACATACACCATCCTGCTGCCAAATGTACTCACTAAAGCATCAAATGTGGATTAATCCGCAGCTGAAAATAGTGCCCAACCAATGCAACATTTCCTTTTGTTTGAGTAACATTTGTTTAAAAAAAAAAAAAAACTACAGGCCCAGCTGTTTCAGAAAATCACTCAGCTTTTTTAAAAAAGATGAAACTACATATTTGTGAACTGTTTTTTAAGATTTCTGTCATCAGTAGGAAACTAGTGGGTTTGGGGCTGGATGCCACCGAGAGAGAGAGAGAGAGAGAGAGAGAGAGAGAGAGAGAGAGAGAGAGAGAGAGAGAGAGATGGAATAATGGATTTTCATGGGATTTGTTGATAATATGAAAGTACAATAAGAATCATTTCTGTATTATTTTCAGTCGTTTACCTTGTTTCCCAAACCATTTGATATCAGTGCTTGTTTTATAGCTCTGACTCTTCCATCCATCATATCAGAGGGGGCGATGATGTGACAGCCTGTAGAACAGAGGACATGAAACTTGTATTAGTCCAGTTTAACTTTACCGTCAGTATCTGTGTAAATGTGGAACTGACATTACTGCTGAGTGTAGGACCGCTGCCAGGATTTTACATATCCTGAGGTCATGAGCCCATGTCCCCCAATACCCATCCCTCCATAAAACTTTAAGCAGGTACCAAAAATATTTATTCTTTATTTACCGTTATATAAATAATTGTTATACGACTATATCTTCTGTGAATCTTATTTTTCAATATGGTCTAGATGTTGGCTCAAAGCTTTCATTACATGGCAGTATTCTGGTATGAGAAACATAATCCTTATATATGTTTTTAGTTGGTCATAAGTAGTCAACTCAAAAAAAGAAGAATAAAAATACAGCAACTAGCCTAAAAGATAAATGAAAGAAACCTCCAAACTCCCAGAACACAGAAGAAGCAGGAGCTCTGGCTACGTGAGGTCTCACTCAGTTCAAACTATAAACACAATTACAAATTCTGAGACAAAATGCAAACCAGCTTCTGTATAAACCGATATGGGTTACAGAAAATACTTGATAAAAACACTCAATAAAAAAAAAAAATCCTTGTATGTCTCACTCCAAAGACAGAAACAATCTTAACAAAGCAAGAAACAAGAATTACCAGCCCGGGCATAAGCCAGCGCCACTTCTGCCAAGCGCAGGCAGCTGGCGTCATTGTTCAGAGTACCGTCGTCATTCAGGATACCTGCAAGACAAAAGGAGAAACAAAACCCAAATATATGATGCACATTATCTCTGCCCTTTTTACTTTGCTCTTTATGAGACATAAACAGGAGATAAATCATCTGAGGAGACACTGACCACAGTGGCCATGTGACGTGTAGGGACACAAGCAGACGTCGCACGCCACCAGCAGCTCTGGGAACAAAGATCTGATTTTCTTCACTGCCAGGACGGCCGGTGTGTCGTCTGTGTCGGCACCTGAACCCCTGTCATCCTATCGAGGAAAGACCAGATAACAGTGTTTTTTGTTTGAGTGTGATACACTGTTTTGCTGCCTCTCAGAACATGTCATTTCTAAACCATGGGAGTTAATCTGCTGTTATAACAGCCTCCTCTTCTGGTTTCAGACTTCCCATGGGATTTTAGAACCTGGCTGCAGGGATTTGCTCCCATTCAGACACAACAGCATTAGTGAAGTCCAAACTGAGGTTGGGTGATAAGGCCTGATTCACGGTCAATGTTCCAGCTCATCCCAAAGGCGTTGGATGAGGTTTACATCAGGGCTCTGTGGTGGCCAGTCAAGTTCTTTTACACTTTACCAAGCAAAAACCATGAAAAACAGACCCAGACCAAAAGTCTACTTTTGGCCAGGTAGTCTCTTTATAATCTGTTATACAAGACTTATACCTTTGCTGTGAGTTAAATTTACAGGGACTAGTCAATTAGAAACCATATCTACCAATTTACTAGAGAAATGCGGTAATAAGAAAAAGTTAAAGACTACAAACACTCAGTCTCACTGATGTTTTATCTAACTAATTCTAAAAAAATTTATACGACCAGGCAGAGAAAACAAGACACAAACTTTAATGCTCATTTTAGAGTGATTAACGTGACTTTTTCATCTCTTTAACATACCTTTTCTACTTTTGCCGGAACACCAAAAATCAGCACGCATTTCAAGCCGTTCTCCACAAGTGGCCGCAGCATTCCTTCCAGCTTATTCACACCATATCTATTAATGACAATACGTATAATATGAATGGAAGGAAGCAAAAAAGGGCCTTTCAGGAAAGGAAACAGTGAAAATGATCATCCTTCTTTAGTTTTATATGAGGAGAAAACTAAAAAGGCTTGTGTCTTGTGACGCAGAAGCACACAAAATGTGAAGGTGGGTTCGCAGTTTGGTTTTGTTTTGTGCTGGATAAAAGCCTAACGGATTCTCTTCTTATCTTGGTCCAGGTCCAGTGTTTGGCTCTGGGTCCACCCTGCCTGACTGCTTTTATCTGAGGACAACACCCTCAGTGGGGTCACAGCTGCAGGGTGACACTGTGTGCTTCATGTGATTGGTGTTTAAATGAATGCTTCAATCACCCCAGTCAAAACAGTCCAATTATTTCAAATTGTCCTTCTGAGCAGAAACAGGTTCTTCAAGTAGCTCAGAAAATCAGGCACTTTGTTATAGTGAAGATCTGAATCATGAGATGGCTATGAAAGTATTTGTGGATTTCACTCTCACCTGGCCTGTCCTGGCAGGCTGCCGATGGGCTCCACTGCATCTGCACTGTCTCTAAAGGAGAGAGTGACAAAGAACCAGAGGTGAGAAGGTGGAAGTCCACTAAAGTATAAAAGTTAAAAAGCATAGTTTAGTTGACTTCATCTGGCCACCATTACATCGGTCAAACTCCTGCACACTTGTTTTATTTGCCATGTTATGTGACCATAACTTGGATTCACTTGTAGGAAACCAAGAAGTTTCATTTACGTGATGAAGATTGGGTAGATGAGATTGTCAGGTCTTAAATCTGCAACACAGGTCTGCCAGTATCTGAGCGTCGGGTGGAAATAGCCACTGTGGATGATCGACTCCGCTGGTGTCTGCATCTTAACCCTGAAGCAGAGAGATGATCAGTGATAAAACACATAAAGTAACACAGGGAACAGGGAGCAGCTTCTTTTCTGTCTTTGTCTTGTCTTTGACTTGTAGTTAATGAGCAGAGCAAAAACATCACTCCCACGCCCTGGTGCTTTATTGCAGTTCAGTCACCGTTAAAACTGACCAAGCATGCGTGACACTGCTTCGCCAAACAACACCTTGGCTCTGTCCCATTGTACAGTCACGCAGGCTGCAGGTTTTTAAACTTATTTCAAACAAGAACTTTTTATCTTAATACTGTGTGAACATTTTTTTCTCCATGCACAAGCCTTTTCTGACCTTGACATCCCACTCCTCCACATTTTTTCCACAGCAGGACAGAGATCATTTTCTTGATTTATGAATACATTTTTGATAAGGGACCATTAATCTGTGCTTTAAATTAATATTATCATTAACTGACTAAGTACAAAATCCGATTGTGGTAAGATGGTTTTTATCATTTTATGTCCAAACAAACAACACATATTAAAAGTTTGGTCTCATATAAAGAACAACTGTGGAAAACAGCTTGATTATCTCATAGGTGATTGTTAACACATTTGTCATATCGTTGTTGCCTTTGGATGCACTGGAACAATCATCTTAGCTTGACTGAAATTATTCTCATCAGCAGTCACTTTAGTCACAGTTAAAAACACATAGACACTAATGTGGGAGACAATATTAAGTCATGTACAACATCACATCAGATTGTGATATATGGATCTGCAATGTTAAAATGATCCTCGCTGCAATCATGTTAAATCCACTGATATGAACCACAAATTAATGACAAACTGCAACTTTAAGATGACAAGCCACTTCGGTTACACGGAGAAATACGACATATGTTCAAACACACTACTAATGACCGCTGTAATTTCATTCAACAATCACATGTATGTTTTTTTTAGTAGGCTACATTTCATTTTGTAACCTTGGCTCTTAACTAGGATATGTAATTAACGCTTCTTTTTAAAACTACAACTCACTGCAACTATTGTCTTAAATCTGCGACATTACACTCACAAGACATGTATGAAAACTGCAAAAAATACCAAAGGAAGACAGTGTACTTACCTGTGTGTATGAGTCGGCGACTTCTCTACACTTCACTCCACACAGTCAAATCCAAGTATGTCTTTTTTAATCGACGTTTCGCGGGAGACATGGCAGCGCGTTACCGCCACCTACTGACTGGAGTCTCTAGGGTTTTCATTAAGCCTGAAGCATATAACAAAACCAAATGGAAATTATTATTATTATTATTATTATTATGATACATATATATATTACTGTGTTTATTGTTAATACAGCAAGTACCATTGGAACACTAAACGGGTTTACAATTATTTTACAAAAGATTTGCCAAAATATATAGTCTTTCGGGCCACCGTACAAGCCAGGTTTAGTGTTCTCGCGATCATTCCTCAGCCCAAGAAAAAAAGCCGAAGCTACGATGCTAACGGTTTGTTAGCTTTGTATACTGACAGTTTGGCGTCCAGCTAGATGGAGGAGAAAACACCCGACTGTTGTTAAGGTGAAATAACGCGTTGTCTCAGTAAAATACATCTTAAATACATTTTGATATATGCGTATACATGTGCTGTTTTGTAATTAGGGGCTCTGCATCATCTGTGACTGTGGTTAGCTTACATTGTAGTGGTAGGATCGGCTACAGGCTGTATCATCATCGTGAACTGTAGTTCGTCTTGACATGTAACGTTGATGATAAACCGTGTGTCAATTTAAATTCAGTCTACGAATATCAGCCGGTATCTAAGTGAGTTGAATCAGGCTAAATATTGAACTGACACTGGGGTGAAGTGATGGAAAAAGACAGTTGTTTTCACAAGCTGTTTCCTGATTCAGTGAGACGTGATTTGGGCCTGGTCCACTCTGAGTTACAGACAGTGTGTGGGTGTATACCTGACGCTAGTTTTGCTTTTTTTTTTCTAGTTCTGTCAGATGTGGCACAATGTACCCGCTTTTTCTAATGTTATTTTTTCTTTGTTAAATTTTAGGAAGGAAGGGTTTCCAGAGAGACTCAGACTTGGAGCACTTCCTGCATTCACCAACACCAATCAACCTACTCAGGGTGGATTTGAAGATGTAGCCAAGAGGGTCATCTCTGTGGTACTTCACCAATTTTGCCCAGGCATTATCAGTGACACCTCACGGCCACCCTCTGCTATCCTGGAGCACTTTGACCCCTAAGAAGGGCTGCCTAGTCTGTGACCTGGTCATTCTCAGTCAGTCCGTCCCTGGTTGAAGACCCCACTGTGCTCAGCTATGCTGTTCTCCCTGAGGGAACTGGTCCAGTGGCTGGGCTTTGCCACCTTTGAACTGTTCCTCCACCTTTTAGCTTTGCTGGTCTTCAGCATGCTGGTCGCTCTGCGAGCTGACAAGTTCACACCCACACTGAGCTGGTGGCTGGTCTTCGTCCCACTGTTTGCTGCAGACGGCCTCAGCACCTACTTCACGGCCATTGTGTCCATCCGTCTTTACCAAGAGAATGAGAAGCGTCTGGCAGTCCTGCGGCTCCTCTGGGTGCTGACGGTGCTCAGCCTGAAGCTGGTGTGCGAGGTGCTGCTGTGTCAGAAGCTGGCTGAGCAGGAACAAGCCAGAGACCTGTGGTTTGGCCTCATCGTCTCGCCGCTGTTCATCCTGCTGCAGCTGCTTATGATACGAGCCTGCCGTGTCACCTGAGAAGAGGCAGTCAGTAGTTGTGCTTTCACATCACAGAGCAGTTTTCATCTGCCATTCGAGATTTAAAGCATAACAACGGTGTAATTTTTCTTTTGGCTCACTGGCACCTTTTTTCATTTTTTCACACACATGTTCCAGGCAGGTCACACTAGACTCCAGTTTTTTATTATTTCTTTCTAATAGCATCAAAATTGAGAAAAATTTTCACTGCTTCCTTGAAGTAGTGGACAATCTATTTTATGTGCTGCTAAATGCTAAAATGCACTGTATGGCCAAAAGTATATGGACATTCAGTTTGTGTGCATTTGGTCTTGGGGCTGTTTTTCCTTATTTCCACCCTATAGTTCCAACAACAATAGTGTGTTTCCAACTTTGTGGCAACAGTTTGGTTTGACTCTACAATGTCCCCTTGCACAAAGCCAGGCCCATAAAGAAATGGTTTTCCTAGTCTAGTGTGGAAGAACAGGACTGACCTTAACACCTTTGGGATAAACGGAAACACTAAATGCAAGCCAGGCCTTATCACTCAGTATGAGTGACCAACTTCACTAATGGCCATGGGACTGAATGGGATCAAATCCCTGCAGCCAGCCACTGAAATTATGTGGAAAGCCTGAAACCAAAAAATTGGCAGCTGTTTTCCTAATGGTTTGGAAATAGGAACAGTTATATATAAGAATAATAGAATGACCACATACTTTTGGCCATGAAGTGTAAATATAGTTAATGTTGCCTATTGCTACATTGATGCTTTAACTGATTTTGAACTCTGAATGGAAGTAAATTGAAACTGTCTCAATTTTTCTGAGCCTCTTTTTCATCAGGATAGGGTTAGGGATTATGGCTGTAAGTTGTTGTGATACTTTTAAAAATACAAACAACTGGAGGAGATGTCAGAGCAGTAAATCTGTATTTGGACCATGTGTGCCGCTACCATGGTGCAGTCGATAGTAGACAATGAGCCTTGAGGGAAATTTATACTAGAGTTATGTTTTGATGCACATGTGCACACAACACATAAAGATAAAATAAACTGGTGAAACCTCAAGGCAGTAATACCCTAGGCAATTTTTTGGGATCTTTGATAGGTAACCCAAGGAGCTGCATCAGCAGCATTGATGCTTTTTCCCAGAGGAAGCAATTGATTGCCAGCAAAATTTGATTACATTTATTATCTTTTGTGTCACTTTGTTGCCTGTTAATGGGAGTGTTACTCATGCATTGTACCCCCAAATTGCCTGGTATGTCAGCTTCACCGGTGAGATCGGTCTGGACAACAAGACGCTGGTTCTGAAACTTGTTGTCAGCTCACAGTCTCACTCCAATGTAGAGGAACTGAATGTGATTATCACTAGCAGTCAATTGTGTGCACATGTCTTCCCTAAATATTGCTGTTTATTTGTAAAAAATGTAATGTTTTTGACCTTACCTTGCGTATGTACCGCATGTATTATGTATTATATTATGTATGTGTGCCTCATTTTAGGGTAATTCCAGATGTGAGATTCTGTGTAATATGTATATTTTGATTTTGGAAAGAAATTCACCGAACCTTATTTATGTTCTTGTTATGGCACCTTTATTGTCATCTGTATATACATGTAAATAAACCATCAACATTTTACCAGTGTTGTCTAATGAATGTGATATTATCAATAAGTCTGGTAAACGGTCTAGGTAGAGCTATATATCCTGCTGCTGGGGCTTGGTCACCTCGGCCACAAGGAGGCGCCCTAGCTTTTTATATGGCAATGGGAAGCCACAATGGAAGAGACCATCCTAGCGTTTTTGTTTTGCGTATCATAGCCCTTACATGGATCCCGTACAGCAGCCACCAGTTCCTAAATCATTCCTTCTTCTTTTATATTGTTAATGGTTCTTGCTTGTGTTTTACACTCATGGCTATTTGAAAATCAGTTTGCAAACCAAACAAATTAGAAAATGTCACTCTATTTATTCATCAACTTTGGCGGTGGACATTAAATTCAATGTAAATTCTGTAGGTTTTTGTTTTTATTTATTTTACCAAAAACTGTTAAATTCTAAAATATAACACAGACATTAATGTCATAATATTAATATATCATCATAAACCTCCCCCTAAAGTGTCTACCCTAGGAGTAGGTTTAAAAAGGAAACAAAGTACATTTCATTCATTCATTAAATGCATTTCATTGTTTACCTCTTCTGCACTCTTAAGCCTTGCTGTTCTTAATTATGGCTTGGTAATAAATGTTTCATGAGGTACAGTAATCTCTTGTAGTACCCAAGAATAGCCCTCTAAGTGCTGATTCACGTGCAGCAGGCTACTCCTCAGCTCATGTGTTTACTGCAGCCAGATTATCGACAGGTGGCATCACCGGCAAATAGGCTACTGAATGAACAGTCGTCCGCCTCCACCCAGCAGTGGACATGCCCTGCTCATCACAGGCGAACAGAAACAGTTTAGGGTTGCTGTTTCCTTATACTGTAACACTGCGTTGCGGTTTTCAAATGAAAACTATACAAATACCACAAAAAAATGAATTTGAAACAACATTGGGAGTCCATAAGTAGTTATCCTTATGATGAAACATTAGATTAAGCAGTATGAGTACAAACAGTACAAACAATATCGACAACAAATCTAGATTTAATCGTAACATAAGGTACGTCCACTAACGGCGTTAAAATATAGTCTAAATTTGGAGGGGCGGGCTGAACCTGAACGCCACACTTTTGATTGACAGGCCGTCCTTGCCCAGTCAACAATAGAAACGGGAGTGGCCTGCGTCAATGTGCAGCGGTCTACAGAAAGGGAATGGGCGTGTCTGTACGGCATAACGACCAATCAAGAAGCGGGTGGGACTGCCAAGGCCGCTCGTGCAGCTGCGGAGGGGCGGGGCCGCGTTCAGGGGCGGTGGGGAGAGAGGGCGCAAATGAGAAAGCAGAGTGAGAGGAGACAGAAAAAAGAGAGGCTAGGGATGTGTGTGAGTGTGCGGTGATCGGTGCCGCAGGTACAGTCAGAGCCGGATACAGGTTTTATAGCCGCACCGGACCGCGGCAAGACCGCCTCGGAGCTTGCCTCTATTCCTCTTCATCCCCCCCAAACAACCCTCTGCAATGTCTGGCGGAGGAGAGGTACGCGTCCTTCGCCAAGAGGCCGGACAAGAGAGCCCGAGGATGCCGGCCTGGAAGCGAGAGATCCTGGAGAGGAGGAAGGCGAAGGGCGGCGGGTCTGGGGGAGCCGGTGCCGCTGAGACAAGCCCCAGCGGCGCGGGCCCGCAGCGGGTTAACGGTGAGATGACGGGAAATGTGAACGGCAGCAGCAGCAGCGGCGGACCCAACAGAGACAGTGGACCGAGCGGCGGGTCCGGGCGGAACTACACCATCAGCACGGCCAGCCAGCACTTTGCGAATAACAAAGAGACACGACCGGCGGCCGCGGAGAGGGCGACACCGAGGGAGGACGAGAGACAAGAGAGCCTAGTGCTACAGGAAAGCCTGGGCCCTCTGGAGGAGAACCCGTTCATCAAGCTGGAGAAGGAGCGGAGGAGGCGACAGGACCGAGAAAACGCCGCTCGTCCGGTCCAGCACATCCTGGAGCTTTACGGCAGCGTTCCCGGTATACGGACTATCCGTGCAGAGAATATTATCATAATTGAATCGGATCCAGATTACTTTCCGGAAGCTGGAGGGGTAAAAACCGGGGCCAAATGGCAACAAAACGGTGTCAGTAGTTACAGCTCTCTGAACGACCTCCTGGACCGGAGAGGGAGTGCTGTTACTGAGATAAGAGCCAAGGAAGTTGTAATTTATGACACCACGTTAAGCAAGAGTGAGGAGAACTTGAGCACCCTGGGCCGCCCTGATCATGAGGTCCCATCATATGAGACAGGTGAGGGTCAAGGCAGGGTTAGCCGGATGCTGCAGAAGTTTGACAGCAACTATGGGAAGCTACAGAAGAAGTCCCACAGCACAGAGAACCTGCTGGACCTGGATTGTAGTGCCAGCAGCAGGCCAAGACTCTGGCCCAAGCCAGAGCAAGATCTGGTGCCAAAGCCCAGGCCAGGCCCATCGGTCAGCAGCCCAGGCAGCAGCCACCCATCGTCGCCCGTCTTCCAGAGTCCCTGGTCTTCCAAACCAAAGCCACAGCCTGCTGTCTCTGAGCCAGGCAGCCCCCAGCGCCTTCCTGGGTCCCCACAGTCTGTGTCTTCATTCCGCCAGCGGTTTGAGGAGAGTGGGGGCCTTGGCGTGTCTGTCACCCCTAGAGATGAGCCAGACAGGGGGTTAACCAAGCCCACCACAGAGAGAGACTGGGAGGGCACCGAGGTGCCACCCAAACCAAAGGTGCCATGCTCTCCGGAGACCCGTAGTGCCCGTGCCGAGCCCCCCTCAAGCCCTATCTCATCCAAGGTGGCCCGCTCCTCA
The DNA here is from genome assembly GCF_002260705.1 of Seriola dumerili. Taxonomy (NCBI): domain Eukaryota; kingdom Metazoa; phylum Chordata; class Actinopteri; order Carangiformes; family Carangidae; genus Seriola; species Seriola dumerili. The sequence goes on from NW_019174336.1 coordinate 4,807,007, forward strand.
CCTTACTTTGAGATCCGTCCCTCTCCAAAGCCAGACCTAGACCGTATTCCTGATGGGGACACCCAGGCACGGGCCCTCGCAAACCTGCGCCTGCAGTCCCGAAACTCCTTCACAGTGATCCCCGCTCGTCACCCCCAAGCAGCCTCATCTGCAACAAGCAGCCCAGCACCATCTGGCCCCATCAAGTCCCCTCCCTCCCACAGAGTGGCAGAGGTGCCCACGCCAGGAGTGCCAACTTCCCACAGCCCTACACCCACTCTGACCCCCTCAAAGAGGAAGGAGGAGAAAGAGCAGGAAGAGAAGGAGGTGGAGAGGGTAGTAAGGCCATCCAAGCCTGAACCACCTCCTTCTGCTGCCACAAGTCCTGCACCTCCTCCAACCTCAGAACCTTTGTCTCCATCTCCTGCTCTCACCCCAGCTCCCTCCTCTCCACCCGCCCTGTCTTCACCCCCCTCTTCTCCAGCTGTCCCATCCTCACCCCTTTTCTCTCCACCTGCCCCATCTCCCGTCCCCTCAGACTCTCCAGCTCCATCTCCTGTCCCCTCTACCCCGTCCCCAGCTCCAGAACAACCTCCCGTGGATCAGCTGCCAGTAACAAACATAGACGACATTGAGGTGGAGCCCCCGCAGCGTGTCCCCGTCCCCAGTCCCATGGTGCAGAGAAAGAAGGGGAACACCTTCACTGTGGTGCCTACACGTACGCCGAAGACCGAGGCCCAGCCAAGATCACCTGAGCCCCAGCAAGAAGCCTCAACTGAGGCGCCACCGGGGTCCACACCCCCGCAGGCCCCCTATGCTCAGCTGGGCTCCCTGCTGAAGAAGCGTTACCCTGCTGTGGAGGAGATTGAGGTCATCGGTGGTTACCTGTCCCTCGAAAAGTCCTGCCTCTCTAAGACGGGCTCCACGGGCAAGAAGGTGAGAGCAAAAACTGAATCAGACCTTGTGGCTTCATTGACAGGTTTTACAGTTGTTCTCTGAGCGTGTAAGAGAAACAGAGACCAGTGCTGAAAAGATCAATTGATTAGTCAAACATAAATTAATTGTTTAAGTCATTATCAAGCAAAAAAAAAAAAAAAGCTTCTCAAATGTGAGGATTTGCTGCTGTTCTCTGGTTTATATCTCTGTTAAGCGAATGTCTTTAGGTTTTCAAACAATATGAAGACATTGCCTTTGTCTCTGGGCATTTCTTAATATTTTCTGACATTTGAAAGACCAACTGATTAATCAGTTGATCAAAAACACATTCAAGGGATAAATCAATAATGGAAAATAATCATTATTCGCAGGCCCCATTCGTAGATTATCATCCTTCAGCGAAAGGAAATCTGTCACCACTGCAGCACTCAGGAAGTATTGTTGTATTCTTGTGTCCTTACGATCTTATGCAGAACACGTGCCAAATCTTCCCGGGGGGATCATTAACGTTCCCTCTGTTCTAAATTTAGTAGTGAGTGAAGCGTCACACCGGAAATGCTGTGTTTTTGTTTTCTTTTCATCTGTGTGTGGATCTGTCACTGTTCTCCAACCAAGCCGGCGCACTCCGCTCACCTGTGCTTCTTTAGGACCCGAGCAGCCTTTCCACCTTATGTTTAATCCTGGCAGTTATTTGCATGTGTTGCAGTGTGAGCGAGTGTGTGCGTTTGCTACTATAAATCTCCACATCCCGTCACTTGACCTGCTCTCAGGCTTCGACGCCTAAGTGGATTAAAAGCGTGCGTTTACACAGCCACTTGGAACGACACGCAGCGCTCTTTCCCTGTGGATTGCCGTCCCACAATGTTATTTGTTGTAGAGCGCATTATTGGGTTAGGTGGCCCTCCAAGCCTATTGACTGAACAATCTCATCAAGGCTGTATTCAGTTCTAAGGATTTGGCTCAGGGATCCGGGCCAGCTCTAACCCGTCCCAGACACATTTAGTGTTTTTTAATTCAACTGTGTTTTTGTGTAAAGCAGAGATATCCCCGGGCCTGGTCCTCAATCATAATTAAATGATAGCAAAGTGCGTGTTTTGGGCATCACAGTTATCTTGCAATCATAATCAGATATGTGGTGCGTGCTTGGCGAAGGTCTTGCTGTAAACCGTTCCTGTTTCATCTGTATTAGGGATTAATTAAATATCAGAGAATGTTTATAATTAATTTTGCGAGTGCTGCTGGAGGCTGTTTTCAGATTCTGCTCTGGATCAGCTCTGGTTGTGCTGAGCATTATTTTCAGCATGTTGCTGTTTATGTCACTGTGGTGTCTGTAATGAAGAGGGGAGCCAACGATTGCAGCCGGTGGCTTGAATTTTTACCTTACATAATACACTTCATGGAGCTGCTTTAGAGGTTGAGGGTGTGGATCATGTAACCGCAACATCCTGGGTTTGAGTCCAGCCCGGGACCAGCGACACATGTTATCCCCCACCTTTCCTCCTAGTCTACCGTACTCTGCCAAAGTGGAAACGCATAGTCTTAGGATGCATTCAGTTACATCACAGCTCTTCTCTTTTTGATCTACAAAGCACCACATCGGCTTTTAATGCTGAGTATTTTCAGCCTCTTGGCAGCTCTTCAATCTAGGCCGGTGTCTCAGCCTCTCAGACGTTGGCCCGCACTCCTGTTTCCTTGACCTGGTCTGCTGTAATCCTCTGCTCTCCAAGGAAATCCAACTACCCCTTACAGCCAGGGCAAGAATCTCAGCCCGCTCATGACTTTATCAAGTGCAAACTCTGCAGCCATCTAGATTTATACAGACCCATTAAATTCATTATCACTTCTCTAACGCACATGCACAGCAGAAAGGAAACAGAAAATTTAATGATCCCAATATTCTCAATATCCCCCTTAAATTTCTGCGCTGTATAAAACACTTAAACCCAAGATGCCAAAATTCGTAAATGTTTCACCAAATCCTTTTAAATGGGAGTTGGTTGGCGTCTTGTGCAGCGTCTTCTCCACATTTCGCTGTTATTCAGCATCATATATTTAGTATCAGTGGAAAGTGTGGGATTTCAATGAGTGTAGATTTTAAAATAAAGTTTCTGCGGGTTGGAGCGATGCTCGCCCTGCACATCACGACTGTATAATGATGGATATTCATGCTGCAGACTCCATGTCCATGTGACCTGGTTGTGATTTTATTGTGTGCTCATGTGCGATGTAGACGAGCAGTGAGCGCGGCCATGAGACATGAACACATCCTGTCTTTTGTCCTTGTTGCTCACAAACCAAACACTTTCTCCTTTTGTTGTCTGTCTGCTCTTCTTGGTCATCATCAAGGCCCACATTTGTTTTGTTTTGTTTTTTTTTCTTCTTCTTTTCTTTTCTGGGCAGGGCTGTGCAAGCAATTACAAAAGCATCGAGGCTTGGCCTGGCCTGTATAATTTGTGTGGAATTTCTGTTCAGTGCCGCTTGTGTGTGAGAGCAGCCTCCGAGAATGGCCTCGGCTCAGCGTTCTGGTCTGGTCTTTTTTTTTTTGAGCACTCTTTTTTCCTTAAAACCCAAACCATTTTTTTTTTTTTTTTTACGAGGAAGTTGGCTAGAAAAGAATGTTCCATATGCACATCAGGACTTGAGAACCAAAGCAGATCATCAACTCTTCCTTTAGATTTTCCAAAAGTATTTCACTCTGTCCACCCTCTCTTGCTGCACGTTCTGATTTCCGAGCACTCTCAAGACTTGTGTGAGTGCTGAATGCTGGACCGCATCCAGCACGGTTTCTTCTGTGCGCTCATCTTTATCGCTCCACAAGCACCACTCTGCTTTGTTTTCTTCCTCCTCTACCCACAGTGCACTGCTTTATTCTTGTGCGGTGGTGGTTAATAAGGCCTGTCCCCTTGCTTCCAGCTTCCTGTGATCTCCTCCTCTGTATTGGGGAAGGAATTGTGGAAGAGCTATGTAGGTCAAGTGCAGCTTCTTGTACCGCATCACTCCTGCATTTGCATAAAATCGACTCGGGCTTTCTAGTGAAATACACAGGCCAGGACTGACTCAGTTTCCATCTGCAGTTTGATTGGATTGGGCTCTCTTGACTTAGCACAGGCAGAATTGGGAGGTTTTCTGTTTTATTTCCTTGTGGTGGACGCTGCCACTCTTTGTCGAGGAGAGGTGCAGCTGGCGACAAGACACGGGCGGGGGCGGAGTAGTTTGTTTTTGAAGTCTCTGCTCCCCATGACCAGTTATTATGGGAAAAGGGAGACGAACCCATGTGTTTGTCAGGACAACATCCAGAGAGCGAGAGAGAGAGAGAGAGACGAAGAGATTTTCTGGTGCACCCCGCCTTTTTCCAGTCATCATAGTTTGTGTTTGTGTTCGCACAGAGGAACCACTCAGATTACTCAATTTGAAATCGCTGCAGCTTATTTATGTGTAATTTCGATCATTCTGTCAAGCTAATGATGCGGTTTAGTGAAGAGGGTGATGTGTTTGTTACTGAAAGTGGTGATTATTCAGATGAGTGCTTATTATTCTAATGGAAGTCGGTTAAGGATTGGGTTAAGTATCAATGTGTTCACTTCCTATTAATCTTAAATCGGCATAAGCCCATGACTGAACCATACCTGAACTAATGGTGCCTTAACACTGAACCTGTCTGGTGCAGATCAAAGGAACTCTAATGTTTTTGCCCGGCTGGGTGTTTTCATTTAAGCTACCTGTCAAAGTACTGTCAGTTGAACTAAATCTGTGTTTAAAACTGAAATGGACATAACTAAGATTACAAATTAGTGTGATGCTGATCTTTAGTTTATTTACTGCCACCATAGCCAGAAACCCTCCAGCTACAGTAGGTTGATTGCACAGGATGCTTCAGGGTTTCACATTGAACTGAGTCAGTCGGAAAACAGTGACACCCAAGTGTTGCAACTGAGATTTTAAGAGAACTAGCAATCCAGCTGAAAAGTCAAAGTATGTCAGCGAAAATAACAGTGCTGGATAAATGTCCAGTTTCTGTCACTTCGAGCGGTTGTAGTACAAATGTAAATTCAACCAAACAAATAAAAAGGAGACACAACCAAACGGTGAAGAGCCACTGAAGGCAGTGCAGTGCAAAGTTCACCTAGTTTCATTTTCAGCAGGACACAAGAAAATCACTTCGCAAGGCATTGTGGGATTCCCGGTGACACGGGATTGGACTGTGATATGATGAAAGAGGAGGGGTAGAAAGTTAACATTCTTAACAATGCAAATGAGAGTCGGAAAAACTGACAACAAAAACACAACGCAGTGGTGGGTCAGGGTCAGGCTAATCTTTACCTTCGGTGGATGAATGTCTGTGATGGAGAAGATCATTATTGTTCTCTTTTCTGTGTCCCTGGCCTCCAAGATTAAAGATACAAACAAGGTGATGTTGTATGATTTACTTCAGCTGGGTCTCCTCCATAAATATGAATCCAGTATCACTATGCATTGTATGGATTCAGCTGAGTGCAGCTGCAGATCTACCAAAGCCAAAAATGTTTTCTGTCTGTGAAACACTATTGAACATTTACGTGAAGGCCATCACATCTATAGAACGGGTACCTGAACGCATCTGATAAAGCTGCGAGCTCTTTATGACACCAGAGAAGATATGTAAACATATAAGGTTCAGTAAAGTCAGTTACTGGCATTTAATGGTCTCCTTGCAGGTCCAGGTAGTGCTTATGATGCACGATGACATCATCAAAACTGTCCAAGGAGTGACCTCATTTGTTTTTACAAAAATGGTCCAGAACTAAAAGAAATGACTTGATCTTTTCTGTCCTTGGTGTGGGCTAAATTAAACGAAGTGTAAAAGCACCTTAACTTTAAAATAATACACTTTAAATACACTGATAGTGCAACAATAGCACTCACTATAGGACTAGGTGCAACATTATGCATTGATGCTATCTGCTCCTACATGAATAATACTTGTAAAAGGTGCTTTATAAATAATTTACACTTCTCTCCCTTTATACTGTTCATATCAAAGTCATGTTTTTGCAGCACTGAGAACATGCCTCTGCTTTTGTGCATGAATGTGAAAGATGTTTCCTTTATCTTTGTTTCGAGAACCCACAGTTTTTTTTTTTTTTTTTTATGTTAAATGTCATGCATACAGCAGGTTAAAAATACCTAAATGGTTAAAAGCTGCGGGTAACACAGGAAGGCCAAAGAAAGGGCACACTCCTACATTTACATTGTGCGCCTGGGCTACAGGTGTGAAAGTCCATTGTGTTTAATTATTTACCACCCAGCAGACATTCCCCATCTCTCCTCTCTTACACTTCCTGAAACCTACCACTCCACCCACTTGCTTTTTTTCAAAATAAAGTGTCTTTTCAAAATAAAAGCCAGCCAGCCATTATCCTGACAGCTTTTTTTTTCTTTATTGAGGCTGAAGTGAAGGGGCAGGAGACAGTCTCTGAAGTTAAGAGGTAATATTAACTTAAAAGTGCATTTCTACTGAGTCAGTAACTTAACAATCAATTTGTTATACTTTAAAAACATTGATTGTTTCTGGTCACTGTTCATAAGGATCATTGCAATTACAGTTCTTTGTTTTTGTCCAATGAAAATGTAGTGATACTCTGAGCTGCTCTGTTGACAAAATCGGTTTCTATATCTTTACAGCAGCATTATTTTTAGTGGAGGAGTTGTGTTCAAGCTAAAGTAATGCATGAAGTTGTTTTTTAACATTATCAGGCACCTGTCAACATTTTATAATGTCTGGAATTGGTTTCATACTGACATATGATCACCTTATGAAGTTGTTTTTAGAAATGAGTCTGCAGACACAGAGCAATATTAGCATTCATTTGGAGGTCATGTTTCCAGCGTCCCAATGAATATTCATTCTCTTTCAGCTCTGTTTTTGGTCTCCACCAACCCTTGAGCTGCTAAATGCTCCACTGTGTTCACCAGCTAGTCACTTACTGTGTCTGTCTGCTGTTTGGTACTGGGCAGGTAGTGTATGTGAGATTGTCAGAGCATTTGTTTAGCAGCTGTTTGCAATGGCTAAAAAAAAAAGTTGAGAAACCACTGAGACTGAACCAAAACAGTAAAGTTGTGAGCTATAAAACCAAAACGACGAGCCCAAAGAGGATAAAACATTGCTAAACGCGGAGGGGAACAACAAAGTTGGAGGTTTTGTCTGTTCCACTTCACTAGACTTTAGTCACATTGAGTCACAGTCCCACCAGCAACTTCAAAAACCTCAGAACGCCTTTGTCTCAAACAGTTGGTCACAGGAAAGATGCTACTTCTGCTTTTATTATTGATATCACTGGCGGTGCAAATATGGTTTCCTCTTAACGAGCTTGTCATTTCTTCCGGGGGCTCTGTGGCTGAAGGATGCACACACACATTCACACACACACACACGCACAGCCATGCTCAATTTCTGCATAAACACCCACATAAGAAAACGCAGGTTTTTCCTACACAGCCCTTAGGCACATGTGCAACCCTGCAAAGTCGGTGTAATTAGAATTCAGCCACCAAAGCCCCACTATCATAGTCATGTTTAATTCAGTGTGTGTGTGTGTGTGTGTGTGTGTGTGTATTTCGAGTGCATGAGTAACAAGATGAAGAGACTAAGAGCAGGGGATGTTAAAAGAAGGGGCTTTTTGAAAGTTTATAAAAAGAAACTGAGTGGGCGAGTGAAAGAGGCAGGTAGAAGCCACTGACTTTTAATACCTGTAGTGTTTTTTTTTTTTTTTTTTCCCATCATCTGCTTTGACAAATGCAAAACACTGTTGGGATTATGGGGCCGTATGTGGTGCTTTCTGTCCGTAATGTAAATTTTATTCAAATACTTTCTCCATGGAGTGTGTATGTGATCCACTTGAATTTTTTATGGTTAACAAGCCCTGGCCCCAGGCCTGAGGTGTGCAGCGTGTAAATGATATTTCTGTTTTTGTTTTTGCTGTCGTCATCAATGCTCTTAATAATTTGCTTTTCTATTTAAAAGCCGCCCGTCTTACTGCCATATTGGTCTCTCTCTGGCTGTCTCCACCTCTACTCTCCCGTTTCCCTCTATCACATATCCATGGCGCCTGTCGCCAGGGCAACACGAGCCACGGCCATTCTATCCTGTCATTAGGACTCCGGGATAAGGACACACTCTCTGTCTCTCACACTCACACACACTTTGTGACATCAGTGTTGATTTTGTAGATTATGTTATTTGTGGACACATAGCTGTTATGAGAAGCTGCGTAAAATTGAACCATCAGTCTGATAAAGATGTTTTAATGAGTTTCCTGGTGAGCTCGTTCTATAATCAGCGATCCTAAATCAGTGTTTCTGTGGGTGGAGACTCAAAACATCTTTGATGCTTAAGGGTGGACTAGTTATGTTTTTTTTAAGAGGCCCAGTGTGAAGCCAAGGTCAGTTATTTCAGTACAGGGTTGAAAAAGGCCCCAAAGATGTTTCTGTTTTCATTTGGTCACTCGTCTGTGCGTCGTCTCTCACTTATATCATCTTATCTTGACCTCCAGTGCCACTAGAAACATTTTTGAGAATGCCTTAAATATAGTTATTAAAGCAGTGTTACCACGATAAACACTGCGTGGGGCATTTTACAGTTACAGTAAAATTAACTTGTGAGTGCTCTCTGCTAAACACGGTTTCTAAATTATCTCAAACATAATTTGCCGTTGCTGTAATACAGTTTCTTCTCACCTACTGAACAGGTTGACATATGCCAATACTGGTATATCTGTATTTTATGGCATTGTGTAAAAACATGCATTAGTCCACTGTGGACATTTTTGAATATAATGCATGACGTCAAATATAATCCCAAAACAGTCCCTAGTTCAGGGCATAGTGAGCTGAATGAAAGCTTTCCTCCTGCACTGGAAGTGCAGCTCCTGAGATGACTGCCAGAATCACTGAAGAAAGCCACAAGCTTTAATCAGACATACCTCAGCTTTTTGGGAAATACCCTTGTTAGCTCTCATGCAGGGAGCCTTGTTAGAAGATGGGTATCAGTTTCATCTCTGTGCGTTCAGCAGAGAGATCGGACCATCCTTGTTTAGCCTTGCTTGTCACAAGAACTGGAAGCAGGGGGAAACTCCTGGCCTTGCTTTGTCAGCACTATGAAACTCATATTTACTTCTGCTTTTGATTTTGTTTTTATACTTTTACATATGTATTGTTGTATCTTGTGTATTTAACATGTAGAAATAGAAAATGGGATGCTGTAGTTTAACGGGTTAGGATTAGGGTTAGCTTACACACTGGAGCTGTTTATCGGCTACCGACAGCCTGGCTCAGTGTTTCTGATGTTTCTGAACAAATCCAGGTGAGTTTGTGGTGTTTTGGTAGTTAAGTCTTTCATTAACAAGATACATCCTGCAAAAAATAGTTTTAGTGCCTTTGGAAGTTGTATTATTCCTCTTTTGACAGAAGCTAGCCTCCCATCTTTGCTTTAAGCTAGGCTAAACACAGCTGGACTAGACTCTTAACTAGCATAGAAATAAAATTGATATTTTCCTCTTATCTTCCTTCAACAGCAAACACGCATCTCCCCAAATGTCAGCCTTTAATTCAAAAAGGTTTGATTTGGGTTTTTCAGTTAGCGAGTTTTGGCAACAATGCTATTTTGCATTGCTTGTTTGTTAGCTTATTTTTTATCCATTTTTATTAGCTTTAGCTACCAGGCTATGTGCTAACGCCCCTTGACTTTTTCATCCCTTTTTATACCGTATCAGTGTTACATAAATCAACAGAAAATACTCTCAATATTGCCCTCCCCAGTCTTCATCATTATACTTCTGTCCTGAATGTGCACACCATCCACCTTCTTTGCTGTGTGCCATTGGACTGTGTCGATCATTGACTCACTCTTTAACCCAAAGTTCACTGAAATAACAGTCTTATCACTTCTCAACTTCCGATTGACTGTACAGACACTCACTTCCAACTCGAGTAATGATCAGAGTGAGACACACCCATTGGCTTTTTGTCCATGCTTTGGCCGTTGTGACTGTAGACAGTGCCTGATGAAGCCACTGATGAACCATTTTGAGTCCTGTGAGCATGACGGTCCACATGTTGCCCCTTGAAAACCAGGCACATCTCAGGTACCCGTTAAAGGAATTATAAGGTATCCTTTAAAACATTTTCCCACAAGAAATGCCTGTGATCCTGATCCAGTGTGTAGGATCCTGTGCTGTCCTTTGTCCTGATTGTTGCTTTTCAGACACGCCCGACCATCCACACTTTCATATGAGAGTCCAGACGTGAGCTTTTAGGTATTAAATGCCCCTAAACGTTCCCACAATGACAGTGTGTGTAAGGAAGGTTGCTGATAGGTTTCGATCTCCACCCTGCTGGTCTCACCTTACATATACAGTGTGTGCAGTTATATTAGTCTGTGCCAGGTCATTCTTATCAACAACAATGTTCTCAGATGTCAGAAAATATGAAAACAGCTCCACTGATCTATTTGAGGAGCTTGTTGATACAAACAAGTTTGTGAAATGTGTCTCCTCTCCCATTCGTTATCAGTCAGACAATACAACCCAGCACAGGGAGACTTTAACACACAAGCTTGTACTCACACACAGTTACAAAGAGCATGCTATTACAGCCGTGACTCACTCAATCTTGAGACATGGCAGTGTAAACACACATTTTCACATTTGGCGCTGCTCGCTGCCCACACCACCAGCCCGCGCTGCGAGCACCAGCCACCTACACAAGTGGAGAGTTTTCTCGGTTGTGTCAGTGTAGTGATACTGGCTCATTAATGGTTGTATCACTCGAAGAGTTCCCTCTTAAACACTGAACTGACTCAGCCTCATGTGTGATGTGATGAGAGATCTGACAACACCCACACGAGAGCATGTTCATTTTTGACCTGAATCTCCGGCACAGATTCCAGCTACAGGGGTTTTCAGTAGGTGTACTGTAGGTGTATCTCTGCTGGGCACTGACCTTTTATTGAAAAATGTCAGGTCACTGATGGCCCACAGGTTTTTCTATTTGGGGGTGGAGATGGACAGTGTAGGATTGAACCCCTGCATCCAATGACTTATTCTGTTTGCTGTCTGTGTTGTGAACTTGTTCAAGGAAATCTGCTGCTAAAGTGCGTCTGATCTGCAGCAGGATGCTGTTTGCACTCAGCAAATTACTGTACATGATTACTATAAATAATGTGCTTACAGTTAGGATCACTGTGCTGCAAACTAATGATTTATTTCTCATGTTGACATGTTGATTATTTCTGCACAGAGGAGTATCCAGTCTAAACGAATCGTTACAGTATTTGTCATGAAAGCATATTTTATTGTTCTAATAGTTAGTGTAGTTGCTGCCTCATTGCACCCATGTATTGTTTATATAATTTGTTTATATAATTATTGTGCGTGGCTAGGATTTCAATAGTAACATCTCTTTCCCAGAAACAGTGTCGCTCTGTTTGAATAATCCACATACACAGTTTAAATTGGAACTACTTTTTTACCAAAGACATAGCCCCTCTAAAGAAAACTTGAGAAATTGAAATTGTATTGGGGTGAAGACATAAATTCAGGATAGACATTCAAGCTTATATTACTGGTACAACAGTTCAGTTTATTTTAAACTCTTAAATGTAGGACACAATAAAAAAAAATAAAAAAAATGGATAGAAGAAATAGCAGTCTTCTGAAATGTGAGGTGAATATTCTCTCCGATGATCAGCAGTGCATCCTACCGTTTTGTCTCCCCTATATGTAATCCTCTAGTTCACGCTAGTTATCCTAATTTGCCAGCACAGAGCAGAGGTACATCACATGCTTTGCTTGAGTACATGCAGGCTTTATCATCCCTCTCTTCAGGCGTTAATGCAGCTGCAGCTAAACTCCTCAGCCGGTTCATTGTGGTGCTGTTCTAATATTATCTAGCTGGCTGGAGATTATCGCTAATCAGGCACCTGGTCAGACTCCTACCTGCCACTACACACCTGTAGTCCTTTTCACAGACTTTATTGTCCCACATTTGGTACACTGTTTTTGGCAGACAATTTGATTTTAATTGAGGTTTTTCAGCGCACCACAGGCATCAGATGCTTTTCCACACACACACACACGCACTGTATATGAGCAGGTGCGGCAATAGCGCACCACGCCTCGTGGCACCTGACGACACTTAGATAAATATAGAAACGCGTTTTTTTAAAAGAGATGCACGCCCAGTGAGACGCGCATGTAAACACGAACGCTCACATGCTGCTGCACCCACAGTTGTTCGCAAGAAGTGCACTCTTGTGCCGTAGCTTCACTGTACCAGCTTTTGGCCTTCATGTGTATGTGTGCGTGTGCGTCCATTCAGCAGGAACCACTTTTCACCAAACGAGGACACGCCATGCTGGGTGGCCTGGAAAAAAAATTCCTGGCACTGCTCCCATCTCGCCGATTGGCCAAGGCACATTCATGAAGACATAATCTCATCCACCGACTCTCCTCTTCCTCCTCTCTCGCTCGCTTCTTCTTTTGTCTGTCTTCCTTTTGTGCCTGGTGCACAACAACACGCAAACAACAAAAAAAACACAGCCGATGGAAATAATGTGAGAGGAACTTGTGGAATCAATTTGAGCAGAAAGATTTATTTACTCAGCGCGATGTCTGATGTGTTGAAGCTGCTGCAGCAGCTCTCATCTCTGCAGACAAACACGGTCCTGACAAGTCGCTTTCATTTTCTGTTCAGCTTCAAAACTCAGGCAAAAAAAAAATCTGCATTAGTGTTGAAATCATTCTACTTGCTTGTGTTGCAAGGATTTTTTTCTTTTTTTTCTTTTTTTTTCCCTCAAATCTTTCCTCCCATTTCCTTAGTTTCTCCCTTCTAACCTGTTTCATACAAAATAGAGAAATTTCATTTGAAAAGGAAAGAAAGAAATGGGGCAAGAGTTTAAAAACAAGACAAACTAAAATACAAAAAACATGAGCTACAGTTTTGTAACATGTTGACTTAACCCAGTTCTTTATGCATGAGAAGATTCTCAGCGTCTCTGAATCTTGGATAATAATTAAACACTCTCCAGATTTCTTTATAGGCTCTTAATTTTCCTCTCAAAGTGCAGGTTATTTTGTCCAATCTCAATAAGTAACCTGTGATACACACACGTCGACGGGCTGGAGAGTGTAAGTGGGGAAAAAAGTAACCTCTGATTCAGCTGAATATTTACAAGACTTTGTTAATCACCTCCTTCCAAAGCTCATATTACACAGGATTTCCTTTACTTATGTGACAGTATACTGTATGTTAACTGTGGAAAAATACATAGACATACTCAAACCAGTCATAGAATCACTACATTAAATCGTCTGTTTTAACAATAACTTAAGAATAAGCTGCTAAAACGATGCTGTTTCTACAAAACTAGTTTCTTTCAAGCTGCCTGCTAGAGATTTTTTTTCCCATGGTTTTATTTTAACACAAGATGACGCAAAGCATCAGCTTCACACACACACACATACACACACACACACACACACACACACACACACACACACTGCAAAACATAGTCAGTCTTTGATGAACATGAACCAAAACCAGAATAATTACTTGGTCAATGCCACAGCATCGTGTCTGAGCAGCCTGTGGTGAATGAGAAGGACAGCAGGCCTGAGTCGGGCCCCTGTTGGCCTGAATTGGGCCCCTGTTGGCCCGTCCCATAGCCTGAGGATAGAAGACAAATCACTTCTGCCTCCATGATGCAGTCTTTTCAACTCATCTAGATGAAAGAGACTCACAGCCGAGGCTCAGGCATGAGCAGCAGCAGGCAGGGAGAGGTACGCCACAGATAAAGATCACAGCTCTGTCGCCCCCAATTCTCTTGTTCTTCTTTCTTTCCCTCTAAATCGGATCAATGCTGCAGCTAAACAGCAAAAACGTAAAGTCAGAGAGAGGCCAGCAACTAATGCGTAGCAGTGGAGTGTCATCTAACAAGAGTCTGATATGAGAAGAGCGTGAAAAGTGAAAGACGGTAAAAGGGGAAGTGAATGCAGCAGCTAAGCTTGATTTACTGATAAAATGGCGTTTGGCATCCAGAGACTTCCTTCAGGACAGGATGCCAGGTTAGCGAGGAAACGCTTTTTGCGGTGTAAGATTTAACACAGGAACTAAAAAAGGAAGTCGTGGGGCTAAAAATAGGCGACGTCTGGGACAGAGGACTCGTTTTTAAAAATGGTTACACAGCGCCAGAGCCTGTATCTATACACAGGATTTGATTTGTGTCGCGGGGTTGTGCTGTTACTATGGCTGAATACTAATGTTTTTTCCTGGTTGTAGGAAGAAAAAAAGTAGAAAAGAACGATACTGATTTATTCAAAATCCAGGGACTGAAAAGTGAGATTGTTGAGGGTTGAAACAGAATTGTTATTACTTGCAGTTCTGTACATATTGAAAGGTCAGGGGTGTTACTTGCACTTCTAATCTTCTCAAAGAAAAACTCTTTATTTCTGAATTTTTCTGCCAATTTTCCAATCAGCAGAACAACGTGATAGTATAGTCATTTTTATTAATATCCTAATTGAAACCTTGATACACTTGATGTAGCTGAACGTTGTGATATTGTGGATAAAACCCACAAAAACAGACTCTTTATTAAAGCTCTTAACATTAGATGAGTGAGTAGCTGGTTGAAGCTAAAGGCTCTTTGTTAAGTTGACAGGGTTCAGAGCCTGATCTGTGAACCCTGGTCGTTCTCCACGCTGCCACCTGACATGAATATCAACGAGCGAGCGAAACAACCCAGGCTCCTCGCTGATATCATTATCTCGATAGATGTAATTATTTTTATCCACTTTTTATTGCCTAAATCAGATATTAGCAACAGTTAAATCATCAAAACATCATTGTGAAGACCCAGTGGAGATAAGCAGAGGAGTTGTTTATTTCCAGAAATGTTAAACATGTCAAACTTCAACTGTTCAACCAGAGACACCTGTGATTGACTGAAGGTGGTGTCCCACAGACTGTCCCTCTGAATCTATAGACTCTTGTTCTGAATCTACAGGTCCTCGTCTTCAATCTTTAGGTCCTTTGTCTGTATTCTGTGGACCCTTGTCCTTAGTCTATAGAGAGTTGTTCTGAACCTAAAAAACCCTAGTCCCGAGTCTACAGACTGTCATCTTTTATCTATAGGCCCTCGTCCAGAATGTATAGGCCGTCATCCTCAATCTATAGACTTTCATCCTAAATATGTGAAACAAGATCCTTGTTTTAATCTAGAAACCTCTTGTCCCAGGTCCATGGACCTCATGTTTAGTACCTTCATGCTTAATCTTTAGACTTTTGTTCTAAACGTGTCGACTGTCTTTGATCTGTCAACTTTCATTTGAAATCTATAGACCCTTGTCTTTAATGTTCAGACCCTCATCTGTAATCTATAAATCCATATCCTGAATCTATAGTCCTGAGTCTATGGAGCCTTGTCCTTTATCCGTAGATAAAGAGAGATAGATAGAAATACATTACATAGTGCACCTCTGAAGAGGAGTCACACTACTTAAACTTTTTAAAGCGTTTATATAAACTTTTTAATACACTAAACATCAGAAATTGCTATTTTATTTAAAGGCAGGCAACATGTCAGTCAGTTCATTAAGTTCAGGAACGGGACTTAAAACTAAAATACTTGACCTGGGCATAACTATAGAGATGGATCATAAAGCAGTCATAAAGGATGTAGAATAAACATGAAATTTGAACTGTGTGTATGTGTATGTGTGTGTGTGTGTGTGTGCATGCATGCATGCGAGCGTGTGTGTGTGTGAGAATGAGGTGGTGTTGCCTGCTTGTCCCCTTGTGATGGAGATTAGGGCAGATTTAGATCACGGCCTACAGAGTAGATGGAGCCAGGTACAGTACGTTAAGAGCAGTCAGCTGACGGCCTCGGGGAAGACACGGACAAACCTGCTGTTATATGAGTGTGTATGGGCTGTCATCTCCATGGCAACCCAGGAGGAAGAAATAATCCCTTTTTTCGGGTTTGCAGCGCCTATGTGTGGCCAGAGCACACGAATAGTAAGTTATTAGAAACCATTTATGGTTTTTCTGTCATCTTAAAACTGTAACCTCAGGTTTGTTAGTGACCAACGAGAACTGCAGACTGCACTACAAAATGAAATCATAGAAAACAGACAGACTGATGGAAAAATAAGACTTTTTTAAAAAAGTTAACAGCAATAGAAAAAAATTACAAAAAAAAAAAAAAACATGCACAAACTTTGTTGTAGCAGTAACTTCTCTTTTAAAGGTGTGAGACGTCTCCTTGGAGAATACCTGTCAGTCGGTGTGCTCACCGACAGCTAAAACCGCAGAGGTCTCTGGCTGCACCTTTGCCTTTCATGTTGGATTACACGGTGCAGCAAAGTGCAAGAGCCCGTCTCACCCCACGGATCCGTGTTTGCAGACCACTGAAGCGTTGCCAAACAGACATGTCTTAGAGCAAACGCTCTGAAACGATCAATCACAGGCCCCCCCGAGCTCCTGCAAGGCTGCCACCTGTCCCACTTAGAGGACACACCAAGTACAGCGCACGCGGCCGCTGACAGGTCTAAACAAACTGCAGCTGGCTCTCTAACAGAATCCCAATTAAAAGCTCTGTTGAATAAGTAATGAGGTAGTTGATTCATGTTGAGCTTAACTGGCATTACTGCAGTGTGAGCAAAGGGCCGAGACACGTGACGCCGATCAGTATGGAAGGTGCAATTACGCAGCAATAAGGAAGTAATAACCCGTTAATGTTTACCCTCCTCATAAAACGCAGTCGTCTTGGAGGAGAGTGACGTCAGCCTGTTGTTGGAATCTGGGCCTCAAAATGAGAAGATGTCTGATACTTTGAAATCTTGGCTTTCTGGCTGTAAAGTTTGGCCTCTTTAGCAGCTATTTCAGCAAGTAAACAGTCACCAGCAGGAGGTTTGTTTTCTCAGTAAACAAATCTGGCTTGTAAACAAAGAGCTGGTCTACAGACGCCATAAATGGCTGCTTACAAGAAAATGTGAACTCAAACTTGCAGAGAATTCCTACTTTTTCATTCATTCTTCCGTAATAATGAAATGATGTATATTAAGAATTTAAAGATGGGTGTTCTGTTTTTATTATAGAGCCCCCTAATCTTTACCACATCCTGTTTTAATGAAATAACTACTTTTGGTTTATTGTGAAATTTGACAAAAAATAATTAACTTGAGATCCACATAGTAGCTTTCTCTGGATTTTTCGGATTGCATCTCATGGTGCACATCAGTCTGCTCAGTTGTCATCATGTGGGTTTTGGGGGTCACTACACCAAATTTGGGGATTTGAGGACATGATTTGCACAGTTTTGTGGGTCAAATCCCGCATTGGACTCCAGAAATGCTTGAGCCAGCCCCGTGTGAACAAATTCAGGACAGCTTCAGGAAACTTCTGTAGCTAATTGTCTCCTTTTTCCTTATTTGCCAGCCAGCTATATTTTTTTTTTATAAATATACAGTATAACATTCACTCCAAGTCATGAGCGGGCACCTGCCAAAGGTTCTCGACCACAGCCAAAACTCACTGTCATTTGGCTGGTGACCGGTGTTGTTATCCTTATTCTGAAGCCAGTGAAGTGAAAATAAAGTATGGAGCCCGGGGAAATCAGTGCCACCATGTATTTACAACATGAATGGAACAAATTATATCATTTACCCATTGGTACTATTTGTGTTGTTTTGTTTCTGTTTTGTTTTTTTTGTTTTTTGTTTTTAATAATTTGGAAAAACACTTTATCAGGAGAGTAAAAAGTGAACAATATTGCCAAATCAAAGCAGTTTGAAAACACGTCAAACATCTTTTTTTTTTTCTTTTGTCTCTTCCAGCTTAAAATCTCCTTCAATGAGTCGAGTCTCCAGAGCACATACGAGTATCCGTCGGAGAGCAGCGCGTGGGACAGCGGGGAGGAGGACGAGGAGGAGAAACGAGACGGGAAGATGGCGGACGAACAGCCGAGCATGGTGGGACGCATCCACATCCCTCGACCCAGCTTCACCGGCTCGCCCACGCACACGACCAACAGCAACGGTGAGACGACACAAAAGTGATGCGTGTGACGGATGGGGGGGGGGGCCACACAGATAATTACATTTTCTGTGGTGAACGTGCAGGTCAGACGTCCACTTTAGCCTAAAACTGTCAACATCTTCCGTCCAACACTTTGGACCAGATGATTATTTCTCAACAGCTCAAGAAAATTTCCCGTAGATATTCATGGTCCGCAGATGACTTCTGAGGATTTCAGGAACCCTCCGACCTTTCATGTTGTGCGCCAACAGTTAAAAATCTCTACTGTCCACCATGATGGTCCACAACAAAGTCTCTTTAAAAATAATGGCTCAGTGTCCAGTTAACTTCACTATTAATATTCATGGTCCACAGGGGATGAACCATGACATTTTGGAGACTCCCTCAACTTCTCTTTGAAGCAAAAATAATCCGCTCAAAATTTCTACTTGTATCCCAGAAAAGGCTTAAGCTTTCTGGCAGTATGGTCATTAGATTTACGATGCACATTCCTGCCCCTCAGAGGATACTCCATGAGCGTTCCTCATTGGATGGAAATAGATACAAATCATTTCACAAAGTGTATTTATGTAGCACTTTTGTAAACGCAGAGTATGGAAGTTTCTTTTTAGTAACATGTGAGAGTTGGTGAGGGAAGTGAAAATTGACTTTTCACTATGTATCAGCACTTTCCCATGATGCACCATTGATAACCAAATAAAAAGATTAGCCAGGCAATCGAAGCTGCTTTCAGTTCATCTGGGTTTATATTATCTTACAGTTTCTATGGGGGCAATATCTTCTTGGAAGATGTGAACAGGGCTGAGAGAGGAGCACTGATCGTCCCACTGTGTTTTATTTCTAATCAAATGGAGTTTAACCAATGGAAGCTTTGCTTTGACCACCAGCTGTGTGAAGCCTTGAACATATAAGCTGAGGCCGGGTCACAGAGGCGTTGAGTTGATTTTGTAGTCATTTTGTGTCTTGTTTTGTTGAATTTTAAATGTCGTTATGTGTCCTGAGTTCAGCCATGGTTCCTCTTTCCCACTCTGTGCTCAGCGTAGAAAGATTTTCATTGTGTAACAGTATGGTTTCTGACAGTAAATGTGCATAAAGGAATATATACTATTGACTGAATGGAATGAGAGGTCATGAAAATGAATGTCTGGAGAATCTGTGGGTAGTTAAAGAGAGCAAAGGAGTCATGTGTATTTGCTGCAGTAGAAAAATTTGTGCTGAAAATTAGGAAAATAATAAAAAGGGAGACATGATCGATTTTGAAGGAGAGAAATTGCGGAACTACGCTGCTTCTTTATTATATCAGCGCCACTGCCATTGTTCGGTGCAGGTGTAACCCAGTGGAAAAGTGTGGTGACCGAGACCCCTGCTGGACAAACTGTGAACTACACTTGAGAAAATATGTTGTTGACTCATACTTTCAGTTCAACAGCTTTCTTTCATGTACTTAAACCATTCAGTGTTATTTTATCAATAAAGAAAAGTGTCCTATCTAAGTAAATTAACCTAACCTAAGTGTCCTACTGATCCCTGTGCGTGCTATTGAAAATCTGATTAGATTAGTTAGAAATGCAGGAGATGAAAATGAAATAGCGACAGCCCGTGTAGAAGAGGAATGATTCACATGTAGATAACACACTGTGTCTCTTTATTATCTGCAGACCTTTCCAGCTACATTCCCAAGCACTCGGTGGACTTCAGCGCCTGGCAGGAGCACAAACATGACGACAGTGTTTACCAGGAAGAAACCACTTCCCAGCAGACACAGATGACAGAGGAAGTTATGGTGAGAGAGAACTCCTCTGTTTAAAGCTGTTTACTCAGTGTAGTGGAGAATCAGTTGCCGCTGCCTCTCACCAAAGTCCCAGTTTATATTTCCTCACATCATTCTGTGGAGTTTTCAGGATCTCGCAATGTGTTCTTCATTTTACTCTCACATTATGGATGTTTTTTTTGTTTTGTTTTTCTTATATGTGCAGTGTGTCTTTAAGTCTTTGCGATGCGCTAAAATGTCTGAAACTGTTTTCTAAATTCGAGACCTGGAAAGGTTCCAATTATAGTCAAAGCCTCCAATTGTAATTTTTGTACCAGATCAATATGATATAAATCCAAACTGAAAATATAGGTGTTTACTTACTGTTTATACAAACATAAGTGATGTATAGGAACCTTGAACAGCATCAGAAAACAGGATTGTTCTCATTATCGAGAAATCTATTAGATTTACCACAACCTGCAGATATTCAGTTTAATGATATGAAACAGACAAAAACAGAAAATCCTCACATCTGAGAAGCTGGAAGCAGAGAATGATTGGCAGTTGTTGTCAGTTCATTGTCAATCGACTAATCCATTGATCAACTAGAGCCAGTGTTGTATTTTGATTGGTTTTTGTGGTTTCTAATATTTTTCACTAAATAAAATAGGTCCCATCTTTCATGCAAATTAGCATTAAAAGGTTTTAAAATAGATAAATGGTGATGGGTCCTTACACCTTGTATGTGGAAAGACATTGAAAATAAGATTTAGATGTTACTGAAAACAAATGAAAGATTCATCCTTAAAAACATGAGGACTGCAGGACCACAGGAAGTGCAAATTATTCTATTTCACCCATAGAACATGATTTTGTTTTGTTTTTTTAACATTATTTATTCATAGAAACGAAAAAGACTTTATAAGACGGACTCTCTGAGTATATTGCCCAAACAATCAGAATAATAAGAAGATACCAGCTTTATAATAAGTTTGTGGATTTTAAATGTTAATGTTTGTGCCTTCTCTCCTCAGCTCACACCGGCAGACAGCTCCTCCCTGTCTGACTACAGCAGCGAGCCCGCTCTTTACTTCTGATCAGTCGGACCAACCAGCTGTACAGTAGCTTTACAGCATCACACTCATGGGACCAGACTGCAGCCGGAGCCCAGAGGAGGTCCAGGTCTACACTCCAGCCATCCCGAAGCACATCTTCCTGATCAGAAAGGACAAATTGTTGGGTTTGTTTTTTTTTTTTCTTTTTTTTTTCTTTTTAGGCTGATTTCCTGCCACGGTACCACTACATGCCACGTTATCAACTGCATATCAGAGCAGCACAGCTTTTTGCCAGGTGGCTGGTGTTTGATTCCCACCTTCTTTTTTGATCTGACGCAACAAAACCCAAAAGCAGCTGGACTGTCTTTCCCACTCTGATCCTGGGCAGTTGACCTGTCAGCCTCCCTCCCTACTCACCCTCACTTAACAAGATATCTGACAGAATCAAATCGATTGTGAAAATCCGGCGAGACGTTCGTCTTCCTCTCCAGACTCTGGAAGAGGTCCACAGGGCTTCGTGTCTCTCCTGCTTCCAAGTCCACATCTCAGCTTCAACGTTTGCTTCAGGTTTTTCGGGCGATGCTGGCGAGCAAAGGAGTTTAAAGCGATCGACCCAGCCTCCTTTTTAAAAGAACAGGAAGCCAGCAGTGCCCATGTGTAAGTATCGCCACGGTGACAGAGTTCAGTGTTAGCATGGAAACATGTCATTAGGACGTTCTCCAGAAATGTAGAACCTGGAGGACCAGTCCGCTTGCGTACAGTAGATCGACAGCAGACTCAAAAACACAAAAACAAAAAAATGGTTAAAGGGTGCCACAATTGTAGTTTTGTTTTTTTTTTGTTTTTTTTTGTCTTTGTTTTTGTACCTGCATGTTTTGATTTCATCCAACACCTCCGTTGGTTCTCTTTTACTGTAAAGCTTCGATATGCCTTTTTAGTTTTGTATGTTTTCTGGCAAACTATGCTGTATTGAAGCTGCTGGACGTTCTGTAGAAGAGTCTTAACGGCAAGCAAACTTCAACACACTTCCCCTCTTTGTGACAAGGGAGGAAACATATGCACCCTTGGGGAAGATCTCCGTCAATCGGTAGCAACTCTGATCCCTGATCAAATGCTTGAAAAAGTGACCTTGGCCAATAATGTCTGTATGTCCGTATTGCTGGTGACAAACAAAACATCATACTGTTGAATGTTTCTGTATATCTTCTATCAAGGTTATCTGTGTCACGTCGTTTACCGAAAGCTGTTCGACCTCCTGACACCTTTTTCTCTGGCTTCTTGTGTATTTATTCCTGCTTCAAGTTGAAGTTTGCATGTCTGAGACCTGTTCATGTACAAAAAAAAAAAAAAAAAACGTTTTCGTAAAGGAACCTTTGCTGGTATGGAAGGAACCAGACGGGTCCAAACAGCCCCACCGGAGTTTTTTTTTTTGTTTGTTTGTTTGATTGTTTTTTCTCCCAGTCGGACCTCATGTACTTTCACATTCCACAGAGAAAGAAGCCGGTCCATTGAAGTAACGAAGGCAACGGTGATTATGATTCATTCATAATATGACATGTTTGTGAGAGCGAATGCAAGTTTGTGTGTGTTTGAAAGAATATGTAATGACTTTTTAATTAAGATTTTTTTATATACAAGAATGCACCAAGTTTCCAGATGATTTTTTTTTTAAACTCATAATGCCAACTGATTAAAGTGTTGCTGTAACGGCCTCACATTCATTCTTTACACTCCCAGGATCAACTCTACGGCCAGTATTGTTGTACAGTTTCCACCATATTTTCATAAATATGAACATTTATTTCTTACTTGTCTTTTTTTTTTTTTTTTTGAAGTTCTCCAATCAGATGAAGGTTGGATTTTGCTGTTAGGAGATAAAATTTTGTCTTTTGTCTTTGTCCGATGAATTTAGGAATCATCTGTTTCGTCTGGAGTCTTGGATGTTGAGTGTCTTTTGCACTGTCATGCTTTTAGCTTTGTTTTGCACCTCATGAAGGAACAGAGTCGGCGACAGAGGGAATGTGCACTTCAAGAGCAAGAAGTGTAGTTGAAGAGTTTGGTTTCGAATCAATAGCCACTATTGACACCTGTTATTACACAACCATTGACTGTGTGTCAGACACAATAGATGAGTAAACTTTTTTTTTTTTTTTATCAAACTGAATGAGTAGCATTTTGGAATAGAACTCTTCAATTGTACATGATGAATGCCATGACCATTTTTTTACTCTTTGCTGCAGCCTTGCATCTGAAGTCTTATGATTGTCGGCCTTGCCGCTGTGACCACGAACAGTAATCCACATCCACACAGGTCCACGCTCCATGTTTGACCTAACGTTACCTCAAAAATCCCTGTAAAAATCCTTCATCGTCACTGTTATTGGCCCATTCATCTGATTGAAATGCATATATTTTACAGTACTATCTGCAAACCATGATACTGTGTTCTAGAAGTTTGAATGTATTTTTTAACCATTCCAGGCGTCCATTAGATTCCACTTCATTTCAGTGGTATGAAAATCTACTCGACTCTTAAGTGCATAGCTTGAAACTTGACTCGTGTAGACTATCACAGTGGGCATCAGGTCACACTCTGCTGCATCAAAATGCAGCAGGGCTGGGTGAAATAATTTTCTATAAAACAGAAATTTAAATTTCTCTCTTCTTTCTTTAGAAAAATCAAAACATTTTCTGTTCTTACAAAATACATTTTTCATTAAACAGGAGGCTAAAGTTAATTCAAACTTAACGTTTCTAAAAACAAGCAGCTAAACAAGTTTCACAGTGTAAAACTGTTACAAAACTAGATAAAGAAGATAAGGAATCTGAGCAAGAATTCTGGGCTCTATACTTGGCACTAAAAACACAATTCAGTCTCAGTATTAAGGTTTAATACCCAGCTATCAAACGCAGTGCAGACTTTTCAAAACAATATGCACTTAAAACCACATTACCATAATGTAGAGTAACTGTCTGACTAATACAGGCTTGATGTTCGCTGTGATGGATTACAATAAAGTTTCCAAGAGTCTCATTTTCATACCATGACTGAATGAAGAGAAACTAATGGCTGCTTAAAAGAGCAGAAAAAAACCCCACAAACCTGTACAGCATGTGTAAAATATTCCAGCAGAAATGTGAATTACACATGATATGTAGTTATGGAGCTAAAACTTCCAAATGCATTAGTGTTCTTAATGTTAATTTGGTCCATAGAAAAGACCCACTTGGACCTGCTGTGGAGCTGTGGTCACATGACACACCTGTGGATCCACCTGTGGTAACTGCTGCCTTCAACAAACAAAACCCCAAAGAGGACATGGACTCTTTGTGGCAATGTTTTTCCTCTCTGTCTTTCTGTGAGCTGAAGGACAAAAGAGGCAGAGTGAATTGTGGGAAACCTCCCTGACCGTCTTAATTGACACCAGCAAGAACTTTTCTGATGGCCATTTACCGGCACATAGAGACACATTCTCTCACTGCACTGTTTCCCCATCTGTCTCCTCCTGTTTCGAAATGAGCAGTTTGTGTTGGTCACACTGTAGCGACTCTGTGGTAGAAGCTCCATCATGTTCCCCCTTTACTTTTCCCCTCGTCTGTAAATCTACATCACAGCAGATGTGCTTACTGTAAAGTTATCGTCAATAATTTGGGCAAATAAAAAACAAAAAAGCAAAAAAACATAAACAAAGTGATGTCATACTTGTACAAATGAAAGTTCAATAAATAGAAGACTTGAACAAACATCAGTGCTGTGTGTGTGTGTGTGTCATTTTCATCCTGATAAAAACCTGTTTAAATAATAAATGTCAAATTCCCTGGAAAAGACACGTTCTTGTCTCCATAGGGGATTTGCCTCTAGAAACTATAAGTACATATATTAGTCGTGGGAGTGATAAGAAACACATTTATTGGAATAAAGGATTTACAACGATTCAGTCACATATATTATAAATAGTCCAGAGTGGAACATAAACTGCATAAAAAGTGCAGAGTCAAGTGTGCTGCTGTGGTCAAAACACATGACCTTTCATTGCCATTAGTGCTCCTTCCTCCGGGGCTCTGTGGCTTTACTGAGGTTTCCTGCCTCCTGCTTCAGGACGCTGAGAAGAGACTGGGAACTCTCCAGGATCTATAGGAGGAACACAAATGAAAAATCCCAGACTGAATTGACTGTATAGATACTTAAGAGCATGAGTAAAAACAACATAGATGACATACAGCTGATGTGAAGTGTGGTGTGGACTGTAAGAGTGATATAAAAAAGGGCCCAGGCACTGCTGACTGTCTTGTTGTTTTTTAATAAGAGCAGCTTAGGAGTGTGTTTGCAGTGATTAGTGAGCGTGCTCAGGGAGTTCAGCATCAGTAAGTGGGGTGTGCCTGTCAAATGAAACTGCTGCAGAAGGACAACTGAAGTACAAACCCACCCAGAAAAAACATAATGGTGTACTATAATGCAGCAGTCAGTTCATCAGCCTGTTAACAACACACATGTTGAACTATTGGCTGCATTTCCTCTAGAAGCCTCATACTAAATTATGTTTTGACCTATCACCACGCCCTGCAGAGGTTATCAGAGTGCGCCATCATACATCTACTGAGCCCTCAACATCATTCTTAACAAACCATTAACCTGTCAGATACTTGACAGCTTAATCGGCCCTTTTATCTGTAATGTATCTGCTTAGGCTAACCTACATTGGCTTAGCTACCAGCTGGCTTGATACTATGCTTTGTCCAACCACCATCACTGTTTATCTAGCTTCACTAGTCTTAGCCACTAGCTAGAAACCTCTTTGGTATGAAAACAGTCTCCATCAAATCCCGCTACCTGTCACATCAAAGAAAAAAGAAGAGGGTGTGAAAATGTAGTTATGTGAGTGTAAGAGTGCAGCAATGTCTACAGAGAATCATCTCAATAACTGGTGCTTCATTGAGTTGAGCCCAGGACACACTCTCAACTTTCCCACATGGCTAAACAATCTGCCTACTACAGCTAAGCTAACTTAGCCTAGCTGAGCTTACTAATATGCTAAGCTAACCAACGTATTGCTGGAGATGCCAGCATTCTGCTCTGCCCACCAGGGTCGTAACTCACGATTATCATTATCAACTCATCTGTCGATTATTTTCTCGATGAATCGGTTACTCTATAAATGTCAGACAATAGTGAAAAAGTCCATTCAGGTTTCTCAGAGTCCAATGTCATGTCCCAGTCAAAAATTCAAAAATATTCAATTTACAATGACAAACGATTAATCAACCAGAATAGCTGCCATATTTTCAGCTATGTAACAGAATTACCTGCGATCAACTGACCAGGTAACCTGAACACAAATACTGATATTATACTCCATTTTACTCCTTCGCTCATGTTTAAACCATTTTTTGGTCCAAGAATATTGCTGATAATAATATTCAAGTCACACACCTTGGTGTACGCAGCCTCAGTCTCAGCGATGGTGCGGTCGAAGGTGGCGCGGGCAGCGAGTCTTTGTGCCAGGCTTTCGTTGACTCTGCTCAGCTTCTCCGAGAGGACACGGATGTCATGCTGCAGTCGCTCCTTCTCGTCTTCCTCCTGCTTGATCTGACTGTTCAGCTCATCCCGCTTGGAGCACAGGTCCTCGATACCTGACAGAGATAAAAAGGGTTTGTTACCTCAGAGCCTCACTGAGTGATGACAAGGGTGTTACAGGAGAAAAAAAACTGAAAATTGCAGTATTGATGCACATTTCAAAATTATATGACAGGTAAAATCATTTTTTCAATAAGTCTCATGTCTCAATTGGTCTAAAACAGACAGTTAATCAAGAACAATCTGGATAATTGGCTGTTTTAAGTTACTTATCAAGCAAAAATGACAAATGCTGTCTAGTTACAACTTTTCAAATGTCAGGATTTGTTTGAACACAGAACTGCTGTGTGTCTCAGTTTTGTTTCAACCAATCCCATAACTGAATTGAATCTTCAATTGGGGTCTGGTAACCTGCTATAGGAGCTGGTAGACTAGAAACAAATTAACCAGCAGCTGACAGGTGACAAGTGTTAATAGTTTTAATGTGTATCATTCTCAGAAAACAATAACACTTTGGCTGGGCATCTGTTGCTAGTTTTGGGTTTCACAGAGATAAAAGCTACTGCAGGTATTTAATAATGATAGCTGCACTGTGTGAGTTAAAGGCTGATTTACAGGTGATAGACTGTATAATCTGGGTGGGTTAATCAGATTGCACAGTACTATCCTGCTTGCTGGCCACAGCAGTAGCAGGTAGGTCAAAAACCAGAACAAGCAGAACAAAGAAGTAAGACTCATTATCTGTTTAGAAAGTACCAGAAAGTGAGTTTGTCTGGAGCAGACGTTAACTTTGCATACGAAACATATTGGAGGAAATTATCCAGTTTAGTCGACGTAGTGTTTTGTGGTTTAAGCCTAAAGTATTCAGGATACTGAGTTTTGCTCACCCCGCCGCCAAAACCGTCACCTCCAGGCAATAACCATCTCCCCACTATTTTCACTACTAGTCCGTCAAATTAACTTCAACAAAAAATAAATAAACAAGCCACTTACATTTGACAAGTTCGTTGTTGTAGGTCTGTAGAGCAGCAGCTTGTTGGGTCATGTCGGACGTTTAGCAAACGGTGGTCTGACTGTAAGAGTCACCGAGGCTAACGTTATGTGCTCGTTAGTTCTCTTAATTCTCGCGGCCTGCTAGCTACTCATCAGTCTCGCTATGCTAAACGAGCCGGGTTCAGACATGAAACTAAAGATTCAGGCGTCTTTCCTCAGCAAAGTATTTTAAATCAAGTACTTGTACATGGCGGGTTTCCCGGACAACTAATCCAAAGCTACCACCGGATACCAAACTGACCTACCGACCGTGCACGAGGCTTCTTCGTCTTCTGAATCCAGGCGCTTCACATCTGATGTGTTGCACTTGCGCCCCCTTCTGGTGCTTAGTATTACCTTCTAATTAGGTGTACCATTTACTACTGGTAAAGGCGACGTCATTTTATTTATAAAATACATTTAATTACAAATTCAGCTCATTGTGCTTTACATTAAAATGCATGGCACTTAAAGACAAACCCACTAAACTACAGACACACAGAAAAACACCAACCATAAGCTTGAGAAAATAGAAAGGTTGCTTTGTTTTGCAAAAAATAATGTAGAATAGGGCAAAAAAGTCTGAATAAAAAATATTTTTTTCTTCCAGTAAATTTCCACCAGGAGCATGATGGGAAATAATCTAACATGAATCTTGCAAATAGTGACCTTGAAGATCCCTAGTCTGTACAAGATCGTATGTGAGATTAAAAATCTACTGATTTATGACATATTGTCTTTAGATGGGAGAGGGTGTCAGACTATTCTTTTAAAAGTCTTCTCAAAGGCGTCTAGTGTATGCTAGGCATCATTTGGAAGCAGATGTGACAAACCTCAGGTTTTGTTTGTCCCAGTGAACAAGACTCTAAAATCACCCTCAGTAGGTTTGATCATGGAAAGTGAGTCTAATCTCCTATCCATATCCTTATGTAAAAGAAGTAATAAGCCTGCCACACCATAAAAAAAACCTCCATCACAAGTAAGTCCCAAACCAAAAATGTTACTTAAGTAAAAGGACACTTAGCAGCATCATGATGTTGTAGCTGGTCAACGTGGAGCTAATTATAACTACTTTATAGGCTTTATACTTTTGTGCACTTTAACTATACATCATCATGTATAAGCTGACTATATTTTTGTATGTAATATATTTATCTTCTGGGAACTTGTAACTATAGCTGCTAAGTACAATATTTCCCTCCGGGCAAGCCAAACCATTAAAGGAGAAATTTTGAGGTTGGGATGTCCTGGCGGTGGTGGGGTTAAGGATTCTGATCGTGTAAGATCAGTGTGCCTGGATCAAGTCCCTCATCATTCTGCCCTCATTTCCTGTCAGCTCTCGGCTATCCAATAAAGTCAAAAATGCTTGACATGCAATGTTGGGCTTAGCATGAGTGAGGGCTCTGGCCGCTGGGTTGCGAATGAGCTGGAGCCCTTTTATTGTCTGTTTGGGTGATCCAGCAAACCGTTGCAGTGGTAACCTGGTTCAGATGAATGCATGAACCAGATAGAAGAGATATAAATCGAAACTTCTATTTTTTTCACGATTCAAAGCTTGCCATGTTTTTGTTACTAGTATTCTGTATACTGCCATATTTTTTCAGTTAAACCAGTCTCTCTTATTATCCATTCAGATGTTAGTTATAGCTACTCACATTTGTTTCCTTTTTTTTCTTTATTTCCCCTGAATACAGTTACTTCAAAATAAAATATCAACTGCCTATTGGATGCTATACAAACATTCTTCAGAGACTCATTTGACTTACATGGACACGAGCCAGTGTTATTCTTCCCTCACTTTTCAAATTGTCCATGTGCATTGGTATTATTTCTTGAGTTTTACTGGCTGCATACTGCATGTGTAAGTTTAAACTGTCTGTTGGTTTATGTGAAGAGGGATATACTGACATCACTGAGACAGAGGACCTCAATATGGTGTTGAAATAACAGTTAAACAGTAAACAGTTAATTTTGGTCATGATGGCATGAACTGCACAAAAAGAGGAAATTAAACACATATCAGTCATAAATCCAGATGACGAGAAGAATCTAAACAGCTGGAGAGTAAAATTGTTATGGAGGGTAGACTGAGCAAATGAGGACACCTGCTGGTGTAATACAGACACAACAATATAGTACGGTGCTTCATAGAGCAAATTACAGTTAAACCAGGCTGACCTCAGTCAGTCAGTTTTCATCATAAATTATGTTTTACAGAATTATATAATAATCATTTTGAATTTTAACACTTTGTTATCAGTTTGTAACTTTAATCAAATTGTTGCTGGGGTCATAATCCACAAATCATCATATATTTTATATTTTTTATATAGTCATGGATATAATAGCTTGATCTCTAATAATAAAGATGAAAATCACTGTAATAACATTTAAGTGAAAGAAAAAAGTGTGTTCCTAATGGAGAGAAGCCGATTAAGTATTGACAGCAGACATTTTGAAATGTCATAATAGTAGAAACATAGCCTAGATGTTAACAGTGTGACAACAGTAGGTCTTTTCTGTTCAAGTGTTTCAGTCAGTCAGTTTATTTCAATCTCAGCTTTTAAGCCAAGAAGTCCTTAAAGTGCTCAGAGGAAATATGAACATCCACATTTTCATGACAACTTGGAAACTCCATCTGCTGAGGATGATTATATGATATGGTCAATAATGAACTTCCAGTCATAATATTCATCCTAATTCTCTATTACTGCAGGAGGCATTAAACCTAATGAAACAAATGAAATACTTTCTGGACCCATAGAGATTTTCTCGTTTAACACCAACGCACTTTGATTGTAACATTTCACATGTCCAGAAACAAATGGGTGAAGTTAGCATAGATTTCTCCAACTCTTTATGATGTAAATGAATAATACTTGGTAGATTTACTTCTCATAATCAAACAAGTAGGAAGCAAAAGTTCTGTGTCCCAATACAAGTGTCTTCCCATTGATTATCATAAATTTTAATTTATAGTTCTTTCTTGTGTTTTTGCAGTGGGGGAAGAAGTGCTCAGATTGTAATGTAAAAGTACTCAATTACAAGTAAAAGTCCTGCATTTAAAAGTCTGGCTAAATGTACATAACTAATTATAGCAAAATATATTTATAGCATCAAATTTAAAAAGTACTCATTATGCAGTAAAATGGCTCCTGTGACTGATATATTATGATATATTACATTAACCAACTTAATGTACAAATAAGACTGATAAAAGTGTGTATTGTCCCACCTCAACAGCTGTAAGAGTGAGGGATGTGTCAAACAGTCTGTACACACCCACTCGGTCCAAAGACACGGTCTAATCAGACAATGAAGATGAAAAGGTCATGAAAAGTCTAATGGGGCAGAAAGAATTGAAACCAAAATTCTGCTACATAAATTTGTGTCCAGTTTTTTTTCTGTTCTCTCTCTCTCTCTTTTGTCTCTCTTCTTTTTCTGCTTTAGTATAATATTGGAGAAAAAAATTCTTGTTATTTCAATAAAAAAATCTAGACACTGCTCTTTTGTCAAGTCACAAACCAAAATGGTTGTAACCAATGGTAACCAATCTTTGTATTCTATAAACTTACCAAATCTTTTTTTTTTTAAATGTAAAATCTGACAAACAATCAGTGACAAAAGCTGTTAAATGCAGTGGAATATTAAGTACAAGTACATTTCTCTCTGAACTTTAGTGTAGCAGTAGTACAAAGTAACATAAGATGGAAATACTTTTTTTTTTTTTCAGATTTTCTTTGAATTATCAGTACTGTGGCTGAAAATACTGTCAATAAAGTCCGTTTTAAATAACTATGATGATGACTTCATTCTGTATTTCATTCTTTTCTGTTTGTCAAACCTAATGTGTCACTTCAGGTTGTCAATAAAGATATACATTTGTGTGTATTAAAAATCTTGCATTGATGAATGGAAAGAGTCTGCCAGTGCATTGAATCTGGACAATAATTTCTAAACCAAAATTGTCTTTGTTATTCAGGGAGGGAAAAACTGATCCAAAGTCTTAACCAAACAAAGGAAGCTCATAGGGAGTGACTGTAATTACCAGGCGCAGCAGGTTTAATGAGGCATCCAGTCTAATGGCCAATCTAGACCTGATAATAATGTTCCTGACGTTGTTCATTGGTTTTCCATCAGTGACTTGTCAATGTTGCTTGTTATCACAGTGAAAAGCAGCCGACAAGTCAACTGACCTCAGGGCAAAGTAATTGTTATTACTTGTCACTTATTACACATTATGGGAACAGCTTGTTTTTATATTTTCTTTATTTTGTTTTTATTTTATCAATTAATTTAACTTGTTTCCAGGGGTATGTTAGGCTTGACATTTTGAGTTCTGTCTATTCACACACTTAAGTAAAAGAAGCAATGACAACAACAGTAAAAGCAGTAATTATCAGATAATAGCCTTTTAGAGTGTATTAATGTTCATGTATTATGCGACTGGATTATTTTTACTCATTCATTAACATGTATGGAGCCTTTTAATGGCAGCTGATCAACTTGGGCCTAATTTATAATTATTTAGACCCTGTTGGGTTGTTTGATCTATTACACACATCTATTACATCATATTCCACAAGCTAATGATATGTTCAATACGCAAATCTTAATTTGTGAACAAACTATAACTAACTAAACTATGGCAGATAAATGTAACTCTGAAGTCTGAAGTGAAATAAGTAAAATTAGAAAGTAAAAAAATAAAAATACAAGTACTTCTGTCTGGTACTTGAGTAAATCTACTTCTACCACTTATCGTCAATAACAACAAGCTAGTTGCTTCAGCACCTGTTGCAGCTATACATAAAATAACTGCCACATATCATACTGTAACTGCCTTTCAAAACAGCCTGTGAATATGGTACATAGAAAACTCATGCATGATTGTTGAAGATCCTCCGGGTTTCTCAGGTACTTTAGCCACATGTAGAACGACTATGTTGTCGCATTTATTCTACTTTTCTTCTCTATCTGCTGTTGAGCTGTTCTTCACAGATCCTGTGGCTGTTTTGACAAAGGCCCAGTCTTTGAGACCACAAGCTTTTAAGGCTTCTCACACATTCTCAGGCTGGTTGGCAGATTTTTCTGAAAACCACCAGCTTGTGTTAGAGTGGGAGGTGAGAGACACTTTCACATCAAGGCTTCTTCTCTGATGTGCACCACTCGGTCAAAGGAGGCCGGGCCTGACATCCTTCTTTGTGCTGTGAAGGATTTTTATGTCCACCCAGTTGTCATGCATATATCAGATCCAGTGGCTTGGTGCTGCTGCCTGTAAGAAGCTCGGGCCTCTTCTCTCTGCTTCCTAGGTTAGTCACAATGAGCAATGCTGGTGAGCACATGGCACAGCTTCTGTCTTGAAAACCCCTTCATTTATTGTATATATAGGTGGTGTTTATAGTCAGAGGTTAAGCAGGGCAACTGGTCTGAGGTTGGCTCTATTACCTGGTTATGGCCTCCACTGCCTCAGTAGTTGGTAGATACCTGTATGTGCAAGGTGAGGTAAAGTTGCAAGAGACCATTGTCCATGCAGTTTTAGTTCTGTAATCAGAAAGTGTTTGGTGTGCAGTGTTACCAACCAAACATTTTTTTTAAAAGTTTCAGTGTACTTGATAATGATACTGTCTGTCTTTAGTACCTTTTTGGTGAAATCAAAAGCTTTTCAGTGGACTACAATGGGCAGATCAGATACAAGTTTCTGAGTGTAGTCAGGCGTCTTTTTCAGTGCATCAGTGGTGAAATTGATCTGTCTTAATTTGGTCTGGGTCTATTTTTCATGATTTGGACACCTTAGCTCCATTGCAATGATATTTTGTAAAATAGTATGGTTCCTATTTCGTGAAATGATTCTGAGGGAAAACCTCTCCAGTTTCAGTATGAAGTGCACAAAGTCATTCAGGTCCATGAAGAATTTGACTGGCCTGCACAGAGCGGTAATCTTCACCTGACCTTTAAATCTACAAATGGCGACTCTGTGCTTTTACTATTTAAGGATTACTATATTATTATTATTATTATTACTGACAGTATTATTGACTCCCAGGTGTGGTATTACACCGTCTGCAAATCAATAAATGTGACGTAATCGCGGGTGGGCGGGGTTTACGTCCAGGCACCATGGCTTCGGTAGGGACCGAGGTGAGTGTGTGAGCCTTATCTATGCCAAGCTTGTTTTACTTTCACAGTGTTTTCCGCGCCTTAGAAAATGTGTTCCGGTCCGGCAGCCAGAACCCCCCTTGTAAACGGGCGAAATGTCGGTGTCGAGGTGCTGGTTTGTCGTGAATTTCCCGCGGCCAGCCTGGAGTCTCTTGCTTTTGTGTTGGACCGGAGGGCAACTGAATGTGCAGGAAGATGCTGCGCCCCGGAACATGAATGATCCGTGCGGGCGCGTTGGGGGCTCTTCTTTGGGGTTTAGTAATACATGGTCCAGGCTCATGTCACTGTCCTGCTTCTGTCCAGCTTTAGCGGTTCAAAATAAACCTCATATAGATGTGCATGCGTTTTTGGCCGACATTATTCGTGGTTTTAGCTGTGCTGTCTGTCACCGGCTCACTGATGGCTAATATGCACACTGCTCTTTAGCTAGCTGCTAGCAGCCGTGCTAGTTAGCAGACTGTGCACACTTTCTTAAATCGACACAAAAACACATATTTGAGATTATCATCTTCTTTAAACTACAGAGGCCAGTCTCTGTGTAATTTGGGACAGTAGGACTGAATGATCGGCTGACAATGTTAGCTCCTCTGTGCTGTGCAGTCTGTTAGCTCCCTGATAAATGATGCAGTCAAATGAAGGCAACATTGGCAGTGCTGCCTACAACCTCCCACTGTAAACATATGGCGCCAGTTCTTACACCGGCTCTCATGCCTTGGCGTGATCATATTTTCACGTTGAACTTTTATGTGTAATGATTTTCCTGGTGCAGGCTTGTCTTTGTTAGCTTTCTGCAGTTATACTGTCATGGCTTTCAGTCGGTGTAAACCAGAGCAGGGCTGGCTGTAACCAGTTGCATTGTTTTGCTGGGTTTCATCAGTATAGATGGATTGATTTAACTGATCGCTCGGCTGCAATAGCACAGAGTTGTGCAAATGTATCAGGGCTTCAGTCTTTGTTTCTCTTTTTTTTCCCGAGAGCTATGATCCAGTCTTGTTCGGCAGAGGTCGCTCGAGCAGCGTTGTGGTGGTATCTCCTCAGCAGTGCTGGGAGTATCTGGACTTTCAGCAGAGAGAGGTGTGGGGCATTGAGCTTTGCAGCCACTTCCGTTTGCACTCACAACTTTGTCTTGTGTGGTATGTAGATGCATAGATAAAACAGATGGCCTTAAAGGGTTAGTTCAACCAAAATGCAAAAAAAAACACACATTTCCCTCAGTGGTATCTGGCTGTATCAGATAGTTTTAGTTTTATTTGCTAATATTTTCAAATATTTGTCTGTAAAGTACAGTGAAAGCACTCTTCATTGTGATTCACTGTTGTTCTGTGTTTGAAACTACTGGATCAGTCATTTTAGGCATTTTTTCAAGCAAAAATACTAAACATTTGTCAGTGCCAGCTGCTCAAATGTGTGCAATTTAAAAATTTTACCATGGGCTCTGACAGATAATGGCTGTTTATAGCCAAAAGAATTAATCAAGAAACTAATCGACGAACTGATAATGAAAATAATTGTTAGTTGCATCCCTAGATGAATTGTTAAACTAATAAACAGATTAACAGACAATGAAAATAGCTGTTCATTTCAGCAATATTGGCCAAACACCATGAGGCAGAAGTGAAAAGATATGCACATAGATCCATCCATCCATTCATCTCTGCACACATGCATAGATCTAGGCTTCTGAACCAATTGTCATCCTCATCTTTGAGCGATATGCTTCACTTTGTTGCTGTGTCGTGCTGACAAATGCTTCGTCTTCTCTAACCAGTGCACATGGTTGTGTGAAACCCTGCAGTTTATTTGGAACAGTGTCAGAAAGGTTGAGATGTGCGTCAGCTAAAGAGACTTTATTCCTGATTTCAATGCTTGAAATTACATGCAAGTGGGAAGCATCACTTCCTATAATATGGCCTTAGTTTGAACAAACTTCATGTGCATTGTCAAGACAGATAGCTACTGGCTACTCAGAGTAGCAGCACATTAACAGCAAGTCCTTGCACAGGAAATGTTATTAACATTCCACCATGCAGATGAAATAATTTACCATACCAATAATCATCATATTTCAAGTAGATTTCAGTTTGAGTTAAGGTACTACTAACTGCAGGACTCCTGCTTTGCATTACGTTGTACAGGTGTTTCTAATTTCCTGGTCACTCAGTGTACAGTGTGTATGTCTGCGTTTCATTCAGCATTCAGTTCGTGTGTTCAATCATTCAGACAGGACGCACGGCAGGAGAAGAGGCTCGGTTGAATGTCAAGCAGCGATTTGGGCTCATGTAGGTGAAGTACATTGTTGAAGTGAAATAGCCATCACTGGTCATGTGACAGATACCACCCACCTGATGTCATGTCCGTATCTCCCTAGAGAAATTTGAATGTAGTGAAGATAAAAAACTTTAGGACCGCCCACTAAATGTTTATGATTCGAATTGTCAGTTTAGAAATCTCCAGGTTGACTCTCATTTTGCTGATGAAATACTAAATTTTTCTTCTTTAGCTGCATTATTGTACTCAGAGCAGATCAGGATAACATCATGATCGGCCATAAACTTTGATAAAACCAGTCTTGTCTCAAAATGACCCAACTACAGAACTAACTGATGGAAACAGAGAGGGGTGACGTCTCTTTGCAAACACAGACCTGAGAGAGGCACAGCAGCGTGACTTGTTTCTGTTCGCTGATCCGATACTCTCACCTCTTGTGTAGGATTTTGGTGGAACCGGCTAGGCTACTCTTGAACCAGATGCTGGTACAACTATTCAGCTGGCAGATACCCTGTATTTTTAAAGACTCTGATTAAGGTCAGGGCCAAAAAAACTAAAATCGGGAATCCTTATTATAGTCACAAAAAACATGAGTGTGTCTGCTAAATAGACAAAAAACTAAACTCTGAAGAAACTGCACTGTGAAAAGCTTTGGCAGCAGAAGCTGTCAACCCCTAAAGGCTGCAATGTTCATTACGTCCCAAATCTCAAACCTTCACCTGTTCATTAGTGTACATATTATATTGATGTGTAATATGATGATTATCCTAGAGTTTTACCAGTAGCAGGGTTAATTTTTTTTGTCCTGTGGATGGCACAAGAGAAACCATACCAAGTGTCCATCAGAAACACTGCTCGGTAAAATTCATTGTAAATTTTCATGGCAATCTGCAGGTTAGATTATAGCATTGTTTTGTAGCATTATTGGATGGTGGTACTAAGAGGGAAAGTTGCCAGGTGACCAAATACAGCGCGTTTGATTCATACAGTGAGTATGAATTTCTAAATTTCACAGAGAGCTGGTCATGTATAGCCATTATGTTCACAGAAAGTGGCACTTGAAACATGCGGATGCCACTTCCCTCTAGAGGTTGAGATTTATAAAAACAAACTTGACGGGAGAATGTGCGCACCTTTGTGGAAACTCCTAACATCACATTAAAGGAATGTCATATTACATCATACATTATATTCAGAATGTGATAAACATATACACACCTCTGTCTGAAAAGATAGTGGCCAACTTAAATCTTAACCATTAACATCTATGATTCATTATTAAATTATTGAGCGCCTGTGACTGTCTCATCTCAGCCCCCAGAGTGCAGAGGAGAGGTTTGGGCCTTATGATGCTCACACTCCGTTGTAGTTGTGGTTCGTCTCAACCTCAGTGACAATGAAAACTATGAAATAATCATAACATTTCTTTCTAGAAAGACAGATTTCTAACTAAATCGTCTAATACTGTGAATATTTTTGCCAACTACGATTTCATTTGTTTTCTTTTTTTTTTTTTTAATTTCTTTTAACAAAACCGCATCATTGAACCCCATGACTGTGCTGTCACCAGGTGCACAGAGCACACGGGAGATGCCGCAGGGCTGCCAGGCACACTCTGCCTTCTCCTGCCACCTGACACCACCTGCTTTCATCATCAACTATGAAGATGAGAATAACACCTGTGTGCTGGATTTTGGAGTCAAACGGTTTTTTAGATACTGAGTGTACATGTCTACAGGGGTGAAAACTCATCAACACTGAAGTGGAATTCAACGTGTTTAATCAATAGTCGATGTCAGTCCTTTGCTGTCCATCTTGCATTAGTCCAGAGTGGAAAAAAAAACCTCGACGGAGAGACTAGATCATTGTCGGGTTTCATTTGGTGCACATGCATTAGGGCTGTTGTTGTGTACCGATATTGACGATAACCGTGAAGTTCAAAAATGAAATATTGATATCGTGTTAATAATACATATATGATAATATTGTGATGGCAGATTTTAGGACTTGTGGATCTTTTGTTTATTAGTTCGTCTGGTTGTGTTTTCACTGTCCAGTAAGTCTAATAGTTCTTTTTGCATGTTGTCAATTTCAGGGCTTTAAGTTCTCCGGCGCTCTGAATTCCAGCACAGGGCTGTTTTAGATTCATACATGCACAATTACATGTCTATGGAAAATATTCTTGCATATTTTTTGTATAAAGTAGACCTACTCTATTAATAAAATCCTCTGTTTACACTGTGGTTCAACAAGTGTCAGCTCAAAAATGCACATGATGGTGCTACTTTGAAAAAGTACTGCAAAGAATAGGTTGTTTGTTCATTTTTCATATCATCACTGCAACTTTTTGGATTAATTTAGCCATCGTTTGACAACAGTACGCCTAGTATGCTGCATAACTGTAGACGAACAGAGGAACGACCGTTAAAAGGTCGGTGTATTGGATATTCTTTATTGCTTTTAAAGTTGTTCTTGGACTTAGATACAATGACCAGACTATGGTTTCTGAGTAAGGACAGGGCGAGAAGAAGATGATGGATTTATCCGCCATTTAGAAACGATCAGATTTGGTGTTCCTATCTTTCTGAAACGGGTTGCAATATGCACCACAGCTGTCATCCATCTGGATTATAGCCTACAGCTCGCTAGGTTATGTTTTAAGCATCTCATACCACAGTACATTTAACTTTTTTGTTCGTTTTGCACAATATTGTGCAATTTCTTATTGTATTGTGTTATCAATATGTCATAGTTGGACTGGCCATCAGGACTACCAGGACAGATCCAAGTGGGCTGTCACGTTGTTTGGCCACTGGACTTAAAAAAAAAACATTCGTAGTTTACCTAGACTGTTAGTGTCTGTACCGGCCCCGTGCCAGAGCAGCTTAGATGAGCTAAATCAAGCATTATTATTATTATTGTTATATATGTTATTTACCAAATCTATGTTCTTTTTCCAAATAAAAAGTTCTTAATCTTAATTTCTGTGCTGTGGTGAAGGGAAACGTATTGGTAATCGTTTAACCAGTAGGGCAGGGTATCTTGTTCTGTACTGACCAAAATGCATCCCTTGCACAGAG
Organism: Seriola dumerili; assembly: GCF_002260705.1. Taxonomy (NCBI): domain Eukaryota; kingdom Metazoa; phylum Chordata; class Actinopteri; order Carangiformes; family Carangidae; genus Seriola; species Seriola dumerili. Next base: position 4,845,914 of record NW_019174336.1, read on the forward strand.
TTTTAAAAAAACACAACTTCAAATACCTGGTGGTGTCAAATGTGTGGCCGGATTCATACTGCATCAAAAGAGGTGTTGTTTTGGTTTCTGTGCTGAAATTTGAATGTCATATGAGTAGCCTGGTTCCAGACCTCTGAATCAATCTCCACATTTGATTTGTTCTGCAACTGAAATAGGTCTGATGGTGTTTCAGCCACTTACAGAAAAACATTCAATCAATCTGAGCTTCGTTGGCCAGATTAAGGATTGGTGCATCGTCTCCCTGCGGTGTTTAGCTACCTAACTACGTCCATGACAAACAGCACCAAGAAAGTGCTAACAATCGTGGATGAGATTGATGCAGTTCTACAAGTTGCTTTAAGTTGTTTTGTTTAACTTAATTCGACATGTTTCTGTGGTCAGTATAAAAAACATTTAAGTGCTCCTAGGAGCCGCTACCACCTGTCCTGTGTTGAATGTAGGCTTCGGTACGGGACAAATTAACATTTTATTATGGCGCTGAATGAAAAGTTAAGGCATCATCAAAGTTTGTCAGTACCACATTTCATGGTAATTCAATAGTTGAGAACTGTCAACTTCATGGCACCGTGAGAGGAAATTTTTGAGGTCGCCAATTATTAGGATTCATCCTCTGGGGACATTGAATATGTTTACCAAATTTCATGGTGGTCAATCCAGTAGATATTTCACTCCAACCCAGAAATCCCTTTATTATTGTGACGCTAGAGGAAAAGTCGGGGGTATCGCCAGAATCAGCAGGCTTCATCCTCTGGGGACACGACTGTCTGTAGCAAAATATCATCGCAACCTATGACATCAATCCAGTAGTTGTTGGGATATTCAGTCCGGACCACAGTGGTGGACCAACGTACAGGCTGACATTGCTATTCCTAGAGGCATGCTGTTAAAAAAACCCCCACTGAATCCAGGTCTGTTAGCATGGCTACAGGCAAGGCCTCGGAATAGTGACCTTTTTTCTCCTGTTGCCATGAAATAAGATATCTGATCTCTCTCCTCATTGTGTGAGTTAAAATCATAGGCACTAACTTTCTGAGTCTTGAGATAGGCACAAACATTTGTCATGCTGTAGTTAAGAGTTTCACATTACAGTGTTGCACACTTCAGGTTTTCTTGTGTACAGGATGAGGCTTTTCACATCGCCGGTAAAGAATGAGCTCCTCCTTAGTTAAACTATTCTTTGATCATGGGTGGTGTCCTTTTGTGTCTTGTGGGTGTTGCATAGTTCAAAATGAATGAACTGTTCCTGTTAGACTGCACTGTAAATGTGTCTTTACCTACCCTGTTGGCTTTTTGTGTACAATATCTGACAGATTGTCTGTATTCTTACTCTGCTGCACCACTGGCGTTGTTGGAGGGAAGAACTTTCTTTTTTTGTGCATTGGCTCCTGAAAGTTGATCAACCTGAGCTCGTATGTCAGGACAAGGTTGTTTGTCATTTAGTAGTGAAACAAGAGAGGCAACCAACATCTCTACATCTGCGTTCCTGTGTGTCGGAGATGTCCCCTGACGGGAGAAGTCATTTCACTCTGGGAAGTGACAAACCTCTACTATTGTAATCATAAATAAATGATTTAAATCATTAATGAAGCAAAATGCCAGATATTTGCTGGAGGATTTGCTGCTGTTTGCTCATTTATATTATTGGATTGTTGGACAGAATGGGGAAACCAGTTAAGACATCACAAGGATTTCTGGGAACATATGATCTCTACTATTTAAAAAAAAAAAAAAAAAAAAAAAAAATCAATAGATTAATATAATGAAAATAATCAGAAGTTATGGCCCTGGTTAAGAATCATGTGGAAATAAACTTAATGCCAAATGAGAACAGAACAGACTACATGAAGTACAAAGACCTGACAACAATACAGATTCATTATGCAAAGTTGTTGTTGTGTGTTTATATGCACTCTGTTTGTGGTGAGCACAGCCACATGCTTCAGGTTATCTGTTCTCGTTCCCTTTGTGGTTCCCATTGGAGCTTTGTTTCAGGCTCTTCCCCCCAGTGGCAGCTCGGCCTGTTACTTCATTTCTGTGACTTAATATGTGTTGCATGGCCTGGCAGCGTTGTGTTTTACTGCCTTCATTGGCCCGAGGCTCAGTGGAGACAAAAGACTCTCCTGTTGAGAGGTTTGGATGTGGCCTGATGTCCGCGGTGGAAAACGTTTTGGCCGTCAGGCTCCTCACCGACATCTGATTTCTTTCTGGGGCTTTTATCCCTCTACTTCACTGTTTTTTCCTCCCTAGGTGCTCCCTAAGTGGCTGTGCACGCACACCAGCTATGAGGCTTTTATTTTCATGTTTTCATTTTGCATTTAAAAGAAACAGAGTATAAAAAAGAGACAACAACAAAATGGCAGATAGAAGTAGCACCAATAGAAATACAATCTGGAGAAACACAAGAAATGACTGAATGACTCCGATTAATTTTACTACAGTTGACATAAGTGTTAACATGAGGTGTGAGATAAAAAACATTAGTAGGTAAAGGTTGTGCAGGATTGTGTGTCTCCAGTCTTAAAGCATTTGCACAGGGAGTCTGTTCCAGTGGATGTCTTCAGTGGCAACGAGGTCCTCCAGCTTAGAGAAATGACTGACTGAGCATGCTCTGTGGAGACCCTCTGAAGAAGAGGGCCGACAGAGGGAGCCATCAGGTCACATGACCGGCGAGGTGAATGTGCATGCGGGGAAAGAAAAGGAAAAGAGGAACAATCTGTTCGACACATTCTCGCTCTCTCTCCCTCTCTCTGTCCTCCCCCTTCCCTCTCTCCCTCTCTCTCTCTCTCTCTCTCAAACACACACACCCTCTCTGACGCCTTCTTCTTCTCAATGGAGGCCATGAGAAGAAAGCAGGTATGATGCTTCCTGGAGGCACACAAGGGAAGAGGCATGTTAGCTTTATACTCTTCAGCCTTGGTTGGGCTTGAATGTTCTGAGGAGATGCATAGTCTTGCTTCTCAGTTCCTTTTAGTCTTTTTGTATAAAAGTTACAATTAGTTGGTTTGAGCTCTTGCTGTCTTCTCATGGAGATGGTTTCATAGTTTGTAAGTTGCGCTTCTCAAGACAGCTGCTGCTGCTGCTGCTGCTTTATCAGTAGCTGATTGCTCCTGACTCCTGAAATCGAAGACTTAAGCTCGAGGAGCAGTGATTTGTTTAGTAGCAGTGCTTCTGTATCTGAGGGAGATTTGAGTGTGGTGTCATGGATTAGGACGGCTGCTGTATTTAGACTAATCACAGCACAGGAAATATGATGTCATTCTCGATATGGCAGGATGGAAGTCTGACCCCCTGAAGATCTGGAAACTACAACAGTAGACTTTTAGACTACCTTTTCCTCCTCTTTGCTCTCTCTGTGCCCCTCATGGTTCGTATATAATGATGTTCCCGGGGACTGGATGTATGTGCAGACTAGACTGTGATCAGAAATATACTGGAGCACAAGGCTGCAGTGACTGCTTATTAATCTAAAGGATGCATGTGAGGCTGCAGTATGAGCTTCCATGTTTACCAGCCGCAGGTCTTCTGAGCAGCTCTCTGGCAAAGGGTCATACCGCTGCATGTTTCTGTCTGTCAGTTTGCACAATTAGTGACTGGACAGGTTTCATTTGCATCTTCCTGAAGATTATTTATAAATGTTTCTATCTTTTTTTTTGAGTATTGGGCATTTTGCCCCTTAATTTGGAGAGCGGACAGTAGATAAGTGACATGAAATTAGGGAGAAGAGGAAGGACGGCATTTTGGTGATTGTGATTGCACGATCAGCATGTCACGTTGTTAGGCCACCAGGAAGCCCCACATTTGTGAAACTTTAGGTCGTGACAGTGGAGGGGGTTGCAAGATAACTAAGGCTTTGTAAGATGATTTGCACTTTCTGGCTTTTCTTCAATCTTTGCTTTTTTTTTTTCTTCTTGTGAGATACTGGATAGTTTCACTTCTTCAGGCCTCTTGAAAAGATTCAAACAAAACAATCTGAAAAGGCGAATATCACAATTTTGGTCAAACAGCCCGTAGATGAAGGTTCACAAGCTTCATTTTTGAAAAATGTGAAAACCACTGTTTAAGAAGGTCAGGAATGCAACATTTCCTTTGTTTACTCAGGCTGCGTGAAATGCATTTATGTACTTCACGGTCTCATCTCATTGGGGTGTTGACACCAGCAGTGTAACAGCTGTTTGTGTAATGTCTTTGTGCTTTGTGTTTAGGTAGCTCTGACTTGTTTTCAGGCCTCTTGTAATAGATCTAAAGATAGGTCACATCACTACAATTGTCCAGGCCATACCAGGTTCACATTAGTGACAGTGAATGATTGAACCATTAGAATATTTTAAAGCATTGGGAACATCAGCTACAATGTATGCTATAAAAGTATTTATTTCTAATAATTAAAAAGCTTGTCCACAGTTTAAAAAAAGGTCCCATCTGGAGTTTACACTGTGAACCACTGGAGCTTTAATTTTGCAGTCATGGCTGAAGCTTTGGTCTATTCTAACATCTTAGTTTTTTTTAATGTGCTACTTAATGCTCCTGATCAGTACTCAAAGCCTTGGCTTCATATTTGGAGCTTCTCTCAGCAGCATCCATATCCCCATCCACCAGCCTCCAAACCCCTACGTTCCCCATCTAGTGGAAAACTGCTGCAATGGCCGCGTTGTGTCAGTAAACAATCTGGTTGCGAAATGGCGGAGATCTGCAGACAGCCTTCTCTGCCTCCCTTCCCCCCCTCTCCTTTCTGTCTCCACTGTGTATGTTCCACTTCCCGCCACTAGGGGGAGGGAAGAGGCTGGTGTTTTTTTGTAACTGGCTTTCCTCAATCCATGAAAACAAGGAACTGAAGGATTCTTCTTCTCCTCACCCTCACACGTGCCCTCTAGCTTCACTTCCTTGAGATCATACACACCAGAGGACTGTCCCAGACCAGATGTTCCCTCAGTTAGTGTGCTCACAGACCCGCTCTTGGTTCTGACCTTGTTGCTGTTTGACAAGGTGCACGTTCACGTTCGGCTCAGGGACTCAGGAGCACGTGTTTGGAGAATGGCTCGTTTAGTTGGGGTCTCGGTTGTGTGCAGGCTTCAGGACACATGCTCTGTGTTAAATCTGAGGATTTGATTGTCAGCCTTTGGAGAAGAGAGTTTAACTGGCTGATTCAGTTTGTTAAAGTGAAGCTTTCAGTGGTCTCTGTCTCTCACAGGCCTTTTGATTGGGCCAGTTTGTAGGAATAGTGTTTCCTCTGCTTTCTTGGGACAGTTATACTCAGTACCTGCCTCTTACCTCAGTAAGTGAGAACCGCTGCCCCAGTCAGCACACGTGTCTGTGTTTCCACCCTCATTCTGCTGCATATGAGCCCCACATGAGGTTGGGGAGAGAGTAAATCTCTCTCCTCAGTGCTAGTTGTGCTTCTCTTCAGGGGTGAACTGACCTCTGTCCACTGCAGAGGACAGAGGTCCACACAGTTGAAAAGGCTTTGGAACAAAGGGGTGGTTTTCACAAGCAACGTTGGACCCAAAAAAAAAAAAAAAGCAAAAGTGAATTCATGATGTTTTTCTCCCAGACCTCTTTTTGTTTCCTTTGGGCTCATTCTCCCAGAGTGAGGGTGAGGTGGATGGTCTGCAGTTTTACATTTCCTGGTGTTGCCTCCTCAACTGCTCCCTCCTGTGTAAAGACGATCCGTGGGTGGTTGTGATTTCCTTTTGTAGCTGTGGCCGGCATCTACTGCTCCTCTGGTTGGCTGTAACTTAGAAAGAGAGAGGACAGGCAATGAAAGTTCATGGGGGTCGTCTCCATTCTCTTGGCTTACTCTCTAATCTTTGTGACAAAGAAATGTTACTGAAAAGCACAAACAAAGAGGGTTTTTGCCTTTATATGGATAAAAGTGAGATTAGATTTGGTTCATCAATTGCCAGGAAATGAATTAACATCAAGTTTGCTAACAGATTCGTTCTTTTCCAACCAAACATTCTGTGGTTACAGCTTCTCAAATGTGAAGACTTGCTCTTTTTGTCTGTTTTATTCAACTTTAATGAAATAAAACTGAGAAAGATCCTCACATTTGAGGAAGTAAAACATGAGTATTTTTGCTTTATAAATAACTTTCAGCACTAACTGCCCATGAAAATTGTCAGCTAATCAATTAATTGAGTAATTGTTTCACCACTGGTATTGTAAATGGAGCTCTTTAAAGAGGATACCCTGAGCTTAGAGAACTTAAGATGAGCATTTCTGTATAACTATATTTAGACAGTTGACTGAAAGTTAACTGAAAAAGTTATCCACAAATTAATTAATGTTAATAACAGCTCTAAATCTGATTTCCCCTGACATATGTGGTCTTTTTTTCATCAGCCGGCTGGTCTAGCCAAGGGCAGTGCGGATAAGGGTGCATCTGCAAAGAAAGAGGGCCTCAATCCAGCAAGCAACGGAGAGACGTCAGGTATTAGTCAGAGTAAATCTGAAATTACTTTGTTATTTATGTGACTGACATTGTAATTTGAATGATGTCTTTGGTTTTGGTCCACAGATGGAGACAAAGACGTAGCAGCCAGGCTGGCCTCCTCTCCTGCAGCAGAGGCGATGCTCAATGGCACCGAATGTGACGACACGAGGCACAAGAGCCCGACACACGGCTCCGCAACAGGCAGCAACAAGACTTTACTGTTGGCGAATGAAAATGGTTTGCCTGACATGGAGCCACCGCACGGTTCTGTTACTGGAAGCAATGGATTCATCCTCACGAAGCAGCAGCAGCAGCAGGAAGGCAGCTCTGCAGTGATGCCAGGTTTGGGGGTTTCCCCTCCCAGGACTAACTGGTTGCCTTCGGGCACATCAACAGGGGGACATATGGTCAAACCCCTCCCTGCCTCGGCATCAGGGTGTGCACAGACTTCTGGTGCATTAAGGACTGACCCCAGTACAGGGACTACGTTGGGACAGGGTATATCAGACACTAAAAATGGCACAGCCCCGTCTCCTGCACCGGCTCCAGCACCCGTCACGATACACAGAGCGCGCAAGACCATGTCCAGACCTGCTGTCAGCCCGGCACAAAAGGTAAACTCATTAGTAGCTCAGTAGCTCGTTAATGTTTTCTGCCCCTCTCTCATTACTTCTAGTGATATCATGGAAATCATCATCACAAAATAAATAAGAATATTGTTCTATATCTTTATACATTAAATGACAAAAGTATATGGACAAAGTATTAAGACACACAGACATTGCACCCGCATGTGGTGGGTGCTTATGTAACAGTCTCCACTCTTCTTACAAGATTTTGGGACCTGGCTGCAGCGGTTTGATCCCATTCACCCATAACGGCATTAGCGAGGTCCAGCACTGACTTGCAGTCTGTTCTCCAGGTCATCCTAAAGGTGTTGGATAGGGTTGAGGTCTGGTCTCTGTGCAGGCCAGTCAAGTTCTTCCACACCAAACTGGGAAAACTATTTCTTAATGGATTTGGCTTTGTGCACAGGAGCACTGTCATGTTGAAACAGGAAGGGGCCTACAACAAAGTGTTGGCACACAGTTGGAATCGCACTATTGTCTGAAGTATTATTGTGTCCTGTAGTGCTAAGATTTTCTGTCATTGGAGCTAAGGAACCCAAACAATGGAAAAAAAAAACAAACTTCCAGACCAAGAGAACACTACGTCCATATACTTTTGGCCATACAGATAAAGCAAATTATGCAAAATCACATGTAAAACAATCATATGTTGTTCAGCATAATGACCTGTATTCCATCAACCCCAAAACTCTTTGAATTTTTTATGGCTATTTTCACAGAATTAATTTGGACAACAGCATTTTGTAAAACAATAATAGCCCTACTTTCTATAAATGGAAAAGTTTGTGCGCTGCGAGAGGACTCTGTTTACCGTCAAGCATAGTGTCTTTTTGCAGCAGGACGTCCAATCATGTGAACATAAAATCTGTGTGAAAATAGGTTAAACATATCTGTTCTTTAAAAACAACTTGGATGTTTTGTTAAAAAAAAGATTGTGGAAGAAAAGCGAACGGTGAGCGTTACCAAAACAAGTAGACTGACAGCAAAATCAAAGCAGGTTTTCACTTCACACTTACACAGTCATCCTCAAAGCTTTTGGTTCTTGTCGTCTGCAGCTTCTTAACAGGGAATTAAGAGAAGCAAAAAGTGCCAAAATGGAGAAAATGGAGACTCACGTTGCACCCGACACGCAGAAATCCTTGCAACAGTCGTCCTCCCAGAACCATCTACCTCAGAGTCCACCAGACACGCCAGCTTCAGCACAAACTGCGTCATCCGCTTCACCAGCACCTCCGCCAACTCCAGCTCCTCCAGCTCCAGCCCTAACCAAGCTCCAACTAGGTCAGACAGATTTGAATGACACGTGATAAAAACTGACCCACTGTAGAAAAACCGAAACCTGTTCTTGAATTGTTCTTGGAGTTTCGCGGTGTAAATGTGTGTTTTCGTCTCCTACTGTAGGCTCTTACTCAGGAGGGTTGTCATCCCGTAAGAAGAAGAGGAGGATGGGAACATACAGCCTGGTTCCCAAGAAGAAAACCAAAGTGCTTAAGCAGAGAACTGTGCTTGAAATGTTTAAGGAACTACAGCAGTCTGCCAAGAGCCCACAGGTCACTGCTCCATTTATCAAAAAACACAAAACAAAACACAAAGCTTCATTTAGCCACATGGTGACATCTCATTTTGGAATAAACAACAAATCCAAAATCAAGTTTGATGTCAAACCTTTACATATTGATTAGTCCACCACCTCTCTACATTCAATACTGAATCTCCTAAAGCAGAACCCCGCTGAGTTTACACATCGAAGTCTGTTTACAGCTGCTGGGCCGTACCACAGAATATGTAAAAGTATAAAGTCTTTTATGGCTACAGAGGGAGCTCAAGTCATTAAAAATAAAAATAAAAATCTTGGAGTAGTTAATTAGAAAGGAGTTAGCTGCTACTAGCATAACACACTTGAATCTCTCGGTGGTAAAGTTGCAAAGAAGAATAATGCAAGAAATAAAAAAAGATGATGTTTCTGGTGCTGCATCAGTTTTGGTTCTTTAAAAAAAAAAAAATGGTGGCGCAGCGGCGCAGTGGTTAGCAGTGACGCCTCACGGCATGAAGGTTCTGGGTTCAAACCATGTGGAGTTTGCCTGTTCTCCCTGTGCCTGCGTGGGTTCTCTCCTGATGCTCCGGCTTCCTCACGCAGTCCGAAGACATGCACATGAAGTTAAACTGCCTGTAGGTGTGAATGTGAGCGTGAATGGTTGTTTGTCTCTATTTGTCAGCCCTGTGATAGACTGGCAACCTGTCCTGGGTGTTCCCTCTCCCAATGTCTGCTGGGATTGGCTCCAGCGCCCCCCCCACGACCCCAAAAGGTTAAGCGGGATGGCTGATGAATGAATGGGGGGGGGGGGGGGACTGTCCAATGGTTTGATGGGAAGGCAATGCTAAATCAGCTGCACACTCTCTTAAATATCCAAAAAAAAAAACAAACGAACAAGAAATTTTCCTAAAGAAAACTGACTCTCGTCAAGGTAACCCAGACACTCAGCGGAGGCTTTTTGTACTTTACATGTGACATGAAGCTCTGTTCTCTAGACGCATTTTGTTTAGCATCAAAAAAGTATAGATCACAGTATAATGAGAGATTGCTGTGATCATTTCTTATCTGACAGACTAAAGAGGTAGCAAACATAAATGGGGAGAAGGTGGAAAATGCCTCTGAGGAGGAAGAGTCGGAGGAGGTGGAGTCTGAGGAAGAGGAAGGTCAGCAGCCAGCAGAAGGACCTGTCCTTGCTGTTCAGGCAGCAACATCTGAAACCATCTCTCAGGTTGGAACATTAAAACATTTTCTGCCTCCTTCCATATTGCTCCCACTTCACACGTAGTGATTTCTACTCTGTGTACAATGCAGCACTTGATGAGCTGTCAGCGTTAGTGTTGAGTGTGATTTTTTTTTTTTTGTTTCTGCGGTGGAGGTGGGAGATGATCAGGAGTCTGAAGAGTCTGGAGAAGAAGAGGGAGAGGAGGAGGGCACAGAGTCCGACATGGTAAGATTCACTCGCCATCGTTACTCCACAGAACTACACCCGAGTATTAGAGCTCATCTCGTTCCACCTCTTTTGACAGACGACGACGAGCAGTGAGAGCGGTTAAATGAATCTCTTATTGTTATCAAATTGCTTTCTGTCTGTTATTGGAATGATCTCTGCGAATGAACTCATCTGTCTGCTTCAGAGCACAGAGTCGAGTCAGAAGAAGAAGTTGAAAAAGAAAACAAAAGGAGACAGCGCGTGGCTCAGGCCGTCCAGGAAACGAAAGAGGAGGATAAAGGCCAAAGGTGACCACCGCGCCGTCGAACACCCGCACTCCACACCTGTACAGAGTCATCCAGCTGCTCACCTGTGGCACACATGTCATCTGTCAGGAGGAAACTGTCTCTGTTGTTAACATGAATTTATCTGAAAACACTTAAGGGGTTCTTTCACTGCAGTTTACAGGTGCGTGTTGACACTGAACATATCCTTCCAATTTGAAGAAGTTAGAAGAGGAAGTGATATTTTTTTTTTTCTTTCTAATCAGAAGATCATGTATTAGTGAAAGAAACATTTCAAACTGTTTATTTTTTCTAATGTTAAATCCTCTTATAAGCTAAAATCTAGTGGGACCTGACACCAGCTTTTATTGGCAAAAAATGTATGTAAAAATATTCACAAGTAAATGTTGAGTGTGTATTTTAGCTACAAGCTGAATATGAACTGAAATATGATCTGAAAGTTTAGCACAGTTAAGACCTGATGACACAAGGAGGAAACTTACTGGAGCACACCCTATTTTTGTAGTTATACGGTTCATAACATTCAGATTCATTAAGAATCCTTTTTGTGTAACTTGAACAAGCTTTTTTTATTACTATAAATTGTACAAAAACTCAAGGGGCAAGGGGCCAAACCTAATTATAACACCCTCAAGATTATAACACCCTCAAGATTACAACACCCTCAAGATAGATAACAACTTTTCCTGCACTGTTGCTTCTGTCAGCTCTGATACAGGCTTCACACCGAGTAAACTTCTCCTTCATCACAACTTCATCGTAGTTCAAACTTACCTGCAGCTCATTTCCCCCAAACAGCTCAGTTATAAATACCTTCACCAAGCCTTTCGTCTCAAACACTAAACCCACTTCCCACTAACTCACTTAGCGTAGTGTTCATTCCTCTGCTGGACAGGTTTTTTCTTTTTACATGTCATAGTGTCTGACAAATATTCAGATGAGGTTGAATTATAGCGTCTTTCTTTTTTTTTTTTTGTTTGATGGTGAACAGTGGAGCATTTTCTGACTGTTGACTCTTGTTCTGCTCAGACCTGGAGGTGGTGGCTCAGCCTCAGGCTTCAGCTCAGGCCCTGGCAGATGATGGGAAGGAGTACACACACATTCTCCCCCCTGAGTCTGTCAACCTCAACAAGCCCCAAGAGCCGGCGGTTCCCTCTCAAACAAACAAAGGTGAGCATAGAACAAAGGGGGAAACCTGTTGTTCATGATAATCCAGCCCGTGTGTCTTTTGACCCTTTTCTTATCGTTATTTAACATTTTACTGTGGTTCCATTTCTAACAGTAAGTAGGCATTAATGTTAATGATGATTTGGATATGTTGGCATACGAAGCAGGGTTTCCTATTGTGTGTTTTAGCTTAGATCAGCCACCTCACCTGAAATACAGAATGCTCCCAAAAACACAGCTAAAATATTTAGAGCTCGATGGGGCAGGTTTCTCTAACCAGCCAGTGGTAAGTGAGTTATACATCCTGTTTACACCATCTTCAGTTGACACGGAAACTGCAGTTAGTGGTTGCTAGGAGCACTTAACTTAATGTTTGTCATGTCGGTCGAAGATATGCTGTACGTCCGTTTTTTTTTTTTTTTTTCTGAGAGTTGTTTTTCAATAACCTGTTCCGCTGTGTCCATCTCATCCACATGTTGACGACATCCCCATTCTTAATCCCTCTCACCCGGCTATGAATTGTTTGTTGTTTTTTCAACCAGGAAGAAAAAAATCAATAAGTACAAAACCAGACCCAGACCAAATCACTGAGGGGAAAAAAACAGATCTGAATGCAGGCCGGAATGTATACTGTGTATTATCATGGCATCTTTTTATTATTATTTATCTATTATTATGATTATTATTATGGAAAGAAAATAAATTATATAAATTCTGGTGAAAACTGACAGGTTTTTGTTTTTGCTTTAAAGTACATCCATTGTGAACTCAGTGCACTACAACCCACCAATGAATCTGACCTGTCAGCAGGCTGAAGTATCTAACACAGTGTCTCCTTGGTACCACTAGGGGCGCCACAGTCAGAAATTTTGTAATTCCACATGTACTGTATATGTGTGTGTGTGTTAGGAAACTGAGGCCACATTTCAGTGTGTGAGTAAGCAGTTCATCATATATGTCATTGTTGATTCAAACAAACTTTATTTTTCCAAGATATGAATTAGTTTTCTTCCCAATATCACAGCTCTTCTCACTCAGAGCAACGACCCATCAGTGGGTCTGGGTGTCAGAACTCACTGCTTTTTGATATCAACCTAAATGAGTTTTAAGCACAGTGAGTGTGTGATCAAATAGTCCCTTGTTTAATATATAATAATATGTTATATAAAAACTCTGACCAGTTTAGACAATAGATGAAAAAAATTATATTCCTCAAGCTCAAATATTGTTTTGGTATTGCTCCAAAAAACCTGGTATTGTATTAACACAAGTATCAAACCCAAGCCTTTCTAACTGTCAGTGTTTCTCAGGCTTTCTCAACTTCCAGCCAACTTGTGAGCCAAAACTAAATTCAACCAGTATTATGTTCAACTTTAACTGACAGTCAGCCTTGGTTTCTCTGCAGGCGTTTCAGGGTCAGCGGTCGAGGAGGCTCAGGAGCTTCCTCTCTGCAGCTGCCGCATGGAGACGCCCAAGAGTCGAGAGATTCTCATCCTGGCTGACAGGAAGTGCATGGCCACGGAGAGCGTTGATGGACAGCTGACCCGCTGCCAGGGGGCTGTGCTGAAACATGAGATGATGCGTCCCTCCAATTCTGTCCAGCTGCTGGTTCTGTGCGAGGACCACCGCAACGGCATGGTGAAGCACCAGTGCTGCCCCGGCTGCGGCTTCTTCTGCAGGGCTGTGAGTACAGTCGCTGGATCAGTGTCAGGCCTCCAGCTGCAGGCTGATCAGGTCTCACTGGAAGGTCTGAGCTGTCGAGTTAACTGGGTGGTCCCCGGGACAATTTATATAACAGATGACTCCACACTCAAACACAGTATTGACAGTGCATACGGAAAGTTTTCAGACCCTTTCAAGTTTTCCACATTTTGTTATGTTTCAGACTCATTTTAAAATGGATTCAATTCATTTTTTTTTCTCATCAATCTACACACAACACTCCACAATGGCAAAGCAAAACCAGGTGTTTTTAACATGAATTGAATCCAACTTGAAAGGGTCTGAAAACTTTCCATATGCACTGTTAATTTCTCTGGGGGTGAGGTCACACTAATGTGAATGATATACATGAAACGCTCTGGGGCAAACACAGATTGATTCAGACCTGGAAACTTCTCTTTTCCTTTCACTATGAACTTTACAATTAAAACATTCAAAGAAAAGAAAATAATTTAAGGCAAGATGGCTGCTGTGACAGAGAAAGGTTGAGGTCTTAAACTAACTAACTGTTAATGGTTGATAAATTTGTTGATTTAAAAGAACAGTGAGTGCAGTGATGCTGTGAATTTTATAGTATAAATTACCTCTATATTCTAGATTTTTTTGTGTGTGTGTGTTGATCAGGGAATGTTACACACAGTCTCTGATCATCATAGGAAAAGCAGACATGTTAAAGGATTTAAAATCTGACTGAAACAATCTGTGCAATACAAAAAAAAACCTCTCACTGATAAAACCTAAGAAAGAAGATCAAGTGTTGAAGAGAGAATTTGTAGAGTATATTTGAGATTATAACAACAGTGAATACATGAAAATAAAAAAAAGCAAGTGCTCTCTTTGCCCTGATCAAAAGGTGTGATTGAGAAGTTTGGGATAAAATAAAATCATTAGAGGTTCATGTGTGGTCGTGTTTCCTCATATGCCACTACTACAGCAAAAACATTTTTCTACACTCACCAACTTAATTATGTGTTTAACCAGCCTTGAAAGAATTATTGATGTACAAAATGATGCCAAATAGTCTCTGGTTCTAGCTTCTCAAATTTGAGGATTTTCCAATTTTTCTCTTTATATAGTTATAAAATCCATTTTTGATGTCACTGTTCATTATATAGACAAAACCATTTATCAAAAAATGAATAGATAATAGAAATCTTTTTGGCTGCCGCCTTAGACTGGGTTTTTTGGAGAGCACGTGTAAGGTGTTTTTCTGATTCCCCGCCTTGACCCGACTTCTCACAGTAAACATAAACACAGAGGTCTGTTCCGTTTTGACAGTGATTGCTCACAGAGATGTTTTGTTTGTGATTGTGAAGGGGACCTTCATGGAGTGCCAACCAGACGTCAGCATCTCTCACCGTTTCCATCGCGCTTGTGCCTCGGTGCTGAAAGGTCAAAGTTTCTGTCCCCACTGCGGAGAGGAGGCCAGCAAGGCCAAGGAGGTCACCATCGCCAAGGCCGACACCACCTCCACTGTGCCTGCCGCACTCGCGCACGGTCCTGCCACACCTGGGGCCCCCGAGGGCAGAGCGGACACCACCACCGGCAGGTAAACTCGTTTCCTCTACAGAGCCTTTTTCCCAAAAGGTTAAAGAAGCTCATTCTTTTTAAAAGCGTGAAATAATGAGCCCTAAAGATAAATCTTTCATCCACTGCACAACTGAAGGTCATTTCTTGTTTGTTTGTTTCCCAGCTCTTCCCGTCTGGCCGTCGGGGCTGAGGCCAGCGGCCGGGCCGACAGCTCACTGTCTGTTCGTTCTGCGCAGGAATTCGACCCCTCTGCTGTTCCTGGGTCGTCCAGGACTGCAACACTGCAGACCAGTATGGGAACAACAGGCTCACCAATAGTTCCTCCAGGACCACCCAGAGAAACCCTAGAGAGCATCCTGGTAGCTCTCGACACAGAGAAGTAAGACCAGAAGAGTTCAATTTAATTTATCTGAACAAACAAAAATCTGGACGCATGAGATGAACTTTAAAAAAAAAAAAAAAAAAAATTCTTGTGCTTGTTTTGATCAGGCCCAAGAAGCTGCGCTTTCACCCCAAGCAACTTTATCTCTCAGCCAAACAGGGAGAGCTCAAGAGGGTCTTGCTCATGTTGGGTATGTTAGCCCCACCCGGGCCATTTATAAATGCCACAGCAATCCTGTTTTTCATAAAATCTTCCGTACCTCTTTTCCTCTTATGGCTCTTTATTGTACAGGCCTCGAACTTCTGTTTTATCCAAATGTTTTTTTTTAATGAAATATTTTCCTTCCTCATGTACCTTCCAGTGGATGGCATCGACCCCAACTTTAAGATGGAATCCCAGAACAAACGCACACCACTGCACGCAGCCGCTGAGGGAGGACACAAAGACATCTGCCACATGCTCGTACAGGTAAGACTCTTTTACTTCCTGTTCTGCCCTGTAGTCGCTCCTGTGGTAATGTCTGGTTTTAAAATGAAAAATATCACTCACAGAATTTTAAATGATAGACTTTGCTAACCCTCCTGCGTGATGTGCCCTGCTTCAGGCCGGTGCAAACTTGGACATGTGTGATGAAGATCAGCGGACACCGCTGATGGAGGCCTGTGAGAACAACCACATGGAGACGGTACTGTACCTGCTGAGGGCCGGAGCCAGCGCCTCACACAAGGTAAACCTGCATTTTAGTTTCACCGGGGTCTGAGAGGTTTCTATCACCTACACTGATGAGTAAAGTCAGAATGTAGCTTGACCTCTCAGCTGTTTTGGCAGCTGTCACAGCTCTCAGAAGTTAAGAATCATCAAACTGTGTCCTGTTACGCCAAAATAAAAGTGACCACAAACTGGCCGCATGCTTATTTATATTTTGGTGAGATGTTTGACTTTAGAGACGGTCGGTAACTCAACTCTCTCCTCCTCTCAGGATGTTGAAGGGTTCACGTGTCTCCACCTAGCAGCGAAGTCTGGCCATTACAACATTGTTGAGCACCTTCTGAACACAGGACTGATCAACATAAACTGTCAGGTTAGTTTCTTTTTCTCACTGATTTCATGTGAAAAGAAATTTCAATACAGGGTTTTTTTTACACGAGTTATTGTGTTTGCTCAGTTCTGCTCAGGCGTCATTTAGTAGCTTTTAATGCTGCTGTCGAATCACTGTCTCCTCCAGCTGATCACATGTCATATAGGCAGATGCCCGTGTCAGTCCTGGTTGTTGGAAACATACAGCTGATTGTTATTAAACCCTCAAGATTATTCAGTCCTTGACATTTGACTGTCGGTCTGACGACGGCACAGCTGACTGAATGTGAAGGGGTCAGTGAACTCTTGATTCACCTGTCAAAGCATGAAGAGATAAAATACTGAATCATTTTGCAAAGGCAGGATGAGCCATAGAGCCAGAATAACAGGCCCAGAGATGTAGTAATAGTTCCAGCACTAAACTCACTGTAAAACCACCATTTGTTATTGTTACGTTTCGCTTTGTGTACAGATTAAACAAAAAGATACAACATGTTATCAGTGAACTTTAGAGGTGCTGGTAGCTGGACTTTTCAGCCAGGCTAGCTGTTGTGTTTATGCTAAGCTAAGCTAACTGTCACGTTATTGCCAACACATTCAGTCCAACTTGGGTTAAAAAGTGTTTTGACTGGAGATACTGGAGAAAAGATCTCAGGTTTGTTCTCAACAAAAAAGGTTCAAACTTTATCAGAACTGACATTTGTAGACAGGAAATCTCCACCAGGAAGCAGGTTCATATGCAACATTGTGTTTTCAGATTTTCAGTTTTTTCTACCCACTATCAAAAGACGAGGCTCCAAGCAAAGATCAGAAACAGCTGGATGACCAGATAGAAAGAAACAAAGATGACTGAAGAGTGTCTCCTTTGTAAAGATGTACAAAAAAGTTTTTAGACAAAAGTGTCCTGCATGGTTTGTATGTTTCTGTCAAATACATTCGATATAAAAAGTAAAAAAAAAACAAGTAGAGTCATTGTGTTTCAGCACCTTCATCAGGTTGATTTACAGAAAGAAAAACACAGCCTGTTTATACTCAGCAAGACGACTGAATCCTTATCAGTTATCCAATGAGAGCTGGACACACGGATGGCCAGCGTCCAGAGGATGTTGCATCTCCCAAGAATTTTCACACAATCTGTAAATCACTCTGAAGAAGGCTCAGTGCTGAAACACATTGGCGAAATAAAGAATACTCTTCCACTTAGTCTCAGTCTCGAGCACCTTGTTGGCCGGTGAAGTGGTGACAGTTGTTTAAGTTGTGCAGAATTCACAGAAGCGACTGCACTGCATCGGATGTGTCTTTTGTTTGAAATGGCTGACCTTGCTGCGAGTCGGTGACCGATAGCACAGCTGTAATGACACGTTCTCTCCTCGGATGAACCTTTGTATCCGGCTCAAACTAAAAATGAATTATCATTGACGATTCAAAGGCTCATGTTTCTCGAAAGAGTTTTGTGGGAATTGTCAATATGTTGTTCTTTTTATGTTCTTTTAACTTCACTCTGCTGATCATTATTTTCCCTCAGGATGATGGAGGGTGGACGGCCATGATCTGGGCGACAGAGTACAAACACGTGGACCAGGTGAAGCTGCTTCTGTCCAAAGGAGCCGACATCAGCATCAGGGACAAGGTTGGCTGAGACGTCTGTCCTCCCTGTGTTTGACAGGCTTCACAGAAGAATAAAATATAATG
This sequence comes from Seriola dumerili, assembly GCF_002260705.1. NCBI lineage: Eukaryota > Metazoa > Chordata > Actinopteri > Carangiformes > Carangidae > Seriola > Seriola dumerili. Next base: position 4,863,832 of record NW_019174336.1, read on the forward strand.
TGATTGTTGGTTTTGCATTGCGTCCTTTTTTTTTTTTCTTTAGGAAGAAAACATCTGCCTTCACTGGGCGGCGTTCTCTGGCAGTGTGGAGATCGCCGAGCTGCTCCTGAACGCTCACTGTGACCTGCAGGTTGTCAACATCCACGGAGACTCTCCCCTACACATCGCTGCTCGAGAGAACCGCCTGGATTGTGTCTCGTGAGTTACCAGCAGTAGGAAACAAGAGAAAACACTCTTTGCAAGACAATTTAGATGACTTACTTGATGAACTGAAGCTGAGAACATCAGGCCAACCATGAAGCAGTTTGAAAAGTTTGTTGAGAGCCGACTTAGCGACGATCAGTAAAACACGCTCTTTGTCTCCTCAGGCTCTTCCTGTCTCGAGGAGCGGATGTGTTTCTGAAGAACCGGGAGGGGGAAACTCCTCCGGACTGCTGCAGCCACAACTCAAAGGCCTGGGCGGCTCTGCAGGCCAACAGGAGGGAGAGGGACGCCAAGAACATGAGGCTCAGTCAAGCAGAGGAAAAAGTCCTTCACAGGTTGAATGAAATTGTACAGGATTACAGTGGAAGACCAGTTTCAGCCATCCATGACTTATCAAATGGCAAAACACTGCAGACAGGACGTCTTTTTTTTTTTTCTGGACTTGGAAAACTTTTGACAGCCCCTAACCCGTGCGTCTGCTCCTTTTACAGTGATATAGCTCTGGGCCAGGAGAGAGTTCCCATTCCCTGTGTCAACTCTGTTGACAGTGAACCTTATCCAGACAACTACAAGTACATCCCTGAGAACTGCGTCACCTCCCCCATGAACATCGACAGAAACATAACACACTTACAGGTGAGTTCAAACCAGTTCACCAGATGTCTTGAGAGAAAATAAGTAAACGTCTGACAGTGTGAATTGACCGTTGTTGTTTTTCTCTCGTCACCCACATGGCTGACAGTACTGTGTTTGTAAAGAGGATTGTTCGGCAAGTATCTGCATGTGTGGACAGCTCAGTCTACGCTGCTGGTACGACAAGGTGAGGACAAATCACTACACAGATGGACCAAAAAGAAATACCTGAAAGTATGTGGACACCTCAGCAAAGTAAGAATTCATTGGAACTAAGGGGCTGAGGAGCCCAAACCATGAAGAACAACACCAGACCAAAAGTGTGTGAGCAGGGGGTCCACATACCACATAGTGTTTATTAATATTAATAAGTCAAGCAGTCTTTACACCTATTAAAGAGATGTTTCTTTGTCATGTTCAGAGCGGCCGTCTTCTCCCTGAATTCTGCCGCGAGGAGCCTCCCCTCATCTTTGAGTGCAACCATGCGTGCTCCTGTTGGAGGACCTGCAAGAACCGCGTCGTGCAAAATGGACTCAGGTATTCAAACTTTATCAGCAAATTAATATCAACAAGATACAGACGTCAGCAGCAGTCTTAGAAAGCGGTTTGCTTTTGATGACTTATATGGTGGTAGAACTGTGTAACTGTCATGTATAATTAAGGGTGTGAGGTGATTTGATTAAGTTGTTGTGGATCTTCCAGGACCAGGCTTCAGCTCTTCAGGACCAGTAAGAAGGGCTGGGGTGTCCGGGCCCTTCAGGACATACCGCAGGGGACCTTTATATGCGAGTAAGTCCTATTTAAGAATAAAACACTGTTAGTATTTGCAACTAAATGTGCATTTTCTAAACCCATTTGTCCCATGACTCAGTATTTCTCAGCCTAGTTTCCAGTTATTCACCTGGGAAAAGATAATGACTTGTCAGTTTAGATCATAACACAACACAGCTGCAGTTTGCATCCTTGCAGACCTGTTAGTGTTTTTTTTTTTTTTTTTTAAATGTATTCAGAGATATGGGCCGACCTGGAGTAGACATGTTGTGTCACTCTCTCCCTGCTACTCTCACACACGGAGTGTCTGTAACTCCTGCCAGATGGCAGCAGCTCAGACTGTGAGCGCAGCAGACAAGAGACACGATTACTGTTTCTGCTTTCTCATGTTCAGAGGTGCTGTCGATGTCACTGAGGTGTTTCGCCGTGGTGTCAGTCACTATCCTGCTAATGTATTGTGACTGTTTCCGACAGCTTTTTTTGTAATAAATTGTGACATTTAAGGTAATTTCAAAAACAGGTTGAGTAACACCAAAAAAAAAAAACCCTTCAGTTTTCTTTGGCAGTCGTCTTTAGAAACTGTCTGTTCAGTAAATGTTGTTGTTTCGAGCTCCTGAGAGTCTGCTGGACCTATTTTCAACTTCACTTGTGTGTGTTGGCAAAGAAAGTACAGTAACTTAAAAGCATAAGTGTTATTTTTTTATTCTTTTCTATTGTCAACATTCAGACCAGTGTGTGTGTCTCAATTCTTCCTGACTTCTGTTCCCAGCCCATTGGTTCTTACTGCAGATGTAAATCTTACAAATCAGTTCACAAATAAATAGTTTCATTTCAAAATAACTCTCAGTGATTTCTCAAAACATCTGGACACTGCAGTTTTTAGCAAACCTTACTCAAACAGGACTAAATAATGGATTTGTTGGGGACTATTCTCAGCACAATTTTAATAAACAATGGCTGCGTTGGTGAGTATTTCCAGCAGCAGGACAGTGTATGTGGGTCTGACTTAAAATAAACCACAGTGTGTGTTCATGGTAATGAAGGAACATGTCACCCAGTGTAACAGCGTGGCTCACTGATGTGTTTTTAATAGTCTCTGGACAACGGTGGAGCTCTGTGGCACAATAGAGCTGATACTGAAAACGTATCAGGCAGCTCTGTGATTTCATGGGATTTATTGACAGTAAGAAAATATGGAAAATCACCAGCTCTATCTTTTTAAAGTTGGAGTGTGCCACTGATGATTATTTTCCATTTTAAGTTTTTAATTGATAAATCGACAGTTCATTGTTGTAACATTTACAGTTTGTGATGACTTAAAGCAGAGTGCCACTAAAAGTTTATATTAAGTCCAACAAACAGAGCAGTAACAGCATGTTTTTATTGAATTTAAATACAGTTGGATATCATATAAATTATTATTATATTTTTTTATTATTACATTCACCACACACATCATATTCTTATCATTTCTACCTCCCTAGAACAGTTTTTTTGTCACCTACATGTCTGTCCATTATGGTCCTGAACAATAAAGCAGAACTATTAAAATAATCATCATCTGACATTGAAATATCTTTTAGCAACGATGCTATTACCAGCCAGTGAGCTCCGGATAATAAAATGTTCTTGTTTTTTTTTTTTTTTTTAATTAAAACTGAGTCATCCACTTACTCATGGTCTCACAGTGCTGAATAATGTGTGTGTGTGTGTGTGTGTTAGTTATTAAATTAAAAATAACCTTTTGGGTTAAATATTTTAAAAGATGTGACAATACATCACAGGTTTACCAGCAGGGATGTGAAATCTTTGAAGCTCCCTATCTCAGAACTGCAGTCTTTCCGAATAAAACTGTTAAAAAAAAAAAAAAAAGGTTCATGAGAGCTTGAAGTGTGTAAACAGCAGTTAGAGCTGAAGCCTGCAGCTGCTGACGGGTCATCTGCTTTTCAACAGGTACGTAGGGGAGATCATCTCAGAGGCAGAAGCAGAGATGAGGCAAAATGATGCTTACCTGTTCAGTCTGGATGATAAGGTAAAGTATGAACAACACATGTAGTTCACCCCGAGCAACAACATTAGCTCTTTATACAACAAAATGTCCTTTATTTGGACATTTTTCCTCCTCACAGCTTTTTTTTTTTTTTTTTTTTTTTTTTAAGTCCGAGCCTTTCATTTATTTTCTCTCCCAGCCACAAGACTTGTACTGCATCGATGCCCGTTTCTATGGAAACATCAGCCGCTTCCTCAATCACATGTGCGAGCCCAACTTGTTTGCCTGTCGAGTGTTCACAACGCACCAGGACCTTCGTTTCCCACACATCGCCTTCTTCGCCAGCGAAAACATCAAGTCTGGAGAGGAGCTCGGGTGAGGACCAGTTTGTTTGTTTCACAGTTGTTGTTTTTTTTTTTTGTTTTTTTTTTGCCACTTTGACATCAACTCTTTGTTCTTGTTCATCATGTCTCATGTTTGTTGAGGATCCCTGTGTGATGTATACATTGAATCTGATATCAGAATCTATATTTGAGAGTTAGATTCAGTGGGTTTTTGGTGACAGAGACACAGATTGTGACCCAGAGTTTTTTGAAGCATCCTTCCTCAGTGTGGCAGCGAACCTGCAAGAAAAGTGTTTCTTCAACCCTGGGTGTAAGATGAACGCAGGTTTTTTTTATTTTTTTTATTATCACTTATCTTAATTGATTTTAAACATTATACATCACTTTTCCAGAGTGGAAATCTTTCAAGTCTTCCTTGAAACAACTTTCCTCCTTCCCTTCCAACCTCTCACCATATACCAACACATTTATATATGTCTACCTACATACCAGTATATCAAAAGAAGGAAAAAAAAAGGGGGGGGGGGGCAGGGTCACTTGGTAAATGCCAGATTTAAGAAGTTAGGATATCAGGTACTGATTCCAAAAATGTGAGAAATGAATCCCTTATTTTATGGAAAATATGACTTTTTTGTTTGATCATGTGTGTAAGCCTTTCAGTCGCTATGCAAGTAGAAAGTTCAATAATCCAAAGGTTCAAAGATGGATCGCAATCACTTTTCCAAGACGTTTGGCTTGTAACAGGCAGAGGTTAACCAGCTTAGCTTTGATGAGTTCTTAGGGACGGTGTTTTTGGAATCAGACCGAGAATATAGATTTCTGGGAGTACAGGGATTTCTTTGTGGATGACATTGGAAATTATGTAAATTATTCCTTTCCAAAAGTCTTTCATGTATTTACACCTCCACATGCAATGATATAGTGCACCTTTCTCTGTTCTACACTTTATACAACTGTCTGGGATATTAAGATTGAATTTTTTAACTTTTTCAGGAGTTGCGTTCGTCCTCATAAGCAAATTATATTGGATCAGTTTAAATCTCCTATTAATAGATGATAGTTGCACTTGAAGACAAGACTTTTCCTATTCCTGTTCTGTAATATCCGTCTGAAGATCCTCTATCCATAATTTGAGGACTCTGTAGACGCACTTACCAATTTCCTATAAATTATTGAGATCTTTCCTTAAGCACTAAAGGGGAGGTTTTGATTAAATGACGGTGCTGTTCTATAACCACATGCTTTCTCATCCTGCCCTCTCAGATTTAACTATGGTGACCACTTCTGGGAAGTCAAAAGCAAGATGTTCAACTGCGAATGCGGCTCCTCGAAGTGCAAGTACTCGTCGGCAGCCATGGCATCGCTGCAGGCCGACAGTACACCGGAGGACCAGCGGCAGCCCAGCGCGTCACCTGACACCAGCTCTTCCAACAGCCCCCCCAGTCCCTCATAAAACCCTCCTCCTGACACTAAGCTTCGCTACACGTACAGGACTGTGTCCATTCTCCATGAACTTTGAACTTTTATCAGTGAACTTGTACTGTATCTCCACTTCTTATGAAATGACCATGGACCATAGACAACAACAAAAACAACAACAACAACAACAGCAACAACACACACACACACACGCACACACACACACACACACACACACACACACACACACACACACACACACACACACACAGAAGCAGATGCACAATCAAATCCTGGAAGAAGTGACTGCTCCTTTATTCCACCTTGTGTAACATGAACAGCAGAGGGCAGCACAGCGAGACTGTCTTTACATTTCATACACAACTTTACTGGGAGGGAGAACTGTGCATTTTGTCTTTTGTTTTTTTTTTTTTTTTTTTTTTTTTAAAGATAACTGATTGACATTGTTAAATGACTTTTCTTAGAGTCATGATCAAGGAGTTTCAGGGGTTGGGGATAAGCGAATCGTTGTCTTTTGCAAAGACAACCTCAGCATACAGCTGTGTTTAACTTGTTTGACCGCTGTGGTCATTTATCATGAACCATTCCAGCAAAATTAGCTGATAAATATTGGATTTTGTTGCCACTTTTTTGTGTCACTTCATCTTTGTTGCAGTGTTTGAATGGATGTCCAACATTTGCCACCACGGTTGATTATAAATTGAAGAATGAACTGACATGATGTGAAAAAGTGGACTTTGTTTTTTTTAATTTGCTACTCGAATGAGTATAGATTGTCCGATAGAAAGATGCTGTACCATTCCTCAAAAATGAGGCGTTTCTAGTCTGAATAAATTGGCTGAGCTTTTTTTTTTATTAAGCATGGGGATCTTAATGTGTCAGATGTTTCACCACAGCTGTGGAGGAGTTAAAATGGTTGAAATGGAATTTAAAAAAGAAAAAAATAACATGGTGCTGACAAAGGTTTTTACTTTTGTTTTCATTTGTATTACCCAAGTGAACATAGTTTGTAAAATAAGAGAACATTTTAAGTTTTTTTATGTTTAATTTTTCTAATGTAGTTACTGTAGTTAGCCTGTTTTTAATTTTGTCTCATGATTTTTGCCGACAGACGCCAACCCATCTTTTTAAATGTTGTTAGTAAAGCAGTGACTGTTGTGCAAAGTTTTGAAAGGTATAACTGAGAAAAAAAAAGGTTATAAAAATGCACTTCCATTACGTTCTGTTACATACTTCTGGACCGTGAACCATCCATCTAATTGGTTGTATCTTTTTCAATAAATTTACTACTAATACATTTATTCTGATATAGTTGTTGCAGTTTCTCTTGTTACCTGAAAATGTTGCTGCAGATTTTAAACATCCTGTGTTTCCTCTGCTCTGTCTTTTTGCAGAGATTTCTCAGGTCCAGGGAAGGTGCTGCCTTTTTAGCTCATTATCTTGAGTCAACCACAAACACATTACTGAAATATCTTCAAACTGAAGCCTGCAGTCACTTTGACCCTGCAGGAGCCGAGCGGCAGCAGCTCAGCTTTGACAGACGGGCTCGGGGCCTGGCGCTGAAATGTTTGAGCAGCTGTGGCATCAGAGCGGTCGACACGTCCCACACTCCCATTTGCTTTAATGAGTTAAGATTCTCAGAAGCTTCTCGTTTGTGCCTTGATGTTTGAGAGAAGAGCTCATTTCAAACTGATAGACTAAACAGTGGCGGAGGAGGCGGTAATACCACATTAGAAAGATACTCCATTACAAGTAAAACTGTGGATTAGAAAGACAGTTTCCAATCCAAACTACTTCACGCTCAGAGGCTCCTCTGTCTAAAGCATTGGTTCCCAACCTTTTCCAACTCATGGCCCACTTGAAAATCTCAAAACTTGTTGGCGGCCCACATCCGACCCCAAACAGTATGGAGCTCAGATAATGCCTTCTCTGAGCACTTTTTATTTTAATGGTAACGGTCAAACATTAGGGACTGAACTTTTTGTTTGACGGGGGGAAGAGATCACATGTCGATTCATCATCTGTCTCTTTACTCTCTTTCCTTATAACTCTTCCTGTTGCTACCCAGCTATCCATGTTTTTATTTCATGAATTTCCCCTCGGGGATAAATAAAGTATCTATCTATCTATCTATGTTGATACTCCAGTTTTTGCCATGGATGTAATGTTTTAGCATGCAACCAGACGGAGATAGCAAACAAGTATAAGATGTGGGCTGGACCACAGTCAATACAAACAAGTTTGTGTCATCGGCTTATCACAGTGATAGGCTTTAATATGAGAAAAAAAAAAAAGCAGTGAAAGGAGTTTTTCAACATTGTTTATGTTTTTAAAGAACATTTTATTTTAAGTTTTTGCAAATCATTTGGAGGCCCACTTGCAATACCGCCACTGCCCACAGGTTGGGAACTATCGGCCCAGAGGGCAAGCAGTTTATTTTTCCTCTACAGAGGCAGACTCACAGCTCTGTTTAAAGGAAATTAAAAAAAAAAAGACAAAGACAATCAAATTCAAGTCAGGATTGTTAAAGGCTCTACAGACCCCTGATTCACCTACACAGGTGCTCTCACTTATGTGTCTGATTACACCCCGTCTGAAGACGCTGGAGCTGCGCACAACACACATGATCACCCCTCACTCTCTAGCTGCACCTTTTAAGGCGGGATGACTTGCACTTCATCATTCTTATAGGCCTTTTTTCACAGCAGACATTTTGGCCTGTCACAGCAGGAAAGGCTCAGGTGTAACTACAAACAACTGCATTCAGTTTAACTGCGCTATGGCCTGACGTTCTGCGTGTGCTGCCTCACTGTGAGGTCTGGCTGAGACATTTAAAGGAACCGAACCATCGTTAACAAGATTTACTTCACCTGTGCTCCTCCTGCGATTACAGGTCAGTATCAGTATGTTGAGGTGACCTCGTCGTTGAGCAGAGGTCTAATCAGCCACTTTAACTAAACACACCTGTGTAAGTCTGCAGCGCACATGTTTAATATGTGAATATTAAAAACCCACCAAGTTGTAGATGAAACTGGAGATAAGGCAATAATGAACATTCTCTAACTCAGTTAAAGCTGAAAGCTGAAATTTTATGATATAATAATCCCCCCGCCCCCAACAATACTAATATTCTACAGGCTTAAAATCTTAATCTGCAAAGTAAGTAGTAAGTACAGCTGCTGGAAAAACTGAAAAGTGGAAAGTAAAAAGTACAGGACTTCCCTCTGAAGCTGCAGGGAACGTCTCTCAAAATGCAAACAATCCAACAAAGTACAATATTTTCACAGTGTAGTTCAGTCCAGAAGCTGAGTGAATGTACCTAGTTAATTCCTACCTCTACAACTCAACCCAACCGAGAAAGAAAGATGTGAAAACAAGAATAAAATCAGCTGTTGAAGTTACAAAAAAAACCCCAAAAAACCCTATGGATTCAAAAATGTCCCCTGTAGCTGCAGGGAGGAGAGTACAAACAGTGGGAAGTGAGTGACTGTGCATCTGCAGGCCTTTTAGGTCTGCCTGATGATTGCTCCCTTCCTGATTACCAGGGCGGACAGCGAAAACAGAGTCGATAATTGAATCAGAGAAATTTCTCCTCCAGCATCGAAGATGGTTGGCCTGATAACGAGCTTCTTAACTGGCAGCACAGGAAGCAGCTTTTCCGCATTCCAAGGTGGGAGAAAACTTTGGTGCCCCTGCCCTGATGCTTTAGAGGGGAGGCAGTCACACATCAAGAGTGTGAGGGTCAAACAGCTGCTTCACTGCACCGCTCGGCTCAGCTGGACGCACCTCTGGAACCCCGGGGAGCGGTTATGAAGAGATCAACTCCGTACAACTCAAGATGGGCAGAGAGACGATCCACTGTGGTTTACGGTACGTTCACGCTGCTTCTCATGACCTTTGTTTGAATCTGTTTACATCTCTTTATTGTATTAAAAAACACCAGGGTAGCAGAGGGCCCTTTGGTTTACTGGTATGATCAGTCAGTGGTTCCCAGACTGAGGGTCAGGGTCTCCTCTCGACGGGTCAAAGTAAAGTCTCAGGGGTCACGAAAGAAGAAATGTTTTTGATCTCTGCAACACAAAAAGATGTGTGTTATGTCTCAGGATCTAATCCTTGAGTTTTTCTTGGATGATATTTGTTTTGTTTTGTTTTTTCATTTTTGACCACTGTTCAAACACACATCTGTGAGGCTGGGGATCTATGTTGAGGACCTCGCAGTAAACATGAGTTGTGATTATCGAGGGATATTATGGCAACTTGAGAAAGTCAGTCTAGGCTACTGTGTTTGGTCTGGTTTTGTAACTGCTGGGAATCTGACAACCTTATGGCCTAAAATCTCTAAAGGACCAATAAACTTTCCAGATCCATCTCTCAAGCCTTTAAGGTGAGTGTTAATGCTCCAAACAGGTTGTTTCACCACATTTTTTGCAGAATGTTTTTTGAGTCAAATGATTATTAATAGTTTTTTTTTTTTTTTTTCTTTCCAGATCAGTTGTCATGATTTCTTCTACCTGTGTGTATTCATTGCTTTCACCCACCAGCGGTGCGCTCAGCCACGTTTGGCTCCTGGAGGAAGCTGACCCTGGGGGCAGAGTACGAGGATACCTGGGCCCCGTCAACTGACAGGAGGTGTCGTCCCGGACTGCAGGCACAGGAGGAGCCGGGGCCCGAGGAGGAGACATCTGACATCTGCGGCGGAGAGCCGGAGGAAACATCGTGGAGAGCCGCTGACACCAACACGGTGCAGAGGTATGACACAGTTTTACACCTTGATGGACTGAGCAGAGCGGGTAGTAGGGATGGTGTCCGTCAACTCGTCAAGAAGCATGAGACCCTGAACAACGTGCCATGGCCCTGCAGGTGAGACACACATTTCTAAATAAAAATTCTGCATTTAAATTGACAGACGCTGGAATGCATGATAAGATTAATCATCACAGATCATCTGCAGATTAAAAGTCCTCTCTTTAACACAGTAATGTAAGAATTTAGAAACATTTAAAATAAGCACAGAAGTGAAATAATGAAGGTAAGATAAAATAAGATAAATAATAGTGGAGTATTTGTTATACAGGTCAGGTAGCTAAATTAGATTTTGACACAGGAACCTTCTTCAAGACAGGGTCCCAGGATAAAGTAATAAAGCAGGAGCCACCTAAAGGCCCTTGTATGTCACCGTTAGGAAGGTAAATTCATTCATTAACCACAGTCATTATATGTTGTGCTTTATTGATGCATTTTGCCAAATAAAATTTCAATTAAATCAGCACAAACACTTTGTCCAGTCAGTGATTCGACCTCTTTCTGTAGGATGTTAAACTTTTTATAAAGGCAGCCATCACTTTGCAAAATTATTAACACTGTTTACAAGAGAAAGCCATGACTCACTCCAAAACTCTGGATATTCTCCAATGGGGATTTTATTATTTCCACAACAGCTGCTGCAATATCAAGATTGGATAAATAATAAAGTGGCTCTTTGTCAGAAAACTCTAAACACTGTGTTGCAGCTATCTTCATTCTTACTGCAGTGCATCAACTGAACCACTAGATGGCTCCTCCACTGTATCTAAACCATAATGACTTGGCTGCAGATGATGATGATGATTTATAGATGCTGAATTAATAATGAGCTTAATCAAGTTATAAATGGCCTCTAGATGTGAGTTTGTTAACAAATGATCTCGTTGGCGTGCAGCTGGCCAATAAGAGTGAACTACAAAGAATGAATGTGTTACATTTGAGAAGGTAAGTACATGTTTTTATATATATATATATACATATATATACATATATATATATATATATATATATATACATATATATAACCAGAGAAGTTGGCTGTTATCTATTTGTTTATCTGCAAAATAGCCCAACAAAATATTTTTGTAATCTCTGAATATTAACATGTGGTTAGTCACAACTAGATGAAGCTCAAGCTGTGCCCTGCAGTAAGGACACTGGTTCAGACTATTTTTATATTATGACTTGGAAAAAAAGAAAAGACAAAGAAATACAAGCTTTAGATCAAAGCGACAAAGTAAAAACTTTTGATGTTGCATTTAAATTCATTTTCTCCAGTAAACGCCACACACAAAACATTCCCAATGTTAATGAATGTTCATCTAAACCAAGGGTTGCCTAAGTTCATAGTGGTCCGTGAGTCCCTGCAGCCATAAACACAGCTTCTTTATGTCCTTTCTATGATGCTACTAACTGGCTGTTTAACTGCTGACATAAACAGCAACAGCATAGTTCTTTAAAAGACACACAAACACACACACACACTGCACACACTGTAACAACAACACTGACAGTGTGAATAGTGTAAATAATTAAATACCATACACAGAAATTAAGTCGAAAAGAATAAACAATGAAAATGGAGCCTCTGAAGACTGAGCGAGCCAGTTACATATGTTTCTTTAAAGACAATCGACATTCACAGAGAAACAGTTCATCACAGAGAAATATTCCCAAAAACCCTTCAAATCATCTCCAGTGATTGAGTCCTGCTCAGGGCAGAGAGTGTGCTCCAGCAGCTGCACTGTGATGACCGAGCCTGAGGAGGAGTCACAGCAAAGGTCATAACATCTGCACATCTGCATACATCTGCATGAACCCTGTTTTTAAAAATCTCAGGAGAAAATGAGACAAAACGCTGTTCACGTCTGTTTGTACTTAGGTCCTGCAGACTTTTTGAAATATATAACTGACCACAAAGATAAGTACTAATGTTCGTGATACATTTCTCTGTCTGTGAATGACTTCTGGCAAACAAAAGGACTATACATTTATTATTTATCAGCCAACATTAAATATTTCTTCATTAGCTTTATGCACATGTAGCAGTGTGCTCTGTGTGACATGAAACAACGAGGAAGGAAAACGGGTTAAAAACATGATAAAGAAAATATGGAGAGTGGTTTACATTCACAAGCATTACACATTTTTTTTATCTATTTTATCAATTTTCTATATCCTAAGCAAGTTGATTGTACCAACAAGGTAGGTTTGCACTTCTTTTCATTAATGAAAAAAACTATTTTATTGACATTAATTGATTCACTGTAAATTCCTGAGAAAAGTGACTGATTCTTTAGAGAATCGGCGCTTAAAACTTTTATAAACTTCATTGATTTGTATAAAAAAAATAACATGTTTTTCCCTTGTTGATGCTAAAAGAGAGATTGATTAAGCCATGGCTCGTGTTCTGACCCGCAGGGCTTCCCTGAACTTCATTAGTTTTACAGTCTCTTATGAGCAGCCAACAGACGGGGAGCGCGTCTGTGCGCTCCAGTCACCGATAGGCCCGCGCTGGTCACATGCGCTCCTCCTTATTCCACTGAGGACTTGCTATATAGCCCTCAGCCCCCATACAGCGATCAAACAGAAATCAAAGGATAACTGCTCGTGTTGGATTGGCTCGTTTTACTGTTGCTCTCAGCTGAAAAATAAAAAAACAAAAAAAGAAGGATTTCAGTGTTTTCTGACGCTCCTGACGTTTTTTTTTTTTTTTTGACTGACATCCTGAACGTTTCAACTGGTGTTTGGACGCTGACACGATGTTGTCAGGATTTTTTTCAGCGACAGGCTGATCTGATCTGATTCTCTCCACTCAGACTCTGGCTGATATGGATGCAACAGCCTCAGTGAAGTGATTATTTTACAGCTGAAGTGCTTTATTGCTTAAAACTTAAATGCTTTAAATGCCACTGACGATGAATGAATGGAAAGGATCCAGAGAACATGGTTTTCCATGAGGCCACCTTATTTTTTATCTTCCAAACGCAGCGCTCTCTCTACTCTCTAACGCTAAGCTGTGGTTTGGATGAAGTGTGTTTGTTGTGATGCGCCTCCCCTCCATTTCCACTGACACCAGTTTGGATTTTCCCTTTTGGATCTGTGCGTTTCCAGAATGGCTCGCTTCGCAGAAGATCTACCCACCCGCTATGGAGGAGGCGCAGGCGGCGGAGGGAGAGGTGCGCCGGGCGCTGGGAGAGGGGGAGCCCGGGGTGGTGGCGGCGCTCCGGGTGGCCAGAGGATGTACAAGCAGTCGATGGCCCAGAGAGCCCGGACAATGGCCATTTACAACCCGAACCCTGTCAAACAAAACTGCTTCACTGTCAACCGCTCCCTCTTCATCTTCCGCGAGGACAATCTCATCAGGAAGTATGCAAAGCGAATAACAGAGTGGCCATATCCTTCCTGAGCTCAGAGCAGGTGCATCTGGAGCCTGTAACCTGTCTGTCCTTGCGTGGCAGCCGCACGCAGATGTTTGAAAAGCAGACACACACCACCGCCTGTAGGCCTGTTGTCAGCCTGTTAAGTTTAGCTGCTGTGTTATGTTCACTTGCCTCTAGGTTTAGGTTGTAAAAACCCGCCCGTGCTGCTGAATGAGCAGCTGTTTGTGCCTGTGGAGCAGCGACCGGTGTCTTTTCTTTACCCCTGTCCGCGCAGCGCCGCCTGCACCTGTCGCTCTGCCCCTTATCTCCATTCAACATGACACAAAGATATTTTCTCAGTAGGTGCGGACGGTGAAAAGACTTCACTTCCGCCTATTGTGTTGCCTTTTCTATTCCCAGCTCAATACGGAGCCTCTGGGTGTCCACGTAGACAGATAAGTTCTTTTGTCAAAATGTCAGCTCCGGGCATCAGCAGCGATCCCTGCGTCGTAGTTAATAATTATCAAACATCGCTATTGATTTACGCAGCTAGAAGTCAATAAAAAGCTGCGTGCGTAAAAGGGGAAATGGTAATGGTCAGAGCTGTCGCTGCTGCCACTGACCGCCCCCCACTCCCCATGTCCACCTGTGAAGTCATGTTGACTAATTGCTAAGAAAAAAACGCAGTTTATTTTGGTGAAGGAGACCGTTGGTCGGAGGTTGCAGCACCGCCTCGTTGTCTTAGTTGGGAGCACTCTCCATGGTGCTGAAGTCGCCCACGCTCACCGCTCCACGCCGCTCTCTCAACACTGCAAAAAAAAAAAAAAAAAAAAAAAATCATGTCCACTTCAACGAGTCACGGTCACTCATCAAGTCTTAGTGCGTTCTCTCTTGACATAAGTGACAGAGTCTATGACATTATTCACTTTGTTTCTGAGTCTGTTCTCTTGAAATACTTCCACAGCCCATGAGGAAAAATTACATTTAATACAAAGAACAGTCTGAAAACTGACTGTGATTTGTTCTGAAAACAAGTAAAATAATATCAGGTCATGAGCATTGAGACTCAGATTTTAGTTGAAGAATGATGAATAGAAGCAATTCCCAGTCACACAGTCCTTAAATGATGGATTATCTCAAAATAATTGTCAACAAGTTTAGTGATACATGCTTTTCAACATGTTTTTACAGTACCATAGTAGTGTAGTATAGTGTAGTTGAAATCTTGAAACAAGTGATTTGAAAAACAAACATTTCAGATTTTCAGACTCAACAGTAAATCAAATGACTCGTTGAAATGAATGTCTTTTTGCAGTGACGTAGTAAAGTCTGGAAAGCAGCTGTAGAACCTGTGTGACAAACACAAGGTGACAAGTGGATCTGCTCTGTGGGCGACAGTGAGAACAGCATTAGCTTTAATCGAATGACAATGGTTATCCCTCTATGAGTTGATATGAATTGAATTTCCACTCCACAGGACCAAACACCCCCCCCCCCAAAAAAAAAAAAAACCCCACATGAAACTAAAAACCACAGCTGAAATGAAGTCAAAATAGCCATTTCCTTTCAAAATTCACTGTCAAGTAATAGGATTCTGGTTGCATGCGGGTGTCTTATGGATAACTCTTTTACATCTTGGCTTTAATGGTCATAAGCTTCCTACTCCCTCACGATTCATGGGCCCTCAATAGGCCCTGACCTGCGGACATTGACCCAGCAAAAATAGACTGCAGAATGAGCCAAGCATTGATAATGGTTGGAAATGGTCAGCCATCTGGAAGGATCATAAGCGCATGTATAGGATGCTTTATTTGTAGAAAGCCAGAGCATGATGTGGAATGGGATGTTTATGTTTTAGTGTGATGGCATTTTATCATTCATCAACAAGCAGGATGATTTGTTTTTCTGTGCAATTTAATGTTGTCACCCATCTTTAATTCGTTGTGTACTCATTGCTGTCCTGTTAAAATCTTGTATCCTGATTGAGTAGAAGGTCTTTTCCCCACTACCAAAGCAAATAACAGCAATGATTCAGCTGTGAAATTAAATGAATGCAACTTCACTTTCAACTGCTCCTTAACCCTCACACTCCATTTGAGTACATGATCCTGGCTACAATCATCGCCAACTGCATCGTCCTGGCCCTGGAGCAGCATCTACCTGCCGGTGACAAGACACCTATGTCAGAGCGCCTGGTAAGTCCATTTCTATGAGGTCACTTCCTTTAAATAAAGACACTTTCAACAGTAAACAGATATAGAGAGTAATCACAGGCACCCCCTTTGCCAGAAGCACCTGCCTCTCAGAGTTAGAAGGGAATGACCTACAACAGCTTAACTGCAGCAGCACCTTTCACTCATAATGCGGGGAGCCACCCTGTGTGTTTTACTGTGTTTGTCCCTCCAGCTCCTATCTTGTAAGCCATCAGAGCCTCTCAGTGGGCTAGCTTTGATCACCTGCTCCGGCCCCCCCCCCCAGCTGCTCACATATGCATTCGGTGTAAACCAACATTTGAGCTCTGACAGTCACGTTGCACAGCTAACCAGTCTCAGAGAGAGACCAAAGAGACTGTTGCACAGGGAGGTCAAGTGGCACATTCTGCTCCGTGTACTGGAGAAAAAAAAAAGAAAAAAAAACCTGAATAGCATGTAGCTTCATGCTTCAGCACTTTGCTGTTCTTGTTTTTGAGGGTGTTGCAGCTGAGGGGACTTTGTCTTAAAATAGAGATCCAGAGAGTGTTACAAAGAGCAACAGCTTGATGTGAAAATGTCAATTAATTCTTCTCATGTCGCACCACCTGCTCCTGTTTTAAATATCTCAGCTGCTGTGGCGCAGAAATTCAGCAGCAGAGATGTTACTACTAGGAAAACAACAAAGTAGCATTCAGCACCTGAGCAAGTGACTGGAGTGGTTACACAAAGGAGGAAACAAGCATCCTCTCCCCTGCCTCCTCCACCTTGAGGATGCAATACAACAAGAAGCCTTTTAATTAGAACGAGGGATCAGCTTTTATTTATGAAGCTCTGACAACAGAGTAGGGAGGCATACTGTAAGTGGAGGCAATGATAGAAGCTATTCACTAAGAGTATTTCAGATCCAATGCAGGTCTTTAGCACCGTAGGCCTTGGGGATTTCCCCAGCTGTCTTCCACAAGTGTATTTATAAATCAGCAGCGTTTTAGATGTATGTATAATAGATGTTAACACACTGTTAGTACAGACAGTTATCCAGGCAGCCCTCCAGCTCTGTTATTACATAAGACATTCAGTTGTTTTGTCTATGAATCTTGCCTTTTATAGCACACCAAAATGAATGTACTGTATACCACACTGAATGCCTGTCCTTGTTATTTTAAAGGATGCAGGGTCCTACAGCTACTCCTATTGGCCAGGGACAGCTTATCTGCATCTCCATAACAACAACAAACTGTCAATATTTCGCCACCACAGCCTTCATGCTTGATACAGTAATTCTCGTCCAACATATCTATTATCACTGGATGTTGACTGTAGTCAGCCAGTGCTTTAGAAAAGGTCACATTTCTTATAGTGCTCAGGCCTGTCACACTGCTTTTACATGATTATTTATGTTGGAGGCTGGGTGATGCTGGGGGTTGGGGACACTGACTGTCAGGTTGTAGTATGCTGGGAACTAAAGAGAAAAATTGAGGGGGAGAGAGGTTAGAGTAGGCATGAGATATCCACAGCTCTTGCCCTGTGCATCGCCCCAG
The DNA here is from genome assembly GCF_002260705.1 of Seriola dumerili. Lineage (NCBI taxonomy): Eukaryota > Metazoa > Chordata > Actinopteri > Carangiformes > Carangidae > Seriola > Seriola dumerili. The sequence continues at coordinate 4,881,109 of NW_019174336.1, forward strand.
GCTTTTACAGATATTAATGGAAGCAAAGAAAAAGTGTCATGTCATACGCGCTTGATCCAACTCCCTTACTTACAGCAAGGCCCAGGGTTAACCGGGCCACATAGTGTAAATGATTCAACTGTGACATGTTGTTGATTGTTTGACACTTTTAGGAAATAATGTGGAGTGCCTAGATCAATCATGTCCAGTCATCTGTGTTATGCATATGGACTGAGTGCCAAAGTGCCCTTTCAAACAAGAATGTCTTTTTCCCATTGGGATAATGCCATTTGAACAACCCAAATGTCCCTGTGGTCACTCCACGTGCTCCCTAATTTCATTATTCACACTAACATTAACATCACACCAGGCGGGCACTTGAATGGCCTAAGTTTTCTGGTTTGTCCGAATATATGCAAAAAGTACCTCTTTGTGTGGTCCATATACCCTTTTAGTTTCTTTTTTGTCCCAATAACACCACAAACTTGAACTTGAAGTACTTCTCTGGTTGGGGCCAGTGCCTCAAGGAGGCCTAATATCTCTCTAGGGCCCAACAATCCTTCTGGTCAGTCCCTTGAGGTCGACCCAAAAGGCCAGCATGTGTCCTTCTGGTTGTACTAAGTCCCCTCTACTTCCATGCTTAATTTTGCCCTAATGCCACACAAGAGAGGTCCAAATGCCTTTGTAGTTGCCGCAGGTGCTGCACTGGTCAGCTCAAGCACCCCTGTATTTTGCCCAACTGCACCTCTGATTGGCCCAAATTGCCATTTCTTCGGCCGTCAACGCATCCCAGAAAACCCGCAAAACCGACCAGTTTTCTAGTCATGGAAAACGAGAGAAAAAGCAAAATGTCCTGGAAAATATTGTATTGTTGTGGGACAGTTATTTCAACATTCTCATATTTTCGGGTAGAGTTATGTTCAGGATCGGGAAGTTCAAATGGTAGGCTAGGTTATGGACGACATTATTTTGAATCGGCTGCTATTGGTTTGTTTTGGCAATGCTGTGAACGCACCACGAAGTTACGTCACATGCTGCAAGTTGGATAATTTATAACTCCGAAACTCTAAGGAATGTGAGTTATATTATCCTTCAAATGTTTTGGCTGCTAACTGTAGTGGTTTTTATGAGGTTTATTGATGAACATATTCTTTCCAACTTGTTTTAAACTGTTGAATAATGGATTAGCACGTTTGGTTCAGTTGCTTGCTAGCTTGTTTTGCCTGTAGCTAAAGATTTAAGGTTTGTGATTCAGCTCTGGTGGAGCAAAGGTTTCAAATGTGCGTTGGTCCATCGCTGAGAGTTGGATGATAATAAATTGGAAGCGGGGGTTATTACAATGAATAGGAACCAAACTGTATGTTAGTCAAACACCGGCTAAATACTTGCTAACGCAAAGTTTAACTTTGCTAGCATTTCTTCAAACCCAACGTTACGTTGTTCAGGTAAAACAGACCATAATGTGAAAAGTTTAACTTTTGCAGCAGTAACTCACAATGGGTGTCATTAACCTCGTTAAAGACTGTGTGACAAACTGATAAGATCCAGCGGCAGTAAATAATCCTAGCAAATTCAACTTACAGTAGTACAAGTACATTCGGCTATATAAAGTGGAAATTGCAGGCTACTGTTTGTTTTTGGTGTTGAGGGCAGGCTATTTAGTTATTGGTGTCGAGGCATCAATGGTTAATTCATAAGAAAAAAGTGAGTCAGGTTTTAAATTAATAATGATGATAATAATAAATAATAATAATAATAATAATAAATACATTTTTATCAAAAATTCAAAACAAGTTGGGAAGAATATGTTCATCGATATAATTTCATAATTTAATAATTAATTCAGCATGTAAGGGATGATTTCATAGACAAGTATAGCGAAGCTCTACACTGGTTTACTGTAGCCTTTGAGATCATGCCATGTGTGTGAATATTTGTTTTCACTGTGTTTACTCTGTTTTCATCCCAAGAAGGGGGCTCCACTTCCTTCACGTGTGGTCATGCTGGTGCAAGAAGTAAAAGGAGCCCTCTTTCTTTCTATCTTTTACTTACCCCCCTCTCTTTCACTGAACGCTTCATTAACCACTCTCTTATCTCTCACAAAGATCTTCCTCCGTCATTCTCATCATCTCTCCAATTCTCTCCATCTTTCTGTAGGATGACACAGAGCCCTACTTTATTGGAATATTCTGTTTCGAGGCTGCCATTAAGATCATCGCCCTGGGCTTTGCGTTTCACAAAGGCTCCTACCTCCGCAACGGCTGGAATGTAATGGACTTTGTGGTCGTCCTCACTGGGTGAGTCCCTCGCCCGCTGGGTGTCAGCTAGAGATGGAAGTCATAAGTGAGAGAGTGGTTTCTTTTGTGTGTATCTGTGACCGCCCTGAGTGAGATTGTAGTGGAATCTACCCTCTTCCAGTTAGAGCATCTGCCTAAAAGCATCTATATGTTATTCAACAAGTAACACAAGCCTGGGAAAGATGTGAAAAAAACTGTCACTATGTACATTTATTGCTTTAGCCTTTCGATTTCTGTCCTTGACTTTAACACTGTGGCTGGACTACACTTAAATATATATTGTCCACACACTTTGTGGCTTTTGGGAAGGCACTTTCCTGTTTAGACAATGGCCCCATACACAAAACCAGGTCCAAAGTGAAATAGTTTTCCCAATTTGATGTGGAAGAACTTGACTGGCCTCAGATTTAAGTGTCATGTTTGAGTGTCCACATACTTTTGGCCACAGAGTGGAAGACACAGTGTGCGGTTGATGATACGGTAATTTTAACATTTTCATTTTGTGTTCAATAGATTCAGAAACTTCTGTCTTAACATCTACATCATATTGACCAGTTTTACCAGAAAGCCTTGTCATCTGAGTGTTGGCATGGCAACTGGAAGGTGCAATAAACACACGTTTCATGTTTGATCAAAGTTTCAGAAATAAGTACATGTTGACAGTGCCAGTTATTAGCTAAGTGGACCACAGAGTTCTGAGACAGATGCTTTTATAGTTGAAAATTGTGTGTGTGTATATATATATATATATATATATTTTTTTTTTTTTTTTTTTTTGAGCAGCTCGGACAATAGTGGGTCCCTGGCAGGGAAGCTGTCAGATAGTGGGGCTTTAGAGACATGTAATGGCCTGTGTTTCTTATTATCAGTAAGGAGTCATGAATGACAGAGCAACAGTCAGGTCGATAGCACTGAGTAATTACTGCTGGGATTTCAACTCAGGCAGCGCTGAATCTTTGTGTGGAAGGCAGTATGGTATTCCTTCTCAATGAACCAATGGCAGAGAGAGGATAATAATGTTTATAACATGCTTCATGTTTTTTCTTCATACCACTTCCTCCACTTTATGGTTATCTCTTGTACCATTCTACCTGTTACTTCTATTAACCAATCTTTCCATCCTAGAGTATTCTCCTAAAACAACTGTGCATTTATTGTCGTCGTATTGTCGATTCTCAGACAAGAAATCTTGGTCTGCTTGTCAGGTCACCCCTGTTGACAACAACTCAACCACCTCAAGTTTATTATAGGTGCACCTAAGTAATAATACAACAGCTCTGAAATCCGACTTTCATGAAGGTTACACTGTTCAGTTTTTTATAACTGTTTTTGGGAGGATGTCGTTTGTGATGCTGTTGAACTATATTTCATTATACAGAGAGGTGTCTCTATTATTTAGCCTACCTGCATTGAAATAAGTAGGGTGCACAAAATAATAGAAACATCTGTATATGTTGGTTATATGTTAGTGGTGGCAGAGGAAGCAGTCCTTGCCCCTTCCAGTCTGTTCACACCTCTGAATGCAGGATAAAAGTACAAAGAGGGGCTTCCACCACCTCATATTAAATCTTGGAAAGCTCTGTCATTAGTGATGAATTTTGGTCAGCTCACTACAAACTTCCAGTGGTGGATGATGCACAATGTTTTTAGTTAAAGCAATATAACAATGTGAAAGCAGTCCTCCCAGAAAATTTCTCACTAAAAATAATCTGCCATGTTAGAAATGCGCCCGTTTCAGCCCAATTCAGTTGATGCTGATAAACGCTTCCTTTTGCTTAGTTAAATTCAAGAGCAGAGACATATTTACCGCCTTGATGCAGAACGAGGTCCAGATTGGATTTGTGCTGTAAATAATGACTATTTCAAAAAGTCAATAAACATATGAATCAAGGTGGATATTGAATGAGGAACAGAACAAAGAGAGGCGGTGACCACAAGGTGATGAGAAAAACAGAGCAGTCGAGGCGAAGAGAGCGAAGAAGGTAACCAGGGCGATATTACCAATTTTCCTTTGGACGCCTTCATTAATAAATATTAGAATCAGAAAATTGGTGTTTTAAAATGAAGACATTTCTCCTTATCTTTCACTTGTTAGGACATCTTTTTCTTTTTCTTTCACTCGGCACATGCTGTCAGTGAGACATTCGTGTTTGGAGCTGTGATTGGATTGAATTTTCCCCCTGAAATGCCTACACAGACGAAGGACTGATGTGTGCTGGGAGATGAAAGCGGGCGTTCCTTAAATGTAAGACTGAGATCACACAGAGGCAGAGGCTGCTTGGAGCGAAACACTTGAATCCCACTATCTTCATGCAGAAAGACGCACCAGCTGCTTCCAGTTTCATGTGATACACCTAGTGCAATGCAAGAAGCTCTAAGTGTGTTTTTGTCTAAGCCAATGAATTTCCAAACAGCAGTGGTGCTTAGCATTTAGCTTTATAGGATATAAAAAAGAGGCATGTTATTTAATCTTCTGAAAGCATAAATAAAACCGAGTTATTTAAAATGTGCCAGTATCAGAAAAAAGCAGAGAATGAATTTAAAGGACCACATCAATATTTGCTTGTTGACGTGGAGTCGTGTAGAATCAGTTTTTTTATTTCAGGGTTTTTCTTCTCTTCAAAAAACTAAAGCTTTAGGAATATGGCTTTTCAGTTTTGGCTATCCATTGCTGACACAGCTGGATATAAATGAACTATTATGTTGTGTATGTGTGTGTCTCTGTTTGGTTGCCAGGCAACCACAGTAGGTAATGTGCCTCGGCGTGATCGGGGGTTTCTGTGTGTGTGTGTGTGTGTGTGTGTGTGTGAGAGACAGAGAGAGAGAGACGTTCCGTTTGCTTTGTGCTCGATATGCTCCTATGGGATCAGGGGTCTAAAGGTGTCCGGACCGAGCCCACATCGATGTGGAATCAATCAGATCACCTCTGGGTACGGTTTGTCTCACTGGCTCAGAGTATGAGCAAAACCCATTCCTGGGAGATTTGGTCCTGATGTCAAAAGATAAAAGACGCAAAACAAGTACATTCAACCGCGTCCTTAGATGTTCAGCCTCCCTAAGTGAAGTGAAGAGGATTAGACAGACTTTACTGCTCACCTGGGTGTTAAAATCTGTTTCTGCTTTGTCCTGTGTAGCCCACAGAGGGAATGACTAGCCTGCAGGAAAGAATGAGTGATCATAATTAGGGCTTAGTATAGCACCAATGATGAAATGATAACGTGAAAATATGTTGAGTAGCAAGAGAATAAAAAATAAGTGAGTGAGAAACCCACAGATAAACAAAACACTACTACAGTTGCATGCTGTCAGTCAATGCAAGAATGATGGATGAAAAATTAAAAAAAAAAAAAAAAGATGCTTTGCAATCAGTCAAATGTGAGAGCCAGTTTTTTATTGATCTTACTGGTTAGAAAATCTAATTTATAATCCAGGCTGAGAGGATATAATTGTGGCTGAGAGGAGGGAAATCATCCTGCTTTGTTTGAAATGAAAACATATTCCGTGCTGCTTTATCAATCATCTTATATTACACAGGTCAATAACATATTTTAGGCTTTTTTCATCTTTGCTAAAAAATCAGTATTGGTCTCTGCCTGCTGTACAATTCCAGTGCTCAGTCCTTAGGCTAATTATGTCGATATAGCCATCCAGTCCTAATGAAATTGTCTAAATGATAGTGTAGCTGGAGGCAGTGGCAGACCTTTAATCTGTCCTGATCAGGCATTAGGAGCCCCCTAATAAGAGAATAAATCTGCCTGGGTTGCCAAAGGCCTAATCAATAGCACACTGAGCTGGCCTAGCACCAGGAACACTGAGCCCTGATGAGGTGCCCGACACGGCCAATCACACGCTGAGCATGACGGCGCCCATGAGGAGAAAGGGCGAGGAGCTTGCTCTGCTTAGAAGAAGCATTTATATCATATGTACGAAGCACCGTGCTCACAAGAAACTGGGGAATCATGACTCAGTGGCTGGAAAGAAAAATAAAAAAGAATCCAAGATGAAAAGGGATTAAATGACACTCACACTGGTGCTAATTTCGAAGGTGAAACTTTGCAGGTGTCCATTTGTTCTACCGTCTGTAATCGCTGGGTTCTTCCTCCTTTTTAGAGCAGAAACTGGGAGAAGCAGATCATTTTAAAGTCAAACAGGGAGAAGAAAAGTGGTTTCTTATTTTGAAGTTTTGAATTGTAGCCATTTTTCTGAAAGCCAAGAAAGTGGTGTACATACTTCTGATTGACTGCAGGGTGTGTGCTGTTTTCAGATAACCGCACCAGATACCACCAGATAATGATCTCTGAAGCCGACCCTAAATTAAAGAGGTAGTCCATCAATTTTACATGTGTGTGAGTTTACTAGTCACGAGGGGCCACTACTGATGCTGTGAAAACAGTTTTCCATGTTTTCCGAGGCTCTGGAGGAGCCTTTTGATGAAAAAATACCCAGGTGACCTCACCTGTCTCTCAGCTCAGGCTTGGAAAGTACAATACACAAGAGAGCTTGTGTTACACTGTGGGGGTGTGAGGCTTGAAAAATGTGGGGTTTTAACCAGGGAGGCAGGAGGTAATACTGCATTCATGTCTTATCAGAGTGTCTGTAATATTGTAAGATATTATAAGAGTTTTGGAACTGTCACTACGTCATGTCGACAATCAAGTCGTAATTATAATTTTTTTTTTAAAGATGATATATCCGAAACGGAGCTTAATACATGGATGAGACACGGATGAGACACGAATGCCTTAAGTCCGTTCAATGTAATTTGACCTTCATTTAATGGATATATTGTAATTTTGTCATTGCAAAGTATTATAACCATTTAAAACGCAACAAATTCTATAACCATACAACCGTCTTCAGTCGTCAGATCACGAAAACACGTGTCGTTAACATGGGAATCTTTCCCATCTCTACCATCCACCCCATTTGATGTGAACTCACCATAATGAAAGACACTCTCATGTTGCATTATGGGAAATGTAGGATCTTGTTTGTTTAGATCTTGATTCCCAACTTTATAGATGTGCACAATGTGATGTGCAATGGTTTGAGTACTCCTGTAAAAAAAAAAAAAAAAACATTGTACTTTACAGCTGTCAACAGGCTTCTCACACGTGTTACTTATTTGCTTTATTTGTTAGATTATTTAACAAAGGCAGTGCAGAGTCGACACACACGTACATAAGAAAAAGAAATGCAGCAGATGTTCTATAAGGTGCAAGGCTGAAATTAATTAGCATATATCTATTGTGGGTATGATGTGTGCAGGATGTGTGTGAGTGTATGTATTCATTTGAACACTGGATCCATTCAACACTCCTTCAGTTCACATCATTGTTGCTGTTCGAGCCATTGTTTCACTGTTTCACCATATGGAGCAGAGATATTTATGTACTTGAATATAACCCCTATGAATGAGAACATTAGAGATTGTCACTCATTCGGGTAGGATAAATAGAAATAGACAAAGGCAACTGGATAACTGGAGCCTGCATTTAACACTGAGCTCAGTATGAAATAGATGTGTTTAAATTTAGGAATGAATATGTTGCTTGCAGCTTCATAGCTACGTTACGTATACATATATACATTTGTTAATGTGTGTCAGTAACGCCTGAACGGTTCAGTGGTTCTACAGTTAACCTCTTCTGCCTTTCGGCCTTTGATTGCCAGTCACACTGCTGTTATTGACCAAAGCCTCCCATGGCCTTTTACTGCCCGTGCAAACACTATGGCAACAGCAATCTAAGGCTCGTGGCTGAAGTCATTGAGAGCAATAATCCCACTGCCAGCACCAGGGAAACAAAGCCAGGGCAGTTGTTTTCATTTATTTATCTGTATGTTTGATTCACGAGTCCTGGCCGTAAGTGGTCAGGGCAGGAGTCGCTGCTTGTGTCTACTTCAAAGTTGTGATTTCCTTTCATGTGCCTCTCAGGCGACGGGGCAACACAATAGGAAGCTTCAAAGTATAGTTGCAGAGACCACAGAGGTTGGGTCACTTTAGCATGAATAAATGCGTCCTTTGAACGTCTGACAAAATGCTGCTCTGATCATGTTGGTCTGATACTTGTGTTACATGCGCGCTTGATATGAGCGGGGTTTGTGTCTGGGTATGTGTGTGTGTGTGTGTGTGTGTGTGTCTGCTGTACATTACTGCACCTGAGGCCTGAGCTTAGTGTCAGGGGTAAATAGCATTTTATCATATTTGATTTAAGTATTTAATCCACTTATTAAAGCTGAAATTCTCCCTTATCAAATCTGTTTCTGTGTAGTCTTAGTCTCGCTATAGGGATTTGGCCCTAGGGATGGTAATGTCAGTCTTTCAGTTGCTCCACCTCTTTGGTCCAAACTGAACCGTTTGATGAACTACAGGATGGATTCCCATGAAATTGCCATTTTTTACAGATGTTCATGATCCCCAGAGGATGAATCCTAATGACTTTGTTGATCGTCTGACTTTTCCATGAGGTGGACATTTGTAGTTAATGAAATTTGGTGAATCAGAATTTTAATTTGTCCAATACTTTGGTTATGGACCAAAAAACTGCAAAACTAATGACATTCCCATTAGCCTCTGTGAACATATTAGCCACTAGCATGGCTGTAGACTGTAGTGTTACTTTTACTTTTATTTTACATTTTATGGTGAATACATTTTTAAGCAAAGAACTGATGATTTTTATTTAATGTTTTACGTTGTATTTAGCAGTCTTTTTTTTTTTTTTTTTTTTTAATCAAGTATAGCCACACTTTAACATTTAAAGTACTCTGCCACGTTCAGTCAGTGTAGTAAACATCTGGATCTGAGTGAGCACACAGTTCTGTGTCACTAGTTACAGGCAGCACCTGTACAGTGCAAGATAAAGGAGAATTGTTTATATCCTTGTATCTCTGCTATTTAGCAAAATCACTGCCTTAATATTTTGCACAGCGGCCTTTTGCTAATCAAAAAATACAGCGATGATAACACAAGAAAGTAGTTAGACGAGGCTCTTCCAATACAAATTGGGTCATATTTTGGCAGTTTTGGCTATTATGTCTAATGGTATTGATAATGTTGTACCTTTTCTCAATGTCATAATTTTTGGCTGGGGTTTTGACCAGTTGTCCTCTGTGTCTTCACTCAGGTGCATCCTGAGCGTTGGGTTTGTAACCAATGACAAACAGTGCTGATTCACTGATGTGCCCAAACTTGTCCAGCTGGTGCTTATGAAATTTCAAGTGTTTCATGATCCTCTCAGTAAGATGTATGCAGCTTTACGGTCACTTGTAATCCAGGGAGTTGTTTTCTCAGAGGCGTTTCATTTTGGACACAGAGCTTCATTCTCATGTTATTGATCCTTTCCTCAATATCTCCTGTATTGACAGATGTAGTCAGTGACCTGACAGCTGTGAGGTTGTGTTGGTTTGTATGCGTGTGTGTGTGTGGGGGGGGTTATGTTCTCGGAACAGGCTGTTCTGCGTAATGTCTTCTAGCCAGTTAGCAATCTCTTCAGTGAGTAAACACTGTGTGCTCTGTGGGGCTGGCTGAGTGCTGCTGATGCTGATGCCATGTTGTCCACATCGTAGCAGACTGATACCAGCTCCGCTCTGTCCGTCGGCAACAACACAAGAGCTCTGAGCAGTGGGTGAGAACCCAGGCAGCTCCTTCTCTTCCTGCTCACGCTCACGCAGGGATGTGGTCAGGAATACAAAACCGAGGCAGAGCTGTAACCAACAAGTCTTTTCATTATTGATAAACCTGTTATCATTTATTGGATCATTCCATTAATCACATAGTGTATAAAACGTTTGGAAATGTCTGTCACAATATCCCAGAGATAAAGGTGAGTGTCTTTAAATAGCTTATTTTGTCCAAAGCCCCAGACATTGATGTTACAGAGAAAAGCAGCAAATCCAGGAACCAGAGAATTCATTCTTGAATTTCTATAAATGCCTTGATTAATGACTTAATCAATTATCAAAATTGTTAATTCATTTCTATCAACCAATCATCTGTCTTTAACTATAGAGTAAAAGTAAGCCCTCTCTGCTTCAGACTCAAAATCAGATTATATCAATAGGAGGATAAGAATATATATCATAAGTGGATATAAAGATTATACCTATCTGTGAGTAAACTGACTACAGCCTGTACAGCTGTGTCCATCCTGTACAGTTTTTGTGGCCATTTTTCTGGCTGTGGCAGAAAATATCATGACACTCAGTTCTTAATCCTGCCTACAGAGGTCTGATCCGCTCTATGAGCACAATATCAGACTTATTTTATGAGTGTATTTGTGGTTTAATCAATACCAGTCATGGCTATCAAACTGATTATGTCATTAATCACCTGTTCTGCTCCAGAAGTCAAAGAATAAAAAGATTATTGTAATTTTTTATGGCTATTTTTGGGTAATTTTATGTCTTTTATTATATTGCTGCTTGCAACATGATATCAGGGGGGGAGAAATATGGCCAATGATATGCAACTACTGGTCTCCAGACAGACTTTTCAGTTCATGGTCCACTGCGCCGCCAGGGATCCCTGCGTATTGTCAAGTCTGACTTATATTTTGATGTGGATGTGACAGTTATTACATTTGCATTAGCATGTTTGGACATTACAGCTGACTAATGACAGCTTGCGCCAACTAACAGGCAAGCCCTGGTGCATGAATATTTATGAGAACTGAATACAGTAAGCCAAGGTGACTCAGTATAACACTGTGGATCTAACAAATCCAGCCTGCGTCTGTCCCTTTGCCACCGTGCCTACAGTATTCATGTCGGACTAAAATGGCTGCTAGCTAGATGGCTTCACTTGAAGTGGCTCAACCAATTATCATGATGACATATATCTGGCAGGTTCTTGGCAAGTCAGTCACATTTTGCATCATTTGCTCCAGTTGTGAGACACAGCCCCTGGTAGGGAGGCATGGCTCATGATAAAGAAGCTTCTGAAGAATAACATGACTTCATTTGGCTCAGTGGGAAGTTGGCGAGCACACAGAGACACACTACAGTGCACATTAATCAAAGATTTGTCCGACTAATTGATGTGCACACACGTGTAAGATAAATACACACAAGCACTCATACGTGTCTAGACACACACACACACACACACACAAAAAAAAACCCCACACGAAAAAAAAACATGAGTAATTGCTCTCTTGCTCTATCTCTAACACACACACACACACACACAGACACACACACACACACACACACACACACACACACACAGTTGCACACCCAACTTTGTGTCTCTGTTGGCTTGGCTGCCAGGGTTCCAGTCAAGCGTGGCTGAAAGTGATGCTTGTCATTTCCTGTAGGCAGAGGAAGTGCACTACACCACAGCTGATGTGGCAGACTGGCAGGTTTCCCTCTTCACACATGACTCAGTCCAGAGCTAATTAAAAAACAACATGTGGTCTGTAAACATCAGTAGTTTTACAGGTAACACCACTACATTTTGTTGGAAAGAGACTAGAGAAAGTGACAGTCATGCAGCGTGGTTATAATTTATCCCACAGTGACACAGTAAATATCAAATGAGAAGAGATTTATACATATTTTGGGCTACAGCTATTTGTTTTTTCATTATTATATACATATCTGATTCTAAAATATAATCTGAAAGGTGGTGCTCTTTGGACTTCTTCAAAAATCCAGTCACTTTGGTCTTGAATTTAGAAAAATCACCTCTCATAAACAGCTAAAAGATGTGTGTGAGGAACCGTCCCAAGCCGAGCTTTAAAAGGCCTCGCGGTTAGTGCCCCTCCCCCCCTGCAGGGAAAGGGTCAGCTTTCAACCTGGACGCTGGGTTGGCCAGGCTCACACAGCTCACGGTAAATAACAGAGACCTTTGAATCTTGGAGCCTGCAGTCAGCGGCACTGAAGAGAATGTCAACGTTTATCAGGGTGAACGTGTTGACTCTCAAAGAAGAGAGAATGACATGTCAGCCTGCAGGAAGTTTACATGACTGACACCTGTGACACACAAACTTACTTTGGTGTCTTAAAAACGTCACAAGTGCCAACAGCAGTGGAGGAGCTGCCCTGTTTTGTAACCAGGAATTCTCATGTTCAGAGGGAGTTTTATTTACAGGGAACCTACGAGCGTGAATAAAATGATTTAGCTTTAAATGTCAGCATTGTTAAGTGAGTATTTACTGCACTTTTCCATCCTGACTAATGATCCTGCTTCACGTGTTCTTTCCCACTGGGATTATGTAAAAATGTTAATAGGATTTGGTTCAGTCTTTCCCTCTTCTCCCAGTCTTGCAACTGCAATCGATTTGGCAGACAGCAGTATTTATCATATAAATCTTGTTTTATCCAGTATGTTTTCATACTACGTCTACTGTGTGTTTTTTATTTTCTTACTGGCCACATCGAGGAGATAGTTTGTTTTTCTCATTCTGAATCTGACAGAAAGGATTTAAGGCACCACAGAGGGAGGACTTATTCCATCAGAGCTCTTATAGGAACGCAAGATAGGATGATATATACCATAATATAAATCGATCTCTTTAATATTTCTGGTTGTATTAGGCCATGGTAGGCAACGTTTCCATTGACAGAGCAGGACTCCATTATGGCAATATTGATTTTTTTTTTTTTTTTTTTTTTTTAAATGATAGCTGCGTCAGTGAGATGAAGTCTTCTGATATGTCAGGTATTCAGTCACTGGAACAAAAACAGACATTTCCATCTGGTTATTTTGTCATAAACTGTTTCTCAACTGATTTTAGAAAATGGATAATGGTATAAAATTACACATAGAAACAGCATATTAGAATCATATTCAAAAGTGTGGTTCCTCCACCATTCCCACAAGCTTATTAGATCTCAGTAGAAAGTAATACAGGGATTATCTTATCATCACAGATGTGTTCTCCTGTTTGACATAACTGTTTTTGATTTATGTATCTTAGTCTCACATTTTACTGTGTTAATGTTAATAAACTGTCAGCAAGTATTCCAGAGAATATAGTTAGAGGAAGTTAAACATATCGTAGTCAACACAAAAATCACAAAATACAAAAACGACTGTGCAGTAGAAACAGTTAACAGTCTTCATTTAAACAGTGTCAATGGAGCACATTTCATTTAATTTGCTAAAATATTCCTAAATAAATAAATCATTTATTAAACCAACCAGAAGCCAATACGAAGATCTGACACCTGGTGTTATATGATCACATCTGGATAAGATGGGTTGTAGTATTTTGAATCAAATGTAGTCAACCAAAGGTTTTAGGGAGACCTTTGAGGAGAGCATTGCAGGAGATGATGCATGTACATGTCACCGATATTATATTCCATTTTACTTGCTGTCATTCTCTATTTGCGGAGTTATGATATTACTATGATTGACTCCTTCACTAGAAATGTCTTGCCCTTTATTGTTGGCAGTCAGAGGGCTTTTCCTCCCTTGACTTTGCGTTGTCGTAGTGTTGTTGGTGTCTTGTACAGCATTGACCTCCAGGACCTCTCACAACCAAATGCACGAAAGCTGAAACAGCCTGAATATTGAATTATCTAACTGTGTCTTGCTTTAGTCAGCCAGTCAGCGTCCCTCTCCTCAGTCTCCCCGAGTTCACCTGCAGGGGCAGCAGCTGCATCACCGAATGGGCCCCACTTGGTCATATTGCCGGTGTAATGGATGGATTGGCTCCCCTTGTTTTTTTCTGAGCCGTATCACCAGCCCCTAAAAGGGCTGGAAAGTGGCGTTTTGTGGTGTCCCCTCCTGTTCCCAAACATCTTGCGTAATGGAGGAAATTCTGGCACAGAGAGCATCTCCTCCTCACTGCCTGCTGTCTCCGGCTTCAGGCCGAGGCAGAGGGCGTGGGGAGTTTTGTTTGCACCGTGCGGTGAGAGAAACAGTATTCCTCCTCCGGTTTTTCTTCCCTTCTGTCTCATTAGATCTACCAGGAGGATGCTGCCGCTGCTGAAGCACTCACCGCCGCCTCCTCCTCCTCTCCACCTCGTCTTCTCTCCGTCTCGCCTCAGTGGAGAGGTGCTCTGTTTGTTCACCCTCCCCGGCCCTCGTGTAAGCTCTCTCACTGTGGAATAACTGATGGAGTCACACACAGAGAGGTGTAGGGCACAACAGAGAGGAGTGAAAATGAGGGAGATGAGAGAGGCTAAGATCAAAGTGCTGAAGTATTAGCTACCACAATAAACAGTATACATAACCTTGTGTACGTTATTACATTTGAGCCTCGGTGTGCATTGTTTCTGCATTTTCATTTTCCATTTCCTGCTTATTTGGGTAACCCTCTCACAGTAAAGTTGACTCGTTACTCAACACACAACTATCTAAATGCCAGCTGTACTGTATAGTAGGCCTATATATTGTCCAGGCAGTAACAGAATGTACTCTACCATCTACTGTCTATATACAGTTGATACCACACGACTGTTTTTGCTGTCACAAATGTGCTGCCGTTATCTTTAAGCATTGTGCGCCTGTATACTTTAGTTTTTGTTTGTTTTCTGTTTCAGCACATTGTAATACCTGTTTTTAAAATTTGCCCTGGTTTAATTCCCTGAATTATTCTACTTGGACTTTAAATAACAGTCCCCTAAACTGTCTACACTGGACTATAGGTGTACTGTACCCCATATGCTCACGCTGCATCCAGGAATAGTTTAACATTTTGGGAAATTGGCTTATTTGCTTACCCTCCAAAAGTGAGATGAGATGTCATGCCTATGCATTAAGGACCCCCTCCAATGAAAATCAAGTTTTTGACCTTGTTAACATGTCCATATGATATTTTTTTATATAATATATCATGAGTGAAATAAGCAGTCAATGCCAGGACTCCGTATTTCCACCTTGAACTGCAGTTCACACAGCTATGGTTTCATCTCATGGTCAACTTGCAGGGACGGGGGTCGTGGCAAAATAAACCAATAAACTTGAAACCTTGTCAGTACAGAGAGGAGAGTTTGCATTAGCACAACCACTAACACTGTCAACCACTGCCAGTTACAAGCTAACAAACAATATAAACAAATAAAAGATGCTAACTACGCTAACTGTTCTGATACGTCTGCTAGTTGCCAATTTTGGTGCATAACAGATTGAGGCTCAAACGTGGCTGAGTCCGTCCGATGTTTCCACCGCTAATCATACTGCTACGCAATGCTCTTCCACCGGTCAACTAAGTGCAAGCAGCGATGGTGGGCGGGGCACAAGGCCTGCTCCAGAATTTTTTTAATGAGGAAGTAAGCGTAGATGAGCTTGTGCTGTAATTGGAGTCTGGATGTGGTTTGCCTTTAAAGATGGAAGCAGCTATCCCAGCTTTGTCCAAGATTCACAAAATAAATTTTCCAACACCTCTAAATCTGGTTTGTAATTTGTTTAATCATCTTATCTAGCTTTAGTAAAAGCAAAAATGAAGTGAACTTTCTTGTGATAAACGGCGGCTTATCAGTGCTGGCTTCCAGAGCGCAGGTTGTAGCAAAGGTCTCTGAGCAGGCACAAGAATACAAAAACTCACTGTGATGACAAGTCTACACTAACTAACTAAGTAGCTAGAGGTGTGTATCACCAGAGCAGAGCAGGGAAAACCAGAAAAGGCTGTTTGTGTGTCTGTAAAGTTCGAGGTTTAGTGTGTGTCCTCTCCTCCGTCTCTGTGTGTCGGCTTGTTATGCTCTGGAGCTATTGATCCTGGCGGTGGAGTGTATTGATATGACGACCAGCTTGTGCTTCCTCGGAACAATCCTTGTTATTCATGCCTCAGGGACCGCATGACTGACTCAGGGGATGTTTGGTGTTAGTGTTAAAAATTTTGTTTAATTTCTGCTTTGGCTTCTTCAGCTGTTTGAGCAACATCGAAATTGTGTTGTACCAGGTGTATTTGTTAACGCAGGATGAGTCACTGTAAGTCGCCCAGTTTACTCATTCGAATTCATTTTTTCCTTTTTTTTCCTTTGTTTGTTTTGTTTGTGCAAATTATTAAAATCTAACCCCTGAAATGTGTTCCCGGTAATGAGCTGAGATGTTATTTCAGATGGCACCGGTGTAAATTATTGTCTCAAGTATGTCTTCCTTAGACTCATTAATTCAGTGGGCGTTTTCAGCTTTGCACAGCCATTACTGCAGTTTGAGTGCTAATGTTTTCCTGCTGTTAATTCGATGCTCTGTAACACCACAATTATCCCATCTCTTATCTAAGCAAATTGAGCAAACAAGATAAGAAAAGCTTGTATCTTTTTTAGCAAAACACAACCTTATGATGTTGCAGCCGAACCCATTTGACAACATGCTTGGTTATCTGACAATTCACCAATTTACAGTAAGTCAATATTGACTCTAGACAAATGTGGAGACTGGGTTAGGTCAGGTGGCAGCAGAGAATTAGTGATATCTCTGGAGTAATCTGCTGGCTGAGTATCTCTTTCTCTTTATTGGTCCATATGATCAGGCAGGCCTTCAGGCCAAACGTCTACTCAGCAGTGTGGGCGACTGAACAAGCCTGTTAACACTCTGAGAGCGGCGATGTTAAGGATCGATCAGGTCCCAGACCTCGTTTGTCCTTCACAGTTCAAGGCCTCGCACAGCTGGAGCCGCTGAAATGCTTTGTCCTTCACCAAGGCTGGCTGTGTGGATGAAATGTAAATCTGACAATCTGAATCACTTTAAATTCTTAAGCACAAAGACGGTTTTGAGATTCTAAGAGCTTTACCAAAAATAGGGCCAAAAATGTTAAGTTTGCTCTGAGGGTGGTGTAAAGGAAAGGTTTATAGGGTTTATTTCTTTGAAATTGCTCAGCAAGCCAAAGGGAAAACTGCTCATTTGAAATCTAGAGTACAAAGTTGATATTTTGCTGTTGCAAGAGGAAAGCTCACAATGGAAAGGTCTCCTAGCCTGATGCTTGACTAGAAGAAAGGTCAGTGGGTCACTAAAAGTCTGACCTTTCAGTTTATCCCAGGCTTCAGTCTTGAAAAGTAGAATATCCCACACACAGCTTTTGCTTAGCATCACGATTTATTGATCATCCTGCACGGGGCCGTGTAACTAGTCATCATACCGGAGGCTCGTTTGTTATGGGAACCAGTTAACCACACAAGTTGATCCATCAACTAAGAACTGCTAGTCTATCACAGGGCTGACATATATAGACAACATTTTTATCAAAAGACAAATATTAAGAAGAACATCCAATTAATTTAAAATGTCTTTTAGGCTCTATGTAAGATGGATGTTGCAAGCTTATACATGAATGTACCCCGTAAGGAGGGGATAGAGGCTTTGCATTATAACTTGAGTTCAAGGGAACAACAATTGCAACCTGTGGAGCTGCTTATTAAATGAAATAGTCTGAAATAGTTTTGAAAAAGTATTATATCAGGTTTGAGAGAGAGGTTTCTTTCTACACAGACAGGGAAGTCTCAATGTCCTTTCAGTCCTGACAATACCTTTGTGAGAATTTGAAGATCATGCTTACAATAACAAGCCTTATTATTTCTCTCTTGTGAAGTGTTGGTATAAATATACTTATGATTTGTTTTTTTTGTATTGACTGACAAACTGGAAACTATTAGTATCTTAACTCTAGATTGCCCACTGTCACATTTACAGTAGAGATAAGTAGAGTATCTGTGTCTTTTTTGGATGTGTTACTGCAGACTACAGTCTTTCACAAAAAGACAGACTCAGCCTGAAAAGAAGCTTGACTTGCAGTCCACTGTTAGAATAAAAAGAATTTGTAGGTCCGAGGAAGGCTTTGAGAGACAGGCTTATGACCTGTTGTTTGTTATGGAGAAAAGGACTTTGTATGCCTGTTTGTCCAAGGCTTGTGAAAAAGATAGAGGTAGTATTTTAGCACCTAATCATGCTGTGCCTTCTCACCTGTTTCTCAGTTGGTTAAAATTGTTGTCAGAACACATTGGCATATTCTGTCTAGTGAGAGTTTTTAAACCCTCCCATATTCACTACTAAGCGATTGAGTAATTTGAGGGACGGACTCGTAAAAGACGGCTCTTTATGTTAAACCCACGATCTCTTTGCTCTCTTCCCCTGGATGATTTCCCCTTGTTCAGACTGTGTGAATTGCACTGCCATGATTAAAGGGGACCACTTCTCACATCCCCACACAGGCAGAAAAAATGAGATTGAGGGGCAGAATCATATATACAACCACACAATTGGAACTAGGAGCATAAGTAGCATCAGAAAACTGATGAGAAGACTCCTGTAGCCGGACACTTTAGGTCTACTGGCCATGGGGTTTGTAGATTATAGTTCATGGGTGTTGAAGCGTTTAGGCCACTGCTGAGAGGAAGAGATAGGAAGAGGGAATTTCTCCAGAGAGGACTGTTAGTATCATAAGGGCTTAAATGTTCATCCTGAGTCTTGCTGTTTTTCTTAATATTTGTCTTTTGGTGATGTTGTTTTGATGATTTGAACCAGCTATTTCACACTGGCAGGTCCCTGGCTGCTATTTAGGGCTATTATAGGGTCATACCCACACGTGTCTCAGAAACACTGAAGAAAGCGTGGAGCTGCTGAGCATTATCTTTTCTACATTTCTGAAATGACTGAGTGCAGCAGCTTTTACAAGAAATGTTGCAAAAATGTGCAACTGTTTTTGTGTGTTCTCTGTTAATGCATTGCATCAATTTTAAGTAGGCCTTAAAATATGCCTTAAGTTCCAGTCAGTGCAAGAATACGTCTTGGAATCTGGATCTTTGGAGACTGGATGTGCTTTGTAACTTCCTCTCCTTTTATTAAGTCTTTCAATCAACCCACGTAGTGTAGCAAGCTTCTATAGCTAACAAATATGTCACTTTAGAGTATGGAAGGTAGGACTAGAAAAAATTGATAATTTTTGGTAACTTTAAAAGTGATCTATTGGAGAAGCTTGTTCAGAGCATTTCCCAGCTTGCCCTGTCTGAGAGGACAAGTTCAAGTGGAACAACATCTGTAGTTTGGAGGACGTTTGTGGAGACGCTTGACTTTGACTTGACTTTGACTTGACTTTGACTTGACTTTGACTTGACTTTGACTTGACTTTGACTTGACTTTGGCAGACAGTGTTCAGTTTGTTTGAGCCTTGAGTTTGAAAATTGGTGAATTTGTGATTCTGAAATTGAGAATTCCTGGGGGTGAATTTATATTTGAGAGTTGGGCATCTAACGTGGCAGCAAGCCCTTTTTAATGAGCCAAATGCAATTCAGATCCTTTCCTTAGTCCCCCAATGTGCTAATCTTAAAATAAATTTAAATTCTTGAACTGATGTTAGCACTAGCTGAAAGGTCAGATGGTCACCAAAGTAATCAGAAATGATCCTCATCCTCTGGGGGCTAAGAGTACCTCTGGCTGCAGATGTCAAGACATCAAAATGGTGGATGAAACAACCAACCAATCAACATTTCAGTCCTCATAGGCCCTGCTGCAGGTGAGAAAAAGAAGAAAGGAAAAGCCAACGCAGTGGCACGTAAAGTCACCTAAGATGATAACTGCTATTATCTCCATCCCAACACCTCCCATCTCAATCCTGACCATCCCTGACCCGTGCTGCCTCCGTTTCTAAAGATAGAACATTGAATAAAAGACAGAAACTATCTGAGAGTCTTTGTTTTTGTGCGATGAGACTGAAATTCTCAAGAGAAGAAGGTGAGGTGTGTGTTGTGTGACTCCAAGGCCATCTCTGGAGAGCCATGCTGATACTGGAGTGTAAATGGGAAAGAAAGTGGCCCACCCTCCCCTCACAAAGAGAAGCTGGATGTTTGTCCTTCAAGTTGCGCAGTCAAGGTCTTTTATTCCCACCGCCAAAGAACCAGCACCACAACTGTCTGCATCATTATTACTGCAGTCTACCATAGGCTGCGACTTATGCGGACTTATTTGAAATATCTTCACTAAGTCACTTCAAAACATAAACACAACATTACCTAAAGGTTGAAAACATGCTGTTGATACTTTTATTTGTCTGGAGGAAGATATTCTGTGGGGTCTTTCCCTTTCTTCCTCCAGGGATGACAACTGGAAACAGAAACGACAAACAAACACCTGGAGTACAACAATAAGACAAAGGTGGTGTGAAATGGAAAACTAAGCACCACTAAGGGTTGTAAACATAATTCCTCAGTTTCTGTGGGAATTGGGGGCTTTGACCGTACCCTTCATATACTGTTAGGATCACGGAGCCTGGAGGGTTATCCAGCTTTTAGTCACCTTTTTTGGACCTGATTTGAAACAGACCTGTGGAAATCCTGCCCAAACATGACATGTATAAATTAATTTTTAAGAGAAGAGACCTGATCCAAAAGGGACCCAAGGACAATCAAAGCTGGTCTGAAATAGACCAGAGAATAACTAAACCCAATCCAAAATGCGGTCAAGCCGAACAGACCCTAATAGGGAGAGAACACCAGCAGCAGCATGATGAGCCAGCTATTCACAAGCAGCACAGACAAAAGAGCAGCAGTCCATGTCTTAAGAATCACTGTAGAGTCATAGAAACTACTTCCAACTAATAACCAATGACCTCGGGATCAGTGCTTAAAGTGAGTCTGTTTGACTTCACTGTGTTTGTACTGTTTTTCAGAATCAAAGAGTTATTGCTGTGGTAACTTTCCAAAGTCGGAAATTCGGAAAGTCATAAACCGTTGTGCAGCATTTGAGCTTCTGATAGATGTTCAAATTCACAGATATTACTCAAATTAGCCTCTTGAATTCTATTTCATGCAGCACACCCACACCAACGCAGACCTTTGCATTGATGTTGTCTGCTACACTGAATATTAGAGCTAGACAGATATTGGATTTTAATATCGATACTGATATTGGGGAGTAAAAAAATTTAAATTCTGATATCATTATATCAGCCTATACATATATATATATATATATATATAAATATATACATTTTTACATACATACATATTTACTTATATTGTAATGAAAGCAGGATACTTTAAAGTTAAACAATAAACTTTATTGTCCAAAATGACATCAGTGCACTGAAACAGAACAGTAAACTTCACTGGAAATTAAGTAAAATAACTTAAAATAAATAACTAAATATATATATAATATAAATATATTTAACTTGAATGAAAACAATGGATCAAATAGACATAAAATGCTGCCTATATAACCCGAGCATGTCCACTGCATCATTACTGTATTAATAAAAGTATTCATATCAGTGCATATCGGAGAATATATGCTCCGATACGATATATCTGTGATAGGCCAATATCGGCTGATAAAATCGGCCAACCAATAAAAATCGGTCAGGCTCTACTGAATATACTATAATTTGGACCTGATACAAGAATCCAAGTGGACATAGACCACGTCTGATATTTGCTATATTTTTTCTCTTCATGGTTTGTTTTGATGTGCAGCCCACTTCATTTTTACTGCTCTTCCCTTTAACGCACCAGCTCGCCCCGACGACTTTTTGAGAAAGTTTTACAAATGTTAAATAAATACAGTAATTAGTGTTACTTTCTGAATATGTCATTGACTGAATACACCAGACTCAACATGCATCTAAATACAATCAGATGGGTGAACATCACCATCAGTAATGTACCTTTATGCAGCAATCTTCAGGGCTGAAGTAGAGTTAAGAACGTTTTCAGACATCATAAATTAAAGAAAGCCTTCCTCAGTGTGAACATTATGACTTCCTGCTGTCTGGTTGTAAGTGGGCTGGAAAACAAAAGCTCCTTTCTCTCAGTGAACTTAGATGTTGTGAAAAAAAAACCCCATTAAAAATCTATCATTTAAGTAGGTGAGATATTGAGCATGGCACCTAGATGGCGTGTGATGATTGAGATGCATTTGCTTTATCACCATGCCAACAGGTGTGGATATTATGTTCATTTAGCTCTCGCACAATGTTTTTCTTGAAGCAGTCCTTTCTGGAAGGCAAGGGAGCTCACACAGCGTGCTTCTGACCACAATATGTGCGCCTTTTAATCAATATCTTTTTCTACTGCCTCCCATTTCCACCCGCTTTCCACCCCTTCAACACAATATCTGCCTGTATTGATGTAAATGTAGATATTTAGGGTTCGAGATTGTACAGGGGCCTTTTACTCACCATAACCACCGATTTACCGCTGTGTCACCGCACTACATTAAAAAAAGGCTGTAAAGAAACAGATGGGAGAGGGAGAAGGCAGTAATGAGCGAGACTGAGAGAGGAAGGGATGGAGGTAGAGAGACATCCAGAGAGAGAGAGAGAGAGAGAGAGAGAGAGAGAGAGGAGGTGAAGGGATGATTCAAATAGAGTCTTGCATGATTTTCAGTTATGGCAGTGATCAGCAGTAGATAGAAGGAGAATGGTCAATAATGATCTGGAGATGAGTCTGATTCGGTTGCCAGACATAGACCAGAACATCATGTGAAAAAGATGTCAGATTCAGAACTGACTCAGAGCTACAGTCCGACCGATGGACTTCCACATCCATGAAATAAACCTGTACTGTGATACAGACTCTGGTAGATAGAGATGTCTATATATAGATGTTTATGTACAGGACACCAGCCTCCCTTATAGGCACTGACTGTTTTACAAATGAACCAGTGGTGTAGTGGTAACTGAAGAAACTTTACCTGGCATGTTTCATTCATGTTTTACCATCAGTGGCTCATTCATCAGCTGTTTGGCAACCAGCTGATTAGTAGCATACAGTCACATTCATGCAGGTGTACAGTGCAGCTATTCTAACCTGATATTCACAATACACATACACATTTTGTATTAATCATTGCTTATAAGACATTTGTCGCCACTGCTCCAACACCCCAGCATCTTCCTTAAGTGCCAAGGTTTTGTCATTGATGATTGGACCTAAGATTTAATGTTTCTGTGTTTGTTTGTTCCCCGGTTTACTTTTCTTATGCTGCTGTTATTCATGTTATCCTTGTCCAAGATTTAATATTAATGTATTTGTTATGGGATTGGATGGTGGAGGGGCGCTTGGGTGGGGGTCCTCCCAGCAGAATCCTTGTTGCTGCCCACATTCTTTGAGAGCTTCTTCAAATAGCAGAGCCTTTGCTGGTGAATTCCTTGCCTCCTAACTGTATCTCAAAGGAGCGCCATCTTGACCAGCTGCAACATTAAGATGTTGCATACGTATTATAATATATTCATATCTATTAATAATAATAATAATAATAATAAAATGATAAATTAATATTCACTCAAAAAGGTTCCATCCTGCATGATGAGTACTTCTACTTTTGATGCTTAAATACTAATTCTGTACTTCTCTGAACACTGTGGCAGGGCTAAGGAGGCAGCTATCACTTTACGTACTAGAATGTAAAAGGCAGTTTTTCAGACTGCTGTCTCTTCTGGATGCTGCACGCCAAAACACTTGTGTATGTCCATCTTTTGAAGGGACCTAATGTTCCTACATTTTTAAGGCTAAACCGTTATAAAACGCTGGTGACCTCCATAAATCAGAGTTACATTATTAAACTGGAAGCTAATATACAATAAAAGAAAAAATAAAAATATTTAATACCTTCAGAAAATAGAAATATTTTAGTCAAGGTGTCAAGGGGTGTGTTGGTTAATTAAGTTTGACAGGCATCAAATTCACTTTTGATGTATTTTGAGCTTCATTGTCACAGTTTATTACACTTCCTTTCTAATTGACATTAAGTCTTACAAAATGATGACCTATTATTGACAGTACATTTTTGCAGGTGGTGTCTTTATAAATAGCAGAGAACTTAAACTCTTCTTAACTCTTCTTTTTATCTTAATGCATATGTACACAAAGACAGAAGCATGATTTTTATATGGATGTCTATATTCATCATGCTGAAGGCTACAGTCTATACAGTGAGTGTCCTCTCTTATATAAACATCTACTGTAACGTGATGTCAATGTAGCTTCTGAGAAATGTTTCTGTTGAGGACGTTATTGCACAGACTTGATTACATTCTCAGGCATAAATCACAACAAATGTTGTCAGAATGGCTCCTGTGGGGAATCAGTCTTTATTGCTCTGTAACATTGAAGTTATTGTCTTCCATCGTACTCTGGCTGGATTGTATATAGTGCACCCCGTCTCTTTTCATCAGTTTCTGTCTGTGTTCCTTTTGCTCTTGATGACCAGCAGAAACGGCTCTGCTCTGCTCATGCAACTATATTCAATCTCAGATCGACTCTTAAAGAATAAAGTTAGCGAGAGAAGGAGCCTGCAACATTTCTGTTCATTGGTTCAGCTAATCTTCTTTGAATCGAGGGATGAAATTTCCAAGTTTGCTCAGAAGAAGCAACAATTTGTGACTTTACCAAGTCTCATTTATTGTTACAAATAAAATAAAGGAGAAGAAAATATCGCTATTGTTTTTTTTGTTTTTTTGTCTTTTAAAAAGAGAGATTTTCTGGGTTTTAAACAACTGCCCCATTGGACTGTTTACTGAAACTGGAAATATCAATGAGTTATTATATGCAGACTTGACCTTTAAGCTGGGTTTTACCTGAATATGCAGATGGTTTGAGAACAAGATACAGATTAAATTTTACGCAACAATAGATTGGGGAGTTTATCAGCAGATGCCAGTTGTGTCAATTTGGTCCAGACTGAAATCTGTCATCTCCATAATCAAAAATGAATAGAATTAGCACTAGCCTCAGCTGAAATCTTTATTTAGTGCTAATAAGTAATTAGTAGCATGCTAACATGCTAAACTAATATTTTGACCATGGTAAACATTATACCTGCTAATAATCAACATGTTAATATTGTTCTTGTGAACATGTTAGCATGCTGGCTTTAGCATCTAGCTCAAAGCAGTGTAGTGCCTTCAGTCTCAAAGAGCTGCCTGCATGGCTGTAGACCCTGAGTCATTTTCAATTATTGCTTCTTCATGGCTACTTGCTTTACAGTCTGGGGTTATAGTGAAACCTCTTTGGTGTTACTTTGGGAGTCAGTGTATTAAGAGTCCACATAACACAATAAAGCATTGACGTCAGGGCAAGTCATGAAACCTCTTTCCCTCCTGCTGTATATTTCTCTTTTGTATTTCTGCTTGTTTCCTTTAGCTGGTCTCTTTATCTTTTCGTCTGTTTCTCTCTGTCTCTGTTTCTCTCTCTGTCTCTGGCGATCACCCTGGGGTCATGCGCTGCCAACAAGTCCTCCCATCCAAGCAAATGACATTTAAATGTTAACTCCGCCTCAGATGTCCCCAAACCCCCACAATGCACTGTGTCACTTCCCACCATCTCCACCGTGGCCTGTGCCATGGTCTCTGTGTCTTAACATGCTGGTTTACAGACATGTTTCTGCAGCCTGTTGCAACCGTTGGTGAGAGTAGCTGCCGAGTCTGTACAGTCTGCTTTGTCAAGAAATTGTTTCTTCATATAAAATAGCTGCTTCTAGTCTTAATGTTAACATTGTCCTGACTCCATCTCTACACTATAATTTATCTTGAAAGCAGTAGAATGAAAGTAAATAAGCACATTTCCCAAAGTGTTACTTTATTCCTTTTAAAGCATAAAACCTACTCTGGATGCTTGAATTTCAGATATCTGGGTGCATTTTTTAATGTCACCTCAGGACACAAGCTGCTGTGATTTAAGATACTGGGAATTCATTTACATTGCATGAAATGATATGAATTATAAATCACTCTATATATACTATACGTTGCCACATCTCCACCTGTCCTTGGTTTCTCTCTCTGTTTTCCTGACTATCTGTCTCTCCAGTCTTTCCTCCCTTTCAGTAGAGGATTATCTTTTTCTGCTCCGTCACCGTCAACACGCATGGTTTCTAGGAACCGTGGCAGCATCAATGCTTGGATTTGAGAGAAAGTGGGAGTGTGTGTGTGTGTGTGTGTGCGTGTGTGTGTGTGTGTTTCTGAATTATACCACATTCAGGGACAAATGCTCCAGTTAAACCGGTTGATTGTGAACAGCTTGTTTGATTGGAAAAAAACATGGTATACTCAGTCTGGTTTGAAACTTGTGATTGCATTTAGTATGATTTTTAGGATGATGCCTTTGTGTGTGTCTCTCTCTCTCTCTCTCTCTCTCTCTCTCTCTCTCTCTCTCTCTCTCTCTCTCTCTCTCTCCCTCTCTCCCTCTCTCCCTCTATATGTGTGTGTTTTCCTGCTCATTATTGTTGTTATCACTGGTACCATTGGGGATATTTCAGCTGACATACGGAGGAGTACATTACTGAACCTGCTTATGTATTAAAATTAATGTTGTCCCTTCACTTAATTTCATAACCAACATCTGGACAGAGACTGCCTGAATGTAAACAGAGCCCTGGACTATCATTAATCTTTACATGTCTCATCAAATGAATCCATATGTCCGGGCACCACTGAGTGGAATCAACAAAACAAACAGAATTATGTGATTCATCCACCGCCTCTTTTCTCTCCCACCCACATCTCTCTCTGACTCTGACTCTCGTACTCGTTCCCCACTCCTGCGGTTTATCTTCCACGAGCCCAACAGAGCCATTGTCATGTCGCCTTCCTGTTTCTATGGTGACGAGGTGCGATCTGTCGCCAGCGAGTCTCTCGCCTCGGTGCTCCTCACTTGCCCCAGTGACTTTCAAGCATGTCCACTCTCTCATAAATGGCAGTGGGATCCACCAGGCTCACGCACACATGCTCAATCTCCCTTTATCCCACTTACATGCAAATTTGTTTTATTAATTAGAATGAAGTGCAGTAATGCCGGTTTTATAATGTAAGTAATAATTACATAATAATAAACTCCAAAAAGTAATCAACCGCCCTCCTCTCCTCTTTTATACCGTTTATATGTTCAGACAGAACGGGAAAGCCAATTTTCACCTCATGTCATCTGTGCAAACTTGACTGATGGGCTATTTGTGTTTATGTGCACCAATTGTAGTTTAGCTGTAAGCTAGCTAGCAACAGATGCACCAACCTTGTCTGTGTGAGTGTGTCGGAGTTCAGTTCAGCCTCAGACTAGTCACTGATTTTCCTCTTATCTCTGTACATTTAGGAACCAAATTCAGGATTTGCATCAATTTTTTCCACAAATTAAAACATTGTCAACTCACATGAACACGTCTTTGTGTCAGTCGCCCTGGGTGAATTTCTGCTGACTTTGCATTGCACTCATGCCCCCCCCCCCCGTTGGTATGCTGTGCAGTGCTAACATGTTAACATGCAGGTAAGAGAGGCAGGAATGTTAAATAACAACTTTTGTTCTCAAATTCTGCAGCTTTACGAAATAAGTAGGTGATTACTGTAAAAATACCTGGTTGGTTGTTAGAGGCTGCTAAAATACACTAACACCATATACCACACAACTCTATACGATTACATTACTCTAGTAAATAGTATACTGTAATCAAAGTAAAACTGATTATCATAAAAAATAATGAATATATATGGCAAGATGAGATATCGCTTAAGAATAAAGGTTAAATCAAAAACGAAGAAGTGTTTTGGACGAGCTTGGTTCAGCTGGTTTTCTTCAGGCTGTGACGTGATTTGACATATTTTGCTGCTTTCATTACAAATGCCACTTTAGTTCTAGTCTGATAGTGTGTCCAATTCTTGGTATTTGGGTTTGAGTTTGGTGAAGAACTTGATTTTTCTGTCTTCAGCCTCCAGCGTAACAGTAAATGTTGCTCTTTCTCAGCTTCTTGTTGTTGGCAGAACTGACAGTCTCTGTTTTCTCAGTATGTCTGTGTGATTTGGTTCGACAAAACATCTACGTCTTCTGAAAGGATAGAAAGATCATTCCAGCGAACCTTACGCTGCCGGTGTTTTTAATTTTAGATATGTGTAGTTATGTTTTTTTTTTTTTTTCATGTCAGTGACGCCCAGTAAAAAAACAGCTTGGTTTTACTAGACTATTTTTTCTCTTTCTCCCTACCCATTACAATATGCCTTATAGGACCTCGTGTCCAAACAGGTTTCTCTTTAGCTGAATCTATCAGCCAAACACACACCTGCTCTCCCTCGCAGACAGGAAGCTGTGAAATGACTTTGGAGCATGTTACGTTGTCACTCGGCCAGCTGCTACTGAACCTCAGGCAGTTGTGAGTGGACATGATTGGCACCAGCACATATGTACATGTTAATATACCACCATTTCAAGCATGCATGCACACACACACACACACACACACACACAAAAACAAACACACACACACACACATGCGGAAAGCCTCTGACAGAGCCTGAGGAAGTAACACGCCATGATAAATTACACATGCTTACACATGCACACTTCAGTCATCACACACACCACACCAATACACAGATACATCATCCATTTCATCTACTAAAGGACAGATGTGTTTGTAGATGAGAAGATATGATTGCGGCTGCAGTACGTCATAAATATAATATTAGTTCTGGAAAGGCACACAAGTGTGAAATGGTCCTAAGATTTTAAATTCTTTTGACATTTTTTTATCAAAAAGGTGGAAACTGAAGACAGGATTGGGATCTGATACCAGCGATGCAGGTAACAATTTAGATCGGGTTCTGTTGGCAAAATACCTGGATTTGTTAAGATCCAACACTAATTAGGGCTGGGCAATATGGCCAAAACTGATATCACGATAAAAATTTCCATATCAGTCGATATCGATATTTATCACGATAAATGCCACATCGTTATTTCTTTCAGGTTTAAAGGTGGATTATTTTGGATTTTGCAAAAATAACTAAGAAGATAAATAGACAAAGAAGATCTGCACTGGGTACTGGCCTGGCGCTCGTCGAGGGTGAACTAATACTCGTTTGAGCCTGTAATTTCTTACTTTCTGTGTGTTCTAACAGGTGATATTGTTTCAAATGATGAAACAGGTTTGTGGTGTTGCCTGTCTTTGATGGAACGTGTCTCCGGCACAGTGTGCAGTGCACATTGCTCTGTGTTTTTTCAGACTATAAA
Source organism: Seriola dumerili (assembly GCF_002260705.1). NCBI lineage: Eukaryota > Metazoa > Chordata > Actinopteri > Carangiformes > Carangidae > Seriola > Seriola dumerili. The sequence continues at coordinate 4,910,265 of NW_019174336.1, forward strand.
TAGCCAAAATATCTCCAAACTACTGAAGTTGAGTGGCCTCTCTTGTCGACGATATCTTCGTCCTCCGAGCTGCGTTCTGCTTTTTCTGCGGTGCTGCTCATTCCGCCTAATTTGCTTACTCCGCTCCAACTTCAAGCCCGTCATCCTCTGCATGCGTCTGTACATAATATCACGTGCTGGCCTGTATGTATACCTCTCACCGTGCATCCTACCTTGCACAATGCAGACCTCTATTCCTGCAATAGATTGGCTGTTCGTGATTCATTTGTGAGCGTGCTATAAGCATGGAAATGTATTATATCGAACATTTATCGAACATTTTTAATGTGTCTATGGAGGAAAATAATTTTGCGATAATTATTGCTATCGGTTTTTGCCCAGGCCGAACACTAATGAATCTCTTAACAAACCTTTCAACTCTCCCCCTCAGTTTTCATTAGCAAAGACCAATATTGAAAACATGCAGATATCATTAGCATTATCTTTGTTGGCTGTCGCTGGTTAAAATGACAGATAAAAGAATTGATTATATCAGATATAGATAATTATGTTCATTCTGGAACAGCTGCATTGAATCTGTGCTCTCTCCAGGCCGCTGACTGTTCTCTGTCAAAGACAGTTTGTGAGTGAAAACACACATCCGTCTACGACTCCAGTGAACTGTGTTTCTGTTGTTCAACAGAGTGGAGACTCTAGATAAAAGACTCACCACTTTCAACTTTTTAATGCAAATCCAATCAATATTTTGGACTCGTTAACATCATAGTTGTGAATCAGGACCCCCCCGTTATTCTGATCAAGTAACTTGTGGAAAATCAGGTGGAAAAGTCAGTAGATTTCAGCTGTTATTTCAGTGTGTCAATGTCACAACAATCAATATTAATTAATTGATTCTACTGCTCAGATCATATTCAGGATGGAGGTACAGTTTGTGAAAATTAATTAGGCTAGTTTAATTAATGTTAATGTTGATTAATGTAGAAGCTGCCATAAAACCCAAAACTTAAGTGTTTCTGGTTTCTCACTCAAAAACGGGGGGATGACAGACCTGAACTGAATCTTTGAGCTTTCAGTTATTTATAACTTAAGTGCTTGCAAATGATGAAAGCTGAACTAAATGAGATTTGTTAAAAGATGTGAAAGGATTCAGACGGATTTGATAAAATGCTATCGATCCCCAACACTAGAGATAGCAAATGTTTTTGTGTGAAACTCTTTACTATATTACAATGAATCCTTCTTCAGTTTTATGCGTCATACTGAAATTTTGCACTTACTTCAGTCCTAATAAAAAATGTCACCATTACACGAATTTCATGACCATTTCTTCTACTTTTGTTACAATTGTTTTGATGAGACACACCCATATGAAACCAGTTGAGTCCTGGGTGCCGTCCCAGACTTGGCCTCGATGCCAAGTTGTTGCAGCGTCAAACATGTCCGATACCCCTTCCCCCTAGTTATTTCCGATATCTGTATTGTGCGAGTGCTGCATCCAATTATTTTTTGTAACTTTCCAAAATCAGCAACCTGATAAGAAACTACCTTCCTCACTTTTGATGTGAACAACACAGGTACAACACCTGCACAACGGCTTCAAGACTCACATTTCAGTGCCTTTACATCAGATTTTCACACAATCCAAAAAGAAAAAAAAAAGCCAAAAGTGTTTTTGCTGGTATATTTTAGTAATAAAATGCAGTGAACTGTGAAGTGTCTCTCACAGCACTTTCCATCACCATGTATCAGCCCTACTAAATGGCGTACAGACACAAGTGTGTGGTTGTCACGCATTCCTGTAACTCTAGTGATTCGTTTTTGAAAAAAGACGCTGTATTTGGTCTCCAGCAGCGTGCTTTAAATCTCAACACGATGTGACCATGACGCTGGCGAGTTCTTTTCCCACCTTTCCGATGCCACACCGCAGCCTCCTGTTTGGTTTATGACTCCACAGAGAAATTAGGTTTTTTGCGCTGCAGTGCTCATGTAGAGATGAGGAAAAGGAAATTGGCCAGTGTAAAAAGATATGCTTGAAAAATGCAGGTATTGACAACAGGACAATAATAGGCTACTTATTACTGCAGATATTGAGATTTTTCTTCCATGAATGAGGATCATTATTCACAATCAGTATTCCTTGTTGAAAATACAGGATCGGGTGGTATTTTTCAAATTTTTCATTTGTTCAAGTGTCATGTATATTAACTTTTGGTGCGGTTAATAGTTTTGTAAAATGACTTACTTTTTCCCTAAAGATAAACTCGTTTTGCAGTGAAAGTCTCATTTCAGATTTTATGGTTGTGTGTGTTTTCAAACAGCGTGACAGGCAGCCTGTCAAACATATTGAAACAAACACTCACTCACACTGGCTCTCAGGCATTGTGCCAGCTGGTAAACAGGTCCAGCTGATTGAATTGATTCACTCTTCTGAACCTGTGTCCTGTCGCTCCTTCTTTCTGTGTGAAAGTATTGCACTCCCTTCACCTTTGTCTCTGTCAGTCGACGTGTCGCATCATGTCTACCTCTTCCTGTTCCTCCCCTCATATATTTTTCCCTCTCCTTTGCTTACAGTACACTCCGGCTGGTTTTGTAGCAGGATTGATGTATCTGTAATTGGACAATCACTGACCTTATGGTGATGGCTTCAAATCATTTTAGACAGGAACAAATGAAATTCAAATTTAAACAGAAACAAACTGTAATTTCTAGTACCAGTGCTTTGAAGTGTACAGCACTAAAACACACGGTCACCACACAATCAAAGCACAGCCACTCCATATTGTTCCAAAATGATGTATCTATAGGACTTTGTAATGTCATGAAAGCACATAATAATGTATTGAAGCTATGGGCTGTATATGAACATAACTGTACCGTGCACCATTCTTACCTGGATCTTGCTTGGTCAGTCGCCTGGTAATAACACATTCCAACCCATTCCTGCAGCCGGACCAAAACATTTAGCCACCAGCCAAAGGAGCAAAAAAGATGTGACTAATAAGAGCTATTTGTACGTTTTGCTATTGCTACATAGCCAACGTTAGCATTAGCAGCTGTTTACTTTCCTGTCTACTTCCAAGTTCAGTATCAAACTTCATTCCTTGACTCGCCAAGAGGTGTCTCCAGTGGTCGAAAGCAACCCTCTTGTTTTGATTTTTTTTTTTTTTTTTTTTACTGAAATTAGTATTCTAACCAGCTAGCCCCATCTTGTCACTTCCCAATACCGAGTGTTGTGAACATAACAATGGCTGAAGCTCTTGGCAAGACTGATAATTTAACAGCTGTTAATGTTAATGTTGGCTATGTAGCAAAAGCAAAAAAAAAAAAGGCACCTGTAAACCTTTCCAACAAGAGTGAGCACACTGCTGTTTGTGATTGAGGTTTCCTTTTTAGGATATTGAGCAATTTCCACCAACACCTCCAAAATGCTCCACTTTTCTTCACCAGGTAGTTTGGGAACTTCGTCTGCTGTTTGATGCTGTTTGCATTCAGTGGGTTTATGAGAGTGCTGCGACTGAACCACAATATAAATGTCCCTGTGGGTTCAACACTATGAGCAACACCTTTTACCTTTGAAGTCGTGATTTGATTTATTATAATATAAAATGTAATGATTAGTGGAGAATAACTGAAGTATTAACATCTCAATTCCTTTTAGAAAATGTATTTATTGGATATTCTTTAGAAATTCCATATTTCAACGGACTCCATGAGCTGTATTTTGTTGCGGTTGTACTATGTTGTTGTAATTGTAAGACCACTCAGGGGGATTAGAGCATGCATTGAATGCAGTGTTAGTGTCGTCTCTCCCTCACTTTCCTGTAGATGTGCTCCCCAACCGTTCACACAACGTGTTAGTGTAGCGGCTCTGCATTAGCAGCTCTGTGTCAAGGCTTCCGCGTCCTTCGGTGATGTACTTCACGCAACTGAATGAGACATCAAGAGTGTAAGAGGAGGAGGGAGGGAGGGAGGGAGGGAGTGTTGGTTTGGCAAAAAGAGACAAGATGCAGTCGTTGACAAGTTGTTTTTGTGCACGTGTGGATAATGTTCTTATGTGCTTGTGGTCGTGTCGTCCTCTTTGTGACACAAAGTGCTCGGGGCTCTCTCAAGATGGATGATGTTTTACCACAGTGCTGCTGCTGGTTTGTAAATAATACACAGATATTGAATGTAATTAATCATGAAGGGACTGCAGTCAGTTTGTACAGAAAACAGTATGACATGCAACAGTCACAGTATATATATGTGTGTGTGTGTGTGTGTGTGTGTGTGTGTGTGTGTGTGTGTGTGTGTGTGTGTGTGTGTGTGTGTGTGTGTGTGGCTGGTCCCCGGGCCCCAGGCTTGGTGGCACCAGTCTGGACCTGTGGGTTAAATGCAGAGGTGGCACAGGTGTGAACTTCCCAGGCCTCTCCTAAACATAACCTGCTAATTTTCCACCTCATTTATTTCGACCTCACTCGAGACCCCTCCTGATGCCGCCAGGACCGATTCCTCTCGATTTTGACCTCAGACTCCATTTTGCATTTTAGTGAAACTGCAGTCTGAATTATAATATTTAAATGTTGATTTAAGTGTAAACAACACTTTGACCTCCTTGTTCTACTGGAAGCAGGTGCACAAACATGCATGTATTACATTTTGTTAATGCTTATGAATACCCCTCCAGAGTCAAAGGTGTTTTTTCAGCTTTGCTTTACATTTGCTTTTGATGTACTGTTCCTCACTGCAAATGTGGCTATACTTATCTTATATTCTCTTTAAAAAAAAAAAAAAAAAAAGCAAATTGAAATTCATGCATACATGGGAAATATGAGTAATGTCCAAAAACCACATATATCTAATGGGAATCCATTCTTGTTGGCATACAGACACAAACTTAAAGAGTCTCCTCAGATGCAGTAAACAGAAAGTGACAGTGAAGTCTGTGAAGTGTGAAACATGTTTGGTCATCAGTGCCTTAATTCAAATCTTTTCACACTTCTTATACTGTATGTGGACTCATCACAAGTGAAATGCTGCTGTATGCATACACTGTTATGTGTGAAATTGTGTGATATATCACATTTCATATGTATTAAACACAGCTGTGTACGTTGGCATCACGCTGTAAGCTTTGTGTGGTAGTTTTTTTAAAAAGGTTTCATCACTGAATGGAGTTTGCTTAGTTGTTATAGGTTTAGTTCAGTTTCACACTAAGAAAAAGTCAGATTTTTCAGTTCATTTTTCAGGTATTAAAAAATCCGCTTTTTCACACTTGATGTAAATACTTAACATTTATTGAAAGCTTAGATTCTGCACGTGTGACAAGCCGTAGTCACTTCTCTTTACACATTATGTGTAAAATGTACTTCATATCAATATGATCATTGCATGAATGTGGTGAAGATAATTATATGTAACATACATGTCCTGGGATTTGATCAGTTGTGCAGTTTTCACCACTGGAATATATCTATTATTGTTTGGTTCAGATTAAAAGAGATGATTAGCCAGTGTATGTACGGTACTTTATAGTTTTTAAGAGCCCTCTCTGAATACATTTAAAAGTTGTGTCTGTTTTTCATTTTAACATCTGAATCTCCTGCTGTTACTCTTTAGAGCAAGTGTCTTGTCTGCCTTCATTATTAAACACTTAACACTTCCTTTAATATTTTGAGCTTAGTCTAGCATTCATGTTCTCAAGTCCCAGTCTACCCAACATTCACCTGGATTCCTCTTTGATTTTGCTAAATTTACTTTTCAGAAAAGTGCAGCTCTGTTACGCCTTCTCTTCCCAAAAAGCTGCTGACTGGAGTGATAAGGCCTCCATTATGCAACAGTCACTGTGTTGATTTATCTTCTCCTTGCTAATGAGTTGAAGGCTGATTACTGTGTAGTTTAATAGCTCTCAGTAATGGCCTTGTATAGACAAGGTGATTTATGGGTGATGGTCTTCAGAACAGAACTGGCCACACAGGTTCATTTTCAGCATTGATTAGCTATAGCCTGCATCCATAATTTTATTGAGCTCTGTATGTGTGTGTGTGTGTGTGTGTGTATAAAGAGAGAGGCAGGGGCGTCGGACAAAAGCCCGATCTCCTTTAGTCTTGAACCAGCCAACAGGGCCCCGTCTGAAGATCTGAGGCGGTGCTCTGGCTTGTATGGAAGAAATAATTCAACAGTGTAACTAGGTGCCAGTAAAATCTTTCAATCAATTCTAAAACTGACTGGTAGCCAATGAAGATGGACTAAAACGGGAGTAATACAGTGTGATCTTGACTCTGTAAATTGGTTCAAAGTTGAGCGGCTGCATTTTTTTACTAGCTGCAGGTGTGAGATTAGGTTTAGCCCTAAACGGGGTCAGCAGGAGAGAGAAAAGACCTGACTTTTGAGATGCCATCTTAATTTCAGAGAGACAAAAAGTTAGCTGATTATTAGCTGTAAATTGGCTTTAGCACTGGTTTTTGATGAAACATAACATCCACAATAACGAATGTTGTAATTGCCTATAATGTGACCTAGTGGAAGCATGTACAGTATATAGAAAACAACAGGGGGCCACCTCACTTCCTTTACATCTCTCTGATAGGTGCACATCAGGTCTTTCAGAGTTTCAAGTGACACCTATGATTTGTCCTTTTTCCATTTCTTTTCTGCTTGCCTGCATTTCTCTTTAAGTCCCTGGAGTTGTTATTTAGCCAGGGACTCTTGCAGGTAGGTGTATTTTTTCTGGTACAGTAGAATTCATAACTGCTTTGCATGGGATATTGAAGTTATTTAGTGATTTGTCGAGACAGATAGTAAGTATATGAGAATTATTAAAGATTAGGGCTGCTCCCCAAGTCGATGAGCCGATGTGTCTGTCAAGAAGAGTTGACACACATTTTTAGCTGCGTCAGAGTTCACAGAGCAAAGCTGGAGCAACAGTGTGGCAGGCTGTGAACTTTATTTTAAAATGACCGAACCACCGGACTAACTGTGATGGAAGTGGAGATGGTGATGGCAACAGAGGGCAGAGCAGCACCGGGCAACGCGAGGCAGGGCAGCGTGACTCGTTTCTGTTGGCCGCTCTGATTCTCTCAGCTGCAGTGTCTGACAGGCGTGCAGCAGCCCGACAGGACACACTCTCCCCAGTGCGGGAGGATTTCATAACTGACCAAAATGCCAACTTTTACTTTCTCTGGCTGTGTAGAAATCATCGCTGAAACTCATGCCAAGGGATTTTCTGATTGCCAGATAGTCTATATGAGAAAAAGAAGATGCATGGTACAGCCCCAGTAAAGATGCATTTGTGAAGGCTTCATGGTCTTGAAGTGGTGGAAACAGGGCAATGACATTGCTGATGTGTAATCACTGAAGTTAATATGGTTCATCTTTCGGGGACATGAATGCATGTGCCAAACTGCATGACAATACAGACATTTTTCTCAAAATAACATCTGCAAACTTTCGTGACAATCAGTCTAACATTCAATCTGCTGCTAGCTAAAAAAAAAAAGCTTGAAAAACTTAATAGCTATTTCAAGGACTTTCAGCCTATGGTCTTCATCAGTGTATGGTTTGCTCAGTTGTTTTTGAAATGGCTCAGTTGAAAGCTCTTGATAATGCTGGAAAGTTGGTGTTGAGTAAAGATTATCACGTTGCTTTCAGGTGAAGTTTCATGCCAGGTGTTTGTTACTGGAAATGAGTTGTAAATTAACTTAATTTTAGGAAGCAGGGTTGGTCCAGTCTTCCAGGGGGTGGAGTAGATTTAGGCCTCTGCATTTTCTTTTTGCAAAATCTGTAATGGGAAGTTTTGAAAAACCCAGTAAAAACATAGTATTAGAAATAAAGAGCTAAGACGGAGATATTTTTTGTTGTTCAGTGCTGCTGAAATTGGCTTGTTTTTCTAATTTATACCATCGCTTCAGCACCAGTCAACAAGTAAGACACAATTTATGACTGCTTTTTTTCATTTTACACAATTTTGCCGACATTGTCATCACAGAGCAGACACTTAAAACACACTTACAATAAAACAGGTGCATTTGGGACTGACTTTTACTGCAAAGTGGCTTGACATGGCTCCACGGAGGATATTCAAGTTCATTACAGTGGCGCTGTAGTGCAGCAGCTAATCTATGCATGTCTCATTAAAATGGTCATGAAAAATCTAATGTTAAAAAGTCTTATTTTCCCCTCTCTCATCCAACCTCAGACAGAGAAAATGATCATCTACTCCATGCAGGCGTGATTGTTAATGGGTAATATGTAGCGGAGCCAGAACAGGGAGCCGGCCTTTCATGGAGTCAATAATTCAATGATTTTAAATCTCACTTTGCCGTGTGAGAGAGGTTTAATTTAAGCAATAAAGAGCTGCACATGCGCTGCAAAGCTTAGGCATGCTGAGCACTGACAGAGCACAAAGGCATGTTTTGATGTTGAGACCGTATTTTCATCTTTCACTGGCTCAACTTAATAGCACACACATTTGCCGTCCTATTCTGAAATGATTTTCTGCATGAGAGGAAAAAAAACAACCCCACAGCTCTGTGTTTAAGATTTGGTCTTTTTCTTCTGTGGGTGGATAAATAATAATAATAAATCTGGATGTTAAAATAAACAGCCTGAAAGGGGGTGGACATGAAATCAGCAGTCCATGGCATGTAAACAGATTAGAGGCGGGTAGAGGCAGAACAGGAAGTGTTTAGTTGATTCTGCAGTATGTGTCCTGCTCATTTCCTACATCAAAGATGACTCACTATTTGTTCCTGGTGATGTTACAGTGAGTGAGTGAGTGAGTGAGTGAGTGAGTGAGTGAGTGAGTGAGTGAGTGAGTGAGTGAGTGATGTTTTTAGCAGAACAGCTGGGTACAAGTGAGTGAACAGATTAGCTGTTAGCAACACAAACAGATGCGAGTGATTTAGTTAACGCCAGTAAAATGGAGGAGATGTATGCAGAAGCAGACTGGGACTTAATCTAGTAACATGGGTGTCTGTATTGTTTTCTTTGAGATGTTGTTTCCCCTTCAGTGTTTAATTAGTAACAGCAGGTTCAAATTACAGGGGGTGGGGGTCTGACCCCTTTGACTCCCACAAAAGAGGTAAAAACAAAAGTGCGCAGGGTTGAAACTCCTTCTTACCTTTAATTCTAAATATTACAATATATTTCCCATGTTCATCCCGTTAGTGGCTCACGTCCTCAAGTCTCTGCTCCAGTGTGTCGAGCAAATTGAGACACTGTAGGTAAATGTAGTAGCGGCAGCTAACTATCCAGCTTATTTGATACACTTTACTTACTTATTAGATTATGTCGAGTATCTACAGATGGACACTAATGTTAGCTAGTTTCTAACTTTAGCACTGTCACCTTGTCATTTCATTACCAATATAAAATGTCATATATTATAAAACATTTTTTAACACTGGTGCTCAGTCATGAGCAGTGAGACAATGGAGGAGTAGTAGTTTTCTTTTGTGTGGGAGTGATGGTTCAGTTAGTCTTTTCAATATTAGCTTCTATAACAGACACTCCCTTTGTTTTCACTCAGGAATTCAGGAGTCTTACCTGGTTGTCTTATTGAACAATATTAAAATACATGTGTGATGAAGGCTCAGTAATTGTATCAGCAGTGGTAGAAAGTAATTAAGTACATTTATTCTAAGTACTGTACTTAAGTACAGTTTTGAGGTACTTGTACTTTGCTTGAGTATTTCCGTGTCATGCTACTTTATGTTTCCAAATTTCAGATAGAAAAGCTGCACTTTTTACTCTATGTCCAGTCGTGACAGAAAAAGTTTTGGCTGCACTGTTATTCAGCAGTTTTTGCCTGTTTATGTAACACAGCATAGGCTTTCAAAGTATAAAAAAGTATTAAACATTTTATTACTTTCGGACATATTTTATTACTTTTATGTCTGTTGTGCTTGGCCACGATGCAGCGATCATTATGTTTGCTTAAAATTTTAATTTGTCAACAGAGGCTAAATTGATTAGCATAGATTAGATCCTCTCTCACCCATAAAAACCCTGGGTGCCTGCAGCACAGCAGATTTTTTTTAGCTTCACTCCACTTAACCTCTTTTTTGTCAGTCAGATCCCATTGAGACTGAGTCTGGTTACCAGGAAACATGAATTTCTGCTGATTAGTGACTGAAGCTCTGAGCTGTTTATGTTCAGAGATGAGATCCCATGTGAAAACTGGTTCTTCACTGACCTTAAACATGGTCGGGTCAGTCCTGTCTAATGTATTCCTCATTAATAAACTGATTACTGATAAAGTATTCACTGAAACATGACTTTTCTACACTGCTTGAAAACTTGAGAACTTGCTGACATCTGGTTCTTATCAGGACTTTTTCTGATAAGTTAAGGAAAACTTTGTGAAATAAAGAATCCTTTTTCCTCAAAAAAAAAAAAGAAAACTTAACACCTGTCAGTCCCTCTCAGTCTAAAAGGAAAAAAGTCACTGCACTCTTATAAGTGGAATCATGTGAAGCTTATGCTCTGTGCTCCTGCATTCGCTGGATCACATCACCGATGTCTTTCTCCTCCCGCTGCTCATGCACTTCTAATGGAAAAGGGATGAAGGCAGTGACTTGTCCATCCATCCTAACCTGTTGTTTCCACATTGAGGAAATTGTATTTGAAAGTTTTTTCCTCTTCTCACTTTAACAACCTTCTCTCTATTCAAAAATATGTTTTGGTGGAAGCGTTGCAGCCTGGATTTCATCAGTGTATCAGAGAGTGTTCTGACTGTGTTTTGTCCTTCATGATCTGTATCTGTAAGGTTACGGAAAGATGGTGGTTGTGTTTAAACAACAGAAATGTGTGCTGATGTGGGACGTGAGCAGGGTGAGGATGACTGTCAGGATGACTTTCAGCATATAAGCATTAGGACAAGGTTCAACATGAAAAGATATGTCCTCCATTTCAATAATGTGTCCTACAAACTAAAGGACAAAAAAGTTTTTTGTCATTGTCTGTTAAAATGCATATCACCTGATCTACCACCTCAGTGGTGAATGGCTGAATTTATATAAGTACTTTCATCCAAAGCGCTTTACAGTTTGCCTCTCATTTACCTATTCACACGCACACACGCACGCACGCACACACACACGCGCCATGCTTGTTTGTTCAGATTGAAGTTCAGGGGCCCATCCTCCTGAGGCTGAGGCTAAACTTTGTTTATTTGGGTTTTATTCACTTCTCCACAGGCGCCTCATTTTAACAGCATTTGAAATAAACAGCAGTTAAATGGTGCGATGCCATACTTTATCATGGATCCGGTCAGTTGCCGCACCTTGGTTTGGTTAAATGATTCTCATCTCTTGTTAAACACTATCTTTACATATGTAGATGTTTTAATTAATCCAGCTCACTTAATTTAATTGAGGTATATCTATTCTTTTCTACCCTCATTATTTTACATGCATCAGCTGTAGACTGCTGCAGGGACTATATTTCCATACTATCCTCCCTCATCTTAGATAATCACTATTGTCATTTGTATTTTTGCATTTGCTCTCAGCTGTTCTGCTAAAAACATTAATATGGTTTAATTGTTCTGATTAATATTGTCATGCTTAGTCACAGCAAATATTCATCTATCTGGCTAAATTGTTTTGCACCTTGCCAGCTGCATGACTGAAGAACCTAATTATTCATTTATTCAGTTTGTATTGTAGTTTTTTTTTAATGAGCTTTTATCACATGTTAACTCCAAAACAAACTCTTTGTTTATCTTTTAATTAACCATGACATTTTTGGATTAGATAAGATATTAATTTTATATGTCTGATATTATAATGTGAAATAGTTTTCAGGAAGAAAGTATATCGCTGTTTCTGTCCTGTCAAAGCGCTGTCATCGAGAGTAAGTTTACAGAGGGAGAGAGTCTGGGAATCTGTTTCTGACAGAGTCTGACAGTGATCCAAATTCAGCAAGTGGTGGCTGCACATTAGGGAATTTTTCTTCCAAGAAAGACAGATCTCCCCACTGATTAGACTTCTGTGAACGACAGCCTGGCTGTTAGCATGTCAGCAGGCCTGGAGTTTTCTTTTCACCACAAGAAGCACAAAAAAAATCTGCAAGAAAGACACAGAAATACATAAAAATAGACAGACATAAAAATAAAGGACAGTTTGTTCAGGCGGAGGTGGTAAAAATGAGTAATGGTGGTTTGAAGTTTGAATGTCCTGGTCAGATATTTGGTCAGATATAGTATTGCATGAGACATGATGATTACTGTTGGATGAAACTGCCTCCCTCTGTGATCACAGGAGCAAGCTGGAGATGAAAAGCAAATTAAACCCAAAAATAAATGAAGTTAAAAAAAAAAAATATATATATATATATATTGCAATCAATATGGCAATCATAATAGTCAGAAAACAAAAATAGACTCTGCGGTTTGTGTATCTGCACCACAGCAGGGTCTTGTTTATGACAGCAGATAGACAGTAAATCTAACAGTGGAAGGCTTTCATTACAAATCCTGATTAATTCATTATTAGGGTTATTATTAGATTAATAAAGTCAAGGTTAAGATCATATTAGAGGATTTTTGGTCTTGTAACTTATGCAGGTACATATGCAGGTTGATCCAGTTACGATCCAACTTCTACAGCAATTATTAGCTTTCAATTGAGTTATCATTAAATTGTCCATTGATTGGTTTAAGTATATGTTTTCCTGCTCTGTATTGCATTGTTGTGCTTAAGCTTTGCAGTTCCTACAGTCGGTCTCATATTGAAACTGTGCATCTACAGAATTCACTGTATTCCTGAGAATAACATCCATATTGGATGATCCCACGCCTCATGACTTACTCCACTGCCAATGTTCAGTCCCAGAGCAGGTAGGGAGCTCTTCATGTAGCGTCGTGGAGAGTAAGTAGCACATCTGACTTCAGTGCAGGAGATGATGTTTGCATCCTATCACAGACCTGTGATTAATGTTCATCTTATTATTAACCGTAACCGTCTATTTCTTACCTTGCTGCAGTTACCATGTGCAGAAATGGCAGAAAGTGCGAATTTTAAAAATATCATTAAACATTAGTTTGCAGTATTGTCCAGTGTAGACGCACTTGTCTGATGGTGGTGTAAATATATGATACCCTATATATTAATAAAAGGATGTCTGTAAAAGCCGGGAACTGTAGTTGAGTCAGTCCGGTTCTGTTCCAGCCTGTGGATCAGTTTACCTCCCAGTGTCAGACCAGTGTCTCTGCCTGCTGCTGGCTCGAGACCTCTCTACACAGTTGTTTTCAAGTCCCCATAATTATCAACTTAAAAAAAAATAATTGCTCTACTTTGTCTGTCACAGTTTTAGTACCCTTTTACTTTTGTTTTAATTGTTTCATTAACTTTTAATTCTGTAAAATTAAATGAAATAATTAGTCTGCAATTCAATTGAATTTTTAAATAAAAGCCACAAATTAAATATTTTAATTTATGACTTGTGAATTGTGTTCTCTGTGTGCAGCACTTCAACACCTGGTTTTTTATTTTTTTTTCAAATGTGCTCTTTAGATAAATTTGACTTGACTTTTTTTCCACCAACTGAATGAAATGTGGTTTATTACTGTTAATCAAGGGGTAGACAGCACTGACCTTCCAGTGAGTCAGATATTACGAGCTCATGCTGTGCAGTGAAACACTGAAACGAAACACTATTTTAAGTCCTAGTGTTAGTTTCCAAAAATACCGAACATCTCAGGCTCTGTGTCTCTGTGGGTGAAGTCTCCCGTTCACAGTTCGTAGCCCAATCGAAGCCCATCGAAGACACACACATGCAGACTATCAGTAGACTCTACAATTGTTCCCTGAATGCCTCACGTGCAAGATATAGGTAGACGTTACCTACAGCACAGCTACATCATCAGGGGCCCCACTTTGGGGGCGGGTGGGTGGGGGTGGGTGTACTGTATAGTATTTTTATTGGAGGGTTCAGGGGATTTAAAGTTGTCATTGCAAAATATGAGGGGCCTTCGGGGGCCCCCTTTTCCACTTTTAGGACCCTAAGCATTAGCATGTTTTGCCTCTCCTGATGGTGCGCTTCTGAGTAAATGCCACACATGAAAGACTGTAACATGATTACCTGCAGTTTGCAAGGTGTGCACTGATGCGTATCTGTAGCTGTTTTTAGGTAGATGTATGTTAAATCCTCCTTCCAGAGGTGGATAGCCTCTACACTGCATATACCTGCATATATGCACCGCTACACCTCTGAGTGAAATGTGTATAAAAGGATGCACAATACATTTAGGAGCTATAAAAAGCTATGTGATATTTATGATGATAAATGATATGATACTTGCAGACATTGTGGAATAAAATAAGTTTTCCAGCCTTGAGGCTACAAAAGTTTTGTTTTTGTTTCAGAGTTTGTTTGCAGGTGGAGGAGAAATAAGACATACAGTATTTACTGATCTCATGTTGTTTCTTCTGACAGAGAAAAACAAATTCTGTTGAATACACTGTCTGGCTTTATATTAATCTGACTTTTTATTAATGTTTTTGTGTGTGTTTGTGTCTATTCTTCTCCTCTCTCCTGCTCTCTGTTTGTCTTTATTAGATGTTTGGGTGAACACACTGGTTTTCAAAAGCACAATAGAGAGAAAGGTTTGCTTACTTCATCTGTGACTATACTTACATACTGTACAGACAGAATAGAGTCTGACAGGAAACACTGTTTTACATGAAGGTCCAGATTCATCAAACCCCTGCGGCTACAATTCCACTGATGTACCTCAAGATCCATACAATGACTTGTCTACTCATGCAATGAATTTGTGCCATAATGTCGTGTCCGTGCAGCTTTTCAGACCGGATTCAGCTGAGGAGGCCAGGCTTTATTACATTCACACACATAAATCACAGCACATCTTGTCAGGATGTCTCCTTGGGGGGAAGTGTCCAATAACAATAGCTCCCATATAGTGAAAATATAGTCTTCCATGTTACTCAATGGCTGGATTATGTACATCCTGTACTCCTGTTGCACTATAGTCCTACCACTAATAGTAATACTATTTCTAATGATAAACTGTAATATTTCAACACCTAAACACAGACTGCTAGGCTTGTCACCGCTTGTGACATTTAAATAAATTTACAGTAACTCCATTGTCTCTCATGTGGCTGAATGGCGTGTCCAAAAACAGTACAACATACTGTGTCCTGACAATCCATTTTTGACTAATGTGACAGCCATCCCAGCTCCCTGCTGCCTGTATGTTTTGCATCTGCTTCCTGTTTGGATCCAGGTGTGATGATAGGTTATCTGATCTGCAGCGCTTTTATTGGAACACCTGGCCACACACAGCAGGACTCTGTGTGTGTTAAGTTTTCCGAACGCAACCTGATCTGCTGGGATTCTAAAGTAAAGTTCAGCTGTAGCTGTGTCCCACTTTCATACCACATATTAACACTGTGCAGAGTGTATTATATATGGATGTTCATTGTTCTGTTTTTGAACTTAGTAGAAAAGATTTTACTCCTCTGAACTAACAAGAAATATTTCTAGACTTCTGAGATGACAGACATCAAACTGTGACATTGACGTGAATACATCTGCTTAAACAGAAAGCAAAAATATGGAATATAATATAATTCAAAAAAGATGTGCTTGTGCACTGTGCTTTGTGTGTGTGTGTGTGTGTGTGCTTTTTGTGTGTGTGTGTGTGTGTGTGTGTGTACACATGCTCACACGTTTACAACATTGTCAAGTTAATGTGAGCAGAGCTTAGTTAAAGAATCATGGTTTGTAAGAAGAGGAGGGCAGGACATGCAACTTGTGACCAATCAGCATCTTTTTAAGAAACAGCGGAGCTGTCGGTATTAGATCAGCGGTGTTAGCCCTGAGTCACAGCTGTGATTGATAATCATTATCATAATAATAAGAGCTCTGAAGGTCAGACTGCTACACAGGCTCTAATTGTTTTGTTTGAAACAGTTTTTCACTCTCACAGTGCCATTTTCGGCCTTTTACAGCAAAAAAGCTTTGTTATGCCCACTGTAAGCTACCCGTTCAACTACAAACGACAGACAGACATAATGGAACATTTAGCAGCTAAAGAGCCAGATATTTCCCTCAGGAGTTGGTGAAGACCTAACACAGAGCTAAAACAGAGTCAATTCAACTTACTTACTTACTTACGACTTACTTATTCAACTTACATTTGCCATGTGGCCAGTAAAATGTCTCTAAATGAACGATAATATTGCTCTGTAACTGCGGGATATGTAAAAAATGATGATTTGTCAGTGTTGTATTCACAACTGTTTTCTTCTGTCCCTGAGTGGCTGAAAGATTGCAGGTTATTGCAGGTTTAACGGTGCCCTGTGGAGTTTTCTTGTAAACAAAGTTTCTCCTTACTTTTAGTGTTACTCCCCGAAATGCATGAAGTACATCCTTGAGGTCTAAAAAATGTGTTGAACCCATTTCCTTCTTCATAAAATATTTGTAAAAGCCATTTTTTCTTAAAATTTTGAAACCTGTATTTTTTCCATCTGTGTTTATTTGACAGCAGTCTTCTTCTTCTTCGCTGCATCTGCCGGCACGATGCTGTATTTTTTGCTGCATTATCACCATTTATAGATTAGTAGTGTGCAACCATTTGCGGAAGTGTGTGTTATGTCACCTGCACATGCACGTTAAAACCTACGTGTTACATTTTTTCATGGTCAAAAACTACACAGGGTACGGATTCAGGTTTGCCTTGAAATACAAATTTGGTGAATTCAGGAAAACCTGTGTTGCTTTCCTGGAAGAGATCCATGTCAATTCTTATGAGAGCTTTTAAACAGCCCCCTACATGAGATCTTCATGGGTCCACTCGATTAGTAACCAAAGTCAGGCCTGGTCCAAATTATAGTCAGTCTAATTGGCTCACGTAGAGTGTTGGGTCTGTGTGTCAATATGTCTAATACTGGAGTGGATGCAGGCAGACTTTCTATCATCACAGGAGAAAAGTGTGTTTTTGAGGCTGATGAGATTTACCACAGCTGCTTATTAACTGGTGGAGTGTCAGGCTGCTACTGGTGTTGGTGCTCCTCTATATTGCAGCCTGTTCCTACCTCATTTTGGAGCAGGTCTAATCAACCTCGGGGTCTGGTTGTCAGAGGTTGCCTTTCAGATCAGGTCTCTAAAAATCCTTCTGAAAATGAACAATATGGTGGACTTTCAACAAGTCCATTTTCCAAATCAGACCTCTAGGCTTTTCTGCTTTGATTGTTTTACCTTTCACTCTGTTAATTATGTGCTCTTGTAAAAATACAAAGAATTAGACCGGCACACAGCCCGCAGAAATGTCCAGGGTTATAGAAGGAAACTTTGCAAAGCAGTTTTTTTGTGGTAATTAATCATCAGGTGAGGCTCAGGTTAGGTGGCTACCCAGTGGCATGCACAGACCCTCTGAGGCGCATAGGCGAAAATTAAAAATGGGCCAACGGGAGAGACACACACACACACCAACCACCACTTCACCTCTCTGTGCTCGCCACTGCAACAGCCTTTCTCTCCTGCCCTCTCTCTCTCTCTCTCTCTCTCTCTCTCTCTCTCTCTCTCCCTCTCTCTTCCTCTCTCTCTCTCTCTCTCTCTCTCTCTCACTCTCACTCCATTTCCTCTCTCAGATTCTGTCATTACTCACATCAGGCACCTACAGTATGTGTGAGGAAAAAAAAATACCAACCACCGATCTCAGTAATAATTTCACTTTAACTAATGGACTCCTGGCACTGGAGAGCACACTGTGTGTTATGTTTTGATAAGTTGGGGTGGGATGCCTGGTATTGTAACCGACTGAATGACCTATATTTTTGCTTTTCATGGGCAGTAACTCTGGTGTGATCTGACTATTTCCTGGGCTTCCAGTCTACAAAAGATTCATATTCTCCTTCATTGCTGAATACCAGGGGTCTGTCTATGTCCTGGATTGTGAGACTTTGCTGACTATGAGTTTGAAAGTTCATTCTTCACCTTGGAACGAACAAACTTTCTTAATAAAATTTCAGATGTAGGAGGAGAAGGAGGTGGCCAGAGGAGAGGAAGGGGAAGCAAAGTGCTGCTTTGCCTTAAACTTGCTTTTAAACGTGGTTTTTAAAAAAGTAAATGAACAGCAAAATTTGCACCAACTATTACGTCAGCTAGATGGAAAAGAACAATAAAAGATGTATGATGAGTGGGAAGTACACCTTATACCATTACTTTGAATTTATTAAAGGTCATTACTGTCCATTGTAGACTTTTTTATTTTATTTTTCTCAGCAAAATGCTTTATATTGTAAAACACACAACATACATTTAATCAAACATGCGGTATTATGAATTTTATTTCATGTTCCTTCGGGTATGAGGCAGAATAAGAAAGATTGAAATTACTGCTCATGTAGAGAAATTAGTAACAAGAACACCCACTTCAATATTTACTGAAAGAATATCTTTTTTCAGTTGTTCTTAGTTGTGAGGGAAATGGGAGATTGTCAGATCTGAGCTGATCAGGAAAATCAGAACTACGTTACGTAGCCTGGGGATGTGAGCGTTTGTTTTTTCAGGCCCCTGCTTTTGACTTGTTTATGAGTCTAATAAGGAGTAAGCCTGTGTGTGTGTGTGTGTGTGTGTGTGTGTGTGTGTGTGTGTGTGTGTGTGTGTGTTTGT
Organism: Seriola dumerili; assembly: GCF_002260705.1. Classification (NCBI taxonomy): domain Eukaryota; kingdom Metazoa; phylum Chordata; class Actinopteri; order Carangiformes; family Carangidae; genus Seriola; species Seriola dumerili. The sequence continues at coordinate 4,928,889 of NW_019174336.1, forward strand.
CTGTGTGTGCATGTACGCATACGCATGCAGTGTTAATTTAGAACCACAGCACTACAACAGCAGCCATGTTTGACGGCGAGTGGCTTTGGCAGCCGCGATGAGTTCATGAGTACCCCCTTCTGTCCTCATGTGCATTGTGGGAAATGCTTGCTCTCCTGACTCTGTCACAGCTGTACGCTCACATCCTATAATGTCATAGCAATACAGCACAGCACCATTCACACACATGCACACACACACTCACTCACTCCATGTTTTACTCACAAAACAGGATGTGACACGCTAAAGCCTGTTTCATGATTGGTTAGCTCGTTTCCTATTAGATGAGACGGTAGAAATGAAATAATGATGAGGCCTATTTTCTAATCTGTGTGTGTGGGTGTGTGTGTGTGTGTGTGTGTGTGTGTGTGGGTGTGTGTGTGTGTGTGTGTGTGTGTGTGTGGGTGTGTGTGTGTGTGTGTGTGTGTGTGTGTGTACACATTTTCAAGATAATTTTGACTTTTTTTTATGGGATGAAACAGACAGACAGACAGACATGCAGAAGTACAAACACTAGACTAGACTCAGATTGTACAGGTGTAGACTATATTGCTCCTGTAGTTTTACATCACCATATCAACATGCATTGCCATACAGAACATTTTTTTGGAAATTAATTTGATTGTTTTTGTCAAATCTGGTAAATTAAAATAGCTGGAAAATCAGGTCACTTCACCACATTAATGAAATAATCTTGCATTTTGATTAAATTTCCGTGAAGTGCTCACGCTCAGTGGTTTGCTACAAAGACGTAGACTGAAGATTGTGTAGAATTATCATCTAAAGAGGTCTACTGCCTGATCATCCAAATCTAATCCTCAGTGTGTTTTGTCAAAACCTCCTAAGTTGTTTTCAAAATGCCGTGTCATGGACCAAACTAGCGGAGAGGAAATGTGGATGCAATTGTGGTACTAGACAAAAAAAGGTTTGTTTACCATAATCCTCAGGGGAACATGAGCGTCCATACCACAATCCATAGCAATCTGGTCAGTAGTTGTCAAGAGCAGTTGAACCAGTCAACCAACAATTTCATCCTTGGGCCTTTGAGTCTGAAGCAAACAGCAGATCAATGTAATTTGAGACTATGTTGATAGTGGTCTAGTAGACACAGAAAAATATTTACAAAGCTTTAAAGCCATACACTGATATGATGCTTTCACAAGTACCCAGAGTATGAGAGGCTGGTGAGGGAAATCTCCTGTCAAAAAATAAAACTACAAATATTCAGTTTTTTTTAAATTTTATTTTCAGTTTTGTTTCCAAAGGTTTAAAAAGAGTCTATGGGCTGGTTCAGGTTTAATTCTCACCCCTTATTCTATTTACTGAGCAGAAATGGCACACAGGCGGGTCGACATACATAATACAACAGTGCCAGTTCAGCAAGCAGGTATTGAATTAAAATATTCACCAGTTGGTTCTGTTCAAATGTGATGCAGAAAAGCGAGCAGAGAGACAAGTAGAGAGGCAGACAGACAGTCCGTGACCAGCTGGTAGTGTTCAGACAGACAGGCAGGGAGGCAGTTATTCAGTCAGGTTGTCAGCACCATGTTCTCTTGTCTGTCCTCTGGGAGCCCCAGTCTCCTCTTACACACACATCCTGGATGTGTGAAAAACTCAATCACAGCCCCCGGCCCCCAGCTGGGGAGGGTCGCAGTAATTAAACTACATCACTCAGCCTCACGAGGAAGCGGCGTGTCACCATTTTCCTCTCTTTTTCTCAGCCACATCTTCCTGCCTGAGTCCATCTCTGTTTCGTTTCAGATGTTTTCATTTTCTCCATCCATCTCTTTCTTTAAACAAGCTAGAACTTGTTGCAAACTTGAAGCAAATAAGCACTTTCCCCAAAACATCTCACTGTTCTCTCAAAGCTAAATTAATCATGTTTTAAAGCTCCAAAACAAGCTCGCAGCAAACAACTCAGTCATTGGCTTTGAAAGTTGTTACAGCTAATCTGTTGGCAGGCAGCTTCCTATTTACACATCCTATAGCAACATTAGCATTATTTAGTCTTGTTTCTGTCCACCTGATGAATGTAATTCCAATATTCACTCTCCTATTAAGCTCTGATTTGGTCCCTGCAGATTCCTGAGAAGAAAGTATTTAGCTGCTAGATATTCCACTTTCTTGTCCAACTAGTATTTGGTACAGAGTGCTTATAATGGAATCTGCCTGCTGCTGCTGGAAACTAAGTTTAAGAGGAGCAGTGAGACTGAACCTGACTGTGAAATGAACCAAAACAATGAGCTAAAAGAGGCTTAAAAAGCTTCACATAGCTGCAGGGTTGTTGATAATTCTCTGTGGGTTAATTACTGCAAGCGACCCCTTCCACATTACATGCACCCATTTGATTAGTGGAGCTTTAATTTCTGCCAGAGGGGCGTAAAGTTGTGTTCATTCATTGGCCACTTCACACTTCCATTCATGTTTATGAAAGCTCAACTGTGGAAGCGTGAGGAGGGAAGAGTGATTCAGTTCTAAAAAGCATGTCTGTTTACCAGGGAATGAACATGATTATCAGTCACACAGTCACGTTTGAGCACGTGCATTTTTTTTAAATTAATGAATTAATTCTTTTATAGAATAGAAGTATGTGTTTCTTTATATGGATTTTGATGGACAGCATGAATCAGTCTGATCTCGCTGTCTTGTTCTGCCATTGTCTCTTCAAGGTTAAATTAGTTCAGGTTCTATTCATAATCCAGCGATAAAGGCTTAATCACAGGATCCTGAGATATATTTGATGAGCCTCAGAGGAAGTGGGTTCTTGTATCGTGAACGTGTGAATCTGTGCACCTACAGCAGGTATGGTTGAACTCTAGTGCGTTTGCTTTGTTGCTTTTGTATGAACATGTTTGTCTAGTTTTCCTCTCTATTCTCAGACTCCTGCTTGAACATACTTACATGATACCTGTGTGCGACAATACAGCTCTGTGTGTGTGTGTGTGTGTGTGTGTGTGTGTGTGTGTGTGTGTGTGTGTGTGTGTGTGGGGTGTATGTGAGCAAGTGACAGACGATAGCATCACCCTCCGTATTTCCTGTGCCAGTGTCTGGCGCCCACATGGATATATTGTGGTGATGATAAAGGGATATTAAAACTCATAGCTTCTTCTTGTGCCTGCTCCCTGCCCGACCGTCTGTCTACACAGTCATCAAATCATCCCTTCACAGGCAAATGCACACACACAGACACACATACATGTGTGCACTTAGCAAAACAAAGTGAGTTATTGATTGTGGAGGGCATTAAAAGAGGGATGATTCATGTTTTTATATCCGCTTTTCATTCTGTGTCTTCAGGTCACAATGGCTTTATTTACTGTGAATAGACTATTCTTGTGTGCTTCTCGTTTGTCCATTAACGTCATACACAGAACACTAACATTTTTTAGGATTCTAATGTGTTGTAATTGTTAGCAGATGTAGGCTGGCAGGTGTTTGGCAATTCGGTGTATTAAGGTGACTCAAATAGTTACTCTGATTGGTTGTTAGGGTGTTTTCAAATAGTTGCAAGGTTGTTGCTAGGGTATATACCGTGGTTACTATGGTCAATCTGGGTGGTTACTGGAGTCTATAAGGTGGTTTCCATGGTGATTCAGTGTGGTTACGAGGTTGTACACTATGATTGGGTGTGCAGTCTACAGTCGCACGGTACTAATCGTGGCAGTATTGGTGGTAGCAGTGGTTTAAGAAGCAGTAGTGGTGGGTCATAAAATGGCCCATCAGGAGAAATATTTAATTGCCATGTTTCAGAAACATGGAGAGAGACCAAGAGAGACTGTTTGTGTATCATTAAAGACCTGAGAAAATAAAAGTTATCTTTAGCTTTATGAGTTTGAATTTTGTTTGTTGTCATCAAATCCTAGAAATAACAGCACTGCTTTTAATTCCTTCTATGCTGTTTCTTTACCTAAATCCTATCATCTTTATTTCCCGGTTTAGATGGTGGGTTATAAGCTTGGTCCAAATAAGGACCACCACCTGGGCATCGCATGATGTGTGGTTGACAGTCATTAGTCTAATTAGAGCTGACATAGGATGGCCTCTGACCTCTGTGAAGAGTTGAAAAGTGAAGAACTGCAAAACTGAGTTGGTAAATTGTGTATCTTGTAGTTTTTTTCAGGAGCTCAGCGATTGTTGAATTTCTTTTTCTTGCTGATGAATGGTGAATTGGCAAAAAAAAAAAATTGTTACCTACACATACTTCACTGTTACAGATGTAGGAGCCTGCCTGTATCATTTAACAGCTCGTTGAATTGTTAACTCGTCCCCCTCTCTATCTGTTGCACCAGTGCACACATATAGTGTGGAGCTTGTTTCATCATTTTTAGGCTTGTTGAGCACAAAATTTTCATCTGCTTTTCTTGGGTTGAACTTGGTGAAGCTGCTCTGTCATGTCTGGTTAATGGAGGCTCATCCTGCTTTGATATATAGGTAATGGGTTGTGAGATTCCTCTGTTACTTTTCCACTGTGTACCATGTTTGTGAATTTCCACAGTCGTCATTGATTTTATTTGAATCAAATTGAAATGTTTGGACTCAAATGAGAAAAATGTAATATATCATTAGTGGTTTTTAGTCACTATTTGGTGTTTTCAAGAGCAGCGATTTGCACAATACATCTCATGTTGTCACATGTAGTCCTACATATATATAATGTATATAGATAATGAAAAACTTCCCTGTAATTCTAAGATATTTGCAGCTTCCATGGGTTGGTGAGGGTTAGCTGAACATTTCATTTCACAATTGATGGGGCACAGTGGATTGTGGGATACTGAGATCTACAACAGACACACTTGTGTCCTCCAAATTTGTGCAGAAGAAGTGTGTGTGTTCCTCAGCCACATCTGGACGAGCCTTTGATTTTGCACAGACTCATGGATCCGTTATGACGAGAATTCAGCCTCTGGACAGTCATGAACTAAGATGCAGCCACTGTGAGCGAATGTTTTAGCACAAGGTAGAGAGACTCAGAGAGAGAGACTGGGTTTACATGTTCAGCACCATGGAGAGAGACGGAGAGACACTGGGTTTGAATGTTCCAGTGCTCATTTTATTCTTGACGGTGAAGTTACTGTAGGTTTGAATGCAGGGCTGCATGTGCGTGCTGATGTGCAGGTATTACTGTAGATAAATGGTGTTAAGAGGCTTTTTGCTCTAAGCACAGGCCTCATCAATATGTCGTCTTCTACATCATCCCTCAGCTCTGATCTCTCACTTCTCACAGCATATTTTTTGATCTGGCCTTCCCACATAAACCTGAAATATATAAAACAGTATGATAAATAAAAATCATAAAGTGCACGTGGGAAACGTAATGAGAAAATCATTTGGAAATCCATCACTGTCAGAAGTTGATCAGCTGCAAAGCCTGAGCATGAAATATGTATAAAACAATATATTCCTTATTACTAAACAGACACTTTCATCCCAGAAGACTGATTTCACCCATAATGATAATTCCCATAAAGCACAGATGTGCTTTATCGGTTACCATGCCAACTGGTAACCAGGGAGCAATAAGCGACCTTTCTTGTTTTCTACTGTTTCTCTGTGTGTGTGTCTGTGTTTGTGTGTGTATTTGTGTTTGCACTTGTTTTGAAGAATTTCTTTCAGTTAGTCATCAGTGCGCTTCCCTCTACATAAAAGCTGTTATACCCTTGAGGATTTTCTACCTGCTTTGGGACTCCCTATAGTGCTTAACTGAGAGGTTTAAAAAACAGACCCATTTGGGATGTTATAAATAATATCATTTATACTTTGTAATGCATAAAAAAACAAGGCAAACATGGAAGTTTTCTTTTCTAAGTTGGTTGCAACACAAATGTAAGGTAGAACTCGCTGCAGAGTGCCAACAAAAAAAATGACCACAAAGGCACGAAGAACAACTAACAAAGAAAGACGAGGGTCATTTCTAGTCTAATTTTTCAGTCTGGGCGGGGGGTCTTTCCCATGTCTTTGTCCAGAGGCCCATTGTTCATTATCCATTCATGGATTTGGCAATTATTTATTCAATAAAAATGAAGCCATTAATAATGTACAGTTTATTATTCTATGGCTTTTAATTTGAGTCTTAAAACATTTTTCCAATGAGCCTCCCTTCTTTAGAACCGTGCACCTTTCTGGCCTCACGATTGAAAAGTTTTTAAACCCTCCCCTGTTAAACCCCGCCCTGTGTAGCATACTGTGTAATGTATGATTGTTTAAAATAAAGTCCTCATCAGGTTATTCAAACGTCCCACACCACAGCACTGAGGACTTGGCCTCAGCTTCTTCATCCTGGGTCCAGACCCACATCACCATTGTTTTCAGCATGAAAAATAGTGAAGGGAAAACTCAGTGGCAGTTCAGTTTCAGTTTCTCAGGAGTGTTTCTTCTCTGTCATTTCTCTCAGGCAACTGCTGACAGAAACTGATGTAACAACCTTGCACCACAGAGCGTCTGTAGCGCACAACCAAACACTGGAAATCAGTTTCCGTCTTGTGTTTACAAGACAAAATGTTGATAGGAATAGTTTAGCTTCCCTGGAAGTTGGTAGAGACATATCACATCATCTCTGTTTAAATCGACAGCCATGAAACAAGGTCTCACAAAGTGGGGAATGTATTGGTATGTCTCTCTCTTAGATTCCAGATCAAATTGATATCATTCCTGCTGGTTCACTTATCCTCTGTGTCTTTATAGTAATTCTTACTTTCATAGTCCTCCTACTCTCCTTCTTTTTGACCTCTCTCCTGCATAAACTGCATATCTCTTTCTCTCTCTCTCTCTCTCTCTCTCTCTCTCTCTCTCTCTCTCTCTTTCTTTCTCTTTTTCTCTCGCTCTCTCTCTCTCCTTAGCCTGGAGCATGTTTTTTTTTCTGTGTGTTTCAGTGGAGCACTTAAGTCTCCCCCTCTGTGTACAGCCTGTAATGAGGGCTGCCAGCTGTGGCTCAATGGCCAGCACACACATGCACACGCACACGCACATGCACACACACACACACACACACACACACACACACACACACACACACACACACACACACACACACACACACACACATGCATGCATACAAGGACCAGCCACAGTCACTTCTCCACTTCTAGGTAAAAGCGGAGATAAACAGCACATGATGTAATCAGCTACATATGCGACCAACCTATAGGCTGTGTGTGTGTGAGACTAACACTAAACTATGTTTTCACTCTTATTAAAATGATTTTCTCTGTTTAACATCATCATGAACTGCATATATTTGTGTTTTGGAGAGAAAGAAATCAGTTAGTTTGAAGACATCACTCCGGGAGACTCTCACCAGTTTTTGAAAATGTATAGAACATAAAAAATGTATTAATGGAAAAAAATAAACATCAGATTAAACGTAAATGAAAAAAAAAAAGTCATTGTGTCAGTGCTGCAGTGATTAAATCACCAATCTGGCAATTTATGGAAGAGTAATCAACAATGACTTGGGTTACTGTAAATTGAATAGTAATGCACATTTTTCACAGTTTTCAGACAAGATAATCAGGAGATAAAGCAATAATGAAAATGGAAGCTCCGGTTGCAGCCTAGTTGTGATCACTTCATCATCATTAATCAGCAACAATCTTCATTATCAATTAATTCTTTCAGTCATTTGTCAAGCAGGAGTAGCAGGAGAACCATGTATTCACTAGTTCCAGTCTCTCAAATGTGAGGATTTGTTGCTTTTTCTGTTTTATAACACTGGTGGTCGGACAAAACAAGCAAGACGTCACCTTATAATAAGAACAGAAATGGTTAGTTGCAGACTTATATTGTACAGTGTGTGGAGATAAATGGTTTTTAATGTTCTTGTTGCATGTTTGTGTCTGTGTGTTTACAGAATCTTGGCCACGGTGGGTTCAGACTTTGACCTGAGAACACTGCGAGCGGTGAGAGTGCTGAGACCCCTGAAACTCGTATCAGGAATCCCAAGTATGTCACCTTACCATCATTTTAAGAGATTTCATTCTTGCTTTTGTAGTTTGTTTTTAAATGTTTTATCACTTTGTAAGATAGTTTTGAAAAGTGCCACGAAGATTACACCTATTAAAGCCTCCACATGGGCCATTATCACAGTTAATGTCTCTTGCTTTTGATTGGTCAGTATGTAGAAAAAGATTAAGATTATATGACGTAAACTAGTCTTTGATTGTCTGAATGATGAATAAAAATCTCTGGTGAGTTTTATTATAATTAATAGAAATAATGTCTAAAATAATAAAAAAGAAGAAGCAAGTGCTTAGACTTTCTTCCCTCCCCTCTACCCCTCCTCTGTCTGTCTCTCAGGTCTCCAGGTGGTGTTGAAGTCTATAATGAAAGCCATGGTTCCTCTGCTTCAGATCGGCCTGCTGCTCTTCTTCGCCATTGTCATGTTTGCCATCATCGGGGTGGAGTTTTACATGGGCAAATTCCACAACACCTGCTTCAAGATCGACACTGGTGAGAGCAACAGCTTGGCTGTGGCCTGTGTTTGTACGACAACACTGATCATCAGCCGAGTCGACGCCAGGAAAACTTTTTTTTCTTTCAGCTGTGTTCCTGTATTTGTTACGGATGAGATCATATATTGCATTGCATATTTATGAAGGCGTGCATAAATGATTCATAAGTTCTGTATGTACATGTGGCTTATGAGTAGTTGCACATTCGCAGAACTGGCAGCCGGCGTGCCTATATCAACATAACAAACAAGTGCACAGCAGAATTTTTGACGGCCGTTTTTCACATCTTGATTTTGATGAATGGAATTTTCACAGTCGTCAGGTTTTGATTGATAGCTTCTGCTGTAACTCAATAGAGATGCTTATGTACTTGGCCTCCTGATCGAATGCTAACTCAGATGGCGTTAATGAGGTTGCAGTTCGCTGGTTCCCGCTTTCTGCTGCATCAGAAGTGTGTGTTAGTGAGGCAGCAATAAAACCTGACAAGGCATTCTTTGCTGTGTGAGTGGCTGCTGAGCAACTTATATTTATAGCTGTGTTTTTGTAAGTTTAATATCTTTAAATACAAATCACACTTTGCATTACTGCTTTGGGTGACAGGTGAATGCCATCACAGTTGGCTAGCCATTCTGTTTCTAGCTGCTAGCTGTTAGCTAGGTTGCCTTTTGGAATATTTTTTATGTAAATATCAGACAAATAATATGACTTACTGTGCGGTTAATGGACTACCAGAATGTGAGGAAGTTTTTTGAGGTGAGTACTAATTTGTACGTTCCTGGGTTTGTGCTAATTTGACTTCTTAGGTTAGCTCTTTAACTAGATAATTAGCCTTGTGTTAGCCTTTGACGCCCACCTGTGCTAATGATGCTAAGAGATATGCTAAGTGTATGTTTGCCACAGATACTGAACCGGCATGCACCAAAGTCTGAGCTCCGCACACGCCCCAACTCTTTGCATATTTTTGGATTAGCCGGGAATTAGGTGGAGTCAGACATTGCCAAGATGGCAACAGCAGAGCAGCCCACTCTGAGCTTCATAACCGCTTTTCAGAAATGTCACAAAGGCTACATCCATCTTTATTTACAGTCTATGGTTTAAATAGATTCATGTGAATTTTTCTAGTGCTTAGACTTTCAGCAGGTTTTCTAAGAACTTATCAGGACACTATGAGAACTGTGACACAAAGAGCAGTACTCAAAATGTCACTGAGTCATTTTAGCATTATAAGCTTTTGATTAACCCCTGTCTCGAAGAGTGATTGTCCAGTCATAGCCTGGTTACTTCAACAAGGTGAGGTTTGGATTTCTCTTTGTCCTTGAGCAGTGTGCATGGGGCTGAATGGATTGAAAACAATGGCTGCCTGTCAGGTTGGAAAGATGTTTTCAGAAACAGCACAAGTAGTGAGGTTAACTTTCATGCAAAGTATAGGGTTAGGATTAGGGTTAGGGTTAAATGCAGGATATATATACTGTGTGTGTGTGTGTGTGTGTGTGTGCGTGCGTGCGTGCGTGCGTGTGTGTGTAAAAAACATTTCAGATAAATCACAGCCAGGCTCCTATTAGTTATTTTTTACTACAGCATTATAGTAGTTATACTTTAGACAGTCAGATTGCTTGACTGAAATTACCCATTGTGTAATGCAGTGATGAAAATTATGAGGCTTTATTTCCCCAACACTGGTGTCAGATAGAGTGTGAAGGTGTGACTTCAGGGTTATTGGCTGGCCCAGCTGTAAAATATGTGCATCTATCAATGTGTGTGTGTGTGTGTGTGTGTGTGTGTGTGTGTCTATGTGTGTGTGTGTGTTTGTGTGTGTGTCAACCCAGTCAGGGTGCTCGTAGTGGTGTGAGCTGTTGTGACAGCCTGCTAATGTACAGTACATGTGTTACTGAGTTATTTCAGTCAGACACACAGCAGGGTTCGATTATACTGAGCAGCACTGGTAACAACTTTGTACATGACCACTGCTGTGTTCTTTTTTTCTTTGTATGTGTGTGTGTCTATATATATGTACACATATACACACATATACACATATATATATCTATATATATATATAGATATATATATATATCTTTATAGTATGTTGTATCTTTGTATCTGTCTGTATGTATGAACGAGTGCTGTAAGGACCATGTTTGTCTGAGTAGGACTGCATGTTTTTCCTAGTGTATATTCATTAGGTGTCCCTTCACTTGAGCACTGGCTTGTCAAATACACACAAGGACTAATTTGGATTATTTCTATTGTGGCATTAATGAGATTATAAACAAGCTCCACAAAGTCTGAAATGATTGAAATGATTTAAGATTTCCTGTAGTCTTCACTAAATTTATGTTAACAGATGAGTATTTGAATTACAGCTGCTTTCAATTTATCAATGTCCCATTTCCACTGCTCATTGCATTGAAATTCTGTAACTCATAATGGTTCACTAAAATATTCATGACTAGTCTCATAAATTTGTTCACATGTACGTGAAGTTTGATGGCAGCATGTTTAACATTGTCATCAGTGTGACTTTTAAAAGTGCATAGCACGATCAAATATGTCCTCAATGGTAACATATTTGTTTTTTAAATGAAAATAAAGAAAAATAACACAGATGTTATTTGAAAAAAATTACATGTAATTCGAATAATGAGCTGTACTTATTTTTTTTGCAAATTGTCTAATTTCATGAAAGAGCTGCACCCAGTACAAGAAAACAGAGAGATGTTCCCATATTATCCTGAAAGAGTCCGGCTGACACAGCACCTGTCAGTAAGAAGGAAAGGACGCGTCTTACTGGAGTGACACCAGAGAGATGTTGGCTGTGCAGTCTGGCTCTGCAAATCATCGTTAAAACTTGGCACAGCCTCTGATCGAGGCACTGCCCCTTATGAAACGCTGGTTGCACAAGGCATCTGTTATACTCAGCACATTTATTCTTTATTCTGATCCCCATCTGCTGACATATGTGCCGTCACATTCTTTAAACAAACTCTCGGCAGCCTCCATGTATTCTGGTACTATATCATCTCTTTGTCACTTCACAAGCCTGAAAACTGAAGCGCATATATGGTAGGACTCGCCTTGATTAGTTGGACCACATACACACTTTGACGCCTAAACCTGAAAACACATGGTTTTCTTTCTGTCTTGGCTTCTCGTAAACACTAAGTCAGGTTGTTAGAAAAGGTAGAAATGACTTGAAATTATTTTCCTTAGCCTCTAGCCCTCTCTGTGAGCACTCATTTTCAATGTGAGTATAGCTGCTCACACAATGACTTTGCAATCATAAAATAGTGCTTTGATTAATGTCTCAATGCAAAGTCATGAATTTGACTTTACAGAAAGAGTAGTATATGTGATGATAGAAAGCATCATCAAATAGTGCAAATGCTTTTGGCATTTATTAGTACAGAGTTTTGTTTTAAAATTTATGTGTGCCATATATCGTCCCCCACAGAGGTTGCTGCTGGGAAGCGCAAGTTTCATTTTGTTTCGAACACATGTTCTCGCGCAACACAGTTATCTTTTCCGAGCCGCGGTTTATAAACATAGTTGCCGGTTTATCAAACGTAATAAATAGTTGTATTTCACTCTCACTGTTGTCAGGCACAAAGTCACAGAACAACCCGGGGAGTGGCTGCTGAGCACGACAGACCGAGAGCTGCACTGCCCAGTTAGGTTAGCAAGACAGACAGACTACAGAGAGATGCACTGCAAGATAGCACTTAATGTTACACTACTGTTATTTACTGACATCAAACTCAGAGCAGAGATAACAAGTTTGCCTGATTGCTGTTCCCACAACTCACTCTCAAGGTGAGTTTTTTTCTCTTTTTATGATCAAAACGATAGTTCCACTTTATCCTCGCATCGAAGTAGTGAACACTGATACCCGCATCGGAGGTAAGCAGGGGCGGGGCCCTGGAATAATCTGCGAGGGCCTAAGTAACTTGCATATTGCACATATAGGGCCACCCAGCTCTAACTGTCGGAAAAACATGTCGGCATCGATAAAAGGAATTGATAAGCTTGAAGACGTACGATTCTGATGCTTCCCATCCGTGTTATTACGTAATACTTCCAAAGACCTGTTGTAGTGTGGTGTAGTATTTAAATGTGGATGTCTTGACTTACATTTTCACATGAAGTTAACATCCGGTATGATGGTGCGTCTGTACGAGTAACATCAGGACTGGATTTCGTCACAGTGAGGTGTGCGAGTAAAGACCAATAAGCATCACTTACATCATGGTCTGACTCAGGCCCTTTAAACCAGAGTGGTCTGTGGTCTGTTGGCGGCTGCATGATCCACTGGTTTGAATGAAAGATGTGAGATACACTGTGACCACGAAAGAGATCTCAGTTTGTTTGAGCCGGGGGGACAGTGGCATGAATATTAGGACATCCAGTACTGAGGCTGACTTTTCATTGTAATAACTTGTGGTCCAAACATGTCCATATAAAACCTTAACAGTGCATTGAATCACTTGAATCATTTTCATCTTTTTCACCACAGTCTTTCAGTTTCTGCAGCACTGCTAGCCCCATCTTAAAGAACCTGGAACATTGAATTAGTATCACCTGCCGAGCAAGGATGAAAATGATTTTCAGAGAACTTTTCTTAACCGTACAGAGAACAATAGAAATCAAATCCGAACCAGGGTAAAGGGGAGATCTGACGAAACTTCCAGATTTCCTGTGTGGAGAAGAAGGGCTGTGACATTGGTTGCTGGTTGGGTAACTCGGCTGTGATCGCAGTGCCGCTCTGTTGGAGCATGCTGCTGACAGTCGATCGTTGTACCGACCTTCACCTGTGGTCACTAGTGTTGTGTAATGACTGACAGAATCAGGCCGCAGCCTCACTGTGCATGAAAAGGTTAGGAGGTCAGTGGTCTTCGTTGAGAGGTATCAGTTGAAGTGGGCAGAGCACCTGTGAGGAATATCCCCTGTGAGTTTCTCTTTAGAAGTCGTGACTGATTGTTCGGAGATAATGGGACACATTGGAACAGTGTGAGGCAGCTGGAGGAAGTTACAGGGGAAAGTGACATCTGGCTGCTCCACTGTCCCTGCTGCACTTCTGACCCACATAACAAAAAAGTATGCATTGATAAAATGTATGAGCATTAGGGGGCAATGGTTTTCAACGTATATGAAGACATTGCTGTAATCTGTGTGATCACTTTGAGATCTCTGCATTATTCTCATCTGATACTTTAATAACAGTGTTATGTAAAAAAGTTCAACTGATAACAGAAATATTCTTTTCAAAACTCACTCCCCTTTTTCTCTTATTTTTCTTTTGCTCAGGTGAGAGAGTAGCCAACTGGCCTTGTGGTCAGGAGCCCCCAGCCAGGACGTGTCCCAATGGGACCCAGTGTAGAGAGTATTGGACTGGACCCAACTTTGGTATCACCAACTTCGACAACATCCTGTTTGCAGTGCTGACTGTGTTCCAGTGCATCACTATGGAGGGCTGGGTGGACATCCTCTACAGCGTGAGTCTATAAACACTAAAGACCTTGGACCTTGATTTCCCACTGTATTTTGTTCCTCACAGGTTCTTCTTCATCATCTCAAATCTTACCATCTTTGTTCAACTATTTCTCACTCCCTGGTGGCAGAGCTTAAGGATTTTGTTTTAGTCGGTGTGTTCATTGGTCAATTTACCAGATATTCCTCAGAGAATGAACCCTAATGCTTTTTTGGTGACCTTGACCTTTCCTCTATTGCTGTCCTCTGGCCAAAATCACTAGTGCACAAGAAATGTCAAAATCTTATGGCTAGAGCACCATGAAATTGTCTGGGAACCTTCATGTTGTTCAGAGCGTGAACTTTAAGGGACAGCTCATACAGTATCAAGGTGTCTTCTTCTCTAATGAGCAGATTGCTTGGAAATTTGTTGAGCATACGTATGCTCTCATGGATGTACAAATAGGTGACAAGAGTAATTTCTTAAAATACCTGGCTGAATAAGCATGAATTGGCAGAGATGCAACATCTTTGCCTACCATGCCTGGTGTCTCCCATCCACAACCAGTATATTTCACACAGGCACAGCTTCTGAAACTACTCAAACTCAGAAACTTCTGAATATAATCTGTTTGAAATTTTGCATTTGTTTCTAGGGAGATATTATTGAGGTTATTATATTATATTATATGGCAGTGATTGTCTTTGCTACCCGGCCTGCAGCCTGGTACCTATGATCAAATCACAGCTGTGCTGATATTCAGTACAACATCACGACCTTGAGTGTGATATTGCTTTTATACAACAGTTCTGTGCGCACCATACTAGTTAAAAGTAATAAGCAACAACAGATTATGATGTGTTTGTTTATTTCATCATTTATTTCGTAATGCCAACACAAATAGTTCCACAACTGGACTGGTACTGAACTGTTGCTAAGCAACACAAACATTTTCCTGTCGTGCACAGTGCACAGTAGCTTGCTACTTTGTCTAGACGTTACCTTTAGGTGTGTGCCGAAGAATTCAGGGTTCTTCCTTCATCCTCTTCTGATGACCACACATCATTTAATTCAAATGTTATTTCTGGAAATAGTTTGTTACAATCTAAGATAGATAACGACCGTTAATGTAGCGCCGATTAACTCTTAATAGAACACCTGTGAAGCGGAGTGATACATGTAGTTAAAAGTCCCAGTGCTGTGTACTCTATATCAGCGCTCATAGAATGCCACTCGTCCAATCAAATTACGTGATTGAAACTAACTGTTGTATAAATTATAATATACAGTATGTTATATTATAACAGAACAACAGATATATGTAGGCCTTGATTTTTCCTTTTCTTGATCTTTTGGGTTTTTACAGCTGATTTTAGCTCCATCAGAACAACATCTTCTTCCCAAATGCTTATGCACTCTCTGTTATTCTTTTGTATTAAGCAGTTACCAGGCACCCCCACTTTTTTGCATGAGGGCCAAAATAATGTACCAATAAATTATAAGGTTACTTTTCTTCAGACTTTTTGATTACCAAAATCACAGTGGTAGTCATAACCCTGATCTCATTTGAAAGGTAACACTTTAAATTTTACAACCAAAATGTCACAATGAGTAGACGAGATACTGAACCAAGCTGAACATAGGGCCTGTAGTAGTTACCTTTTTATGTGGAAAACACTTCGGGGCTACAGCCGTAAGTCTGAAACAATTCTGTGTCAACAGCTGTTGCAGTGATATGGGCATCCTGAAGTGCTTTTTCACAGATAGAAGCAGGAGACTTAAGCTTTGAAGCCATGCACAATTCGTAAAGGTTGTGTCAATACCGAGTCCAGTAAAGACCAAAATACACCTAAAGTAGCACTACCAAGGCCAAAAGTGTTTGATCACCTTATCTTCAAAGAACACTCAAAGACCTCAGGTGGGCCATTGGCTTAGAGAAATGAGTAATTGTTGTTTTTTTTTGAAGAAGAAGATAACCTTGATTCTGAAAAGGAAAAGTGAAACCTTCAAAATAGTTTGGGAGTCTTTACTCAACTAATAAGGCATGTTAATGTGTTGGATATGATACCAAGTGATGACAATGGCAACACATGAGAGATCTGGTCCACACATAGGGACTACACATGATTATCGACTGGCTCTTTGCTCAATAGCAGATACGGCACCTATGTCTACGTTTTTTTAAAGAATATGATGAGATATAATAGAATTTAAACTTGATGATAAATATTATATAAATAAATGCAACAGAACCTGTTTTGCTGTGATCATCTACAGCCTGCTTTAATATACCTCTAACCAATATGATTATATGCATCTGTTAGGATAATGTTGTTCCTGCCCTTTTTTTAAATTGTCTTGTCTGTGCCTCAGTTAATTTTACCTTTTCTTGCAAATTTGTTATGTTATGTCTTGACTTATAATTTAAAAAAAAATAATTTAAAAAATAATAATAATACAACAGCACTACTGAGGTCCACAGTTAAAAAGTTTAAACAAAACAACAACAAAACAAAAAACATACATAAATGGTGGTTATTGTTTTATGTTGGTTGTTGTTTTCCTTGTGATATAACAACACCTTTGCTAAACCAATATAATCCATCCATCCATCCATTATCTAAACTGTTTATCCTTGTAGGGCCGCGGGGGTGCTGGAGCCAATCCCAGCTGACACTGGGTGAGGGCAAGGTACATCCCGGACAGACAAACAACCCCTTGCGCACACATGCGCACATATGAGCACTTCAGAGTTGCCAATTAACTTAATGTGCATGTCTTTAGACTGTGGGAGGAAGCCGGAGTACCTGGAGAGAACCCACACAGGCACAGGGAGAACACGCATACTCCACACAGAAAGGCCCCAGGCCTGGGGTTCAAACCCAGAACCTTCTCCCTGTGAGGCTACAGTGCTAACCACTGTGCTGCCCAAACCAATATGATATTATGTCAAATACATATATATGATATACATATAGCATATATCTTAATATGTAACAGTCTGTGGCTGGACTCAAAGCAGAGATGTTACGCCGATGTCTTAGACAACTGGGTCAGTGGGACGACCCCCTTCCCCCCACACACACACACACACACTTTGTCTTTCTGTCACCAGCCCAAACAGTTTTGTTATCTAAATGCCAGAACCTCTCTGTTTTTACAGGGCAGCCAAAAGCATGTGCCTTTTAAAAACGTACAATCTCAGAACACTTAGAAGAGAAATAAGGATCCCTAAAGGATGAGGGACGTCCAGCCAAGCAGAACTAAAAAGTCTCTAGGCCAATCCCACAATGGCTGTCTGACTCAGAGCTTCATTTTTTTTTTTTTTTTTCACTAAAGGATGTATGCAAAATCAAACGCAAGCCTCACATATTGGACAAGTTGTACCTGCCGAATGAGAAAATACAGTGGCTTCAGGAAGTCCCCAGACCCCCTTCACTTTTTGCACATTTTATTACGTTGTAGATTTGATTCTAACTGGATAAAATTTGCCATTTTGCCTTATCCATCTATACTCAACAAATCCATAATGACAAAACAAAAACATGTTTTTAGGATTTTTTGCAAATGAATGAAAAGTTAAGAAAGTAAAAGTGTGGTCAGGTGATTCCTTTGCTTGTTTGGCTTTAATTATTCTTGACGTGTGTAGAACTTGTCACAAGCTGAATTGATTGGACACACCCAAGGAATCAGTTACAATAACTGTCAAAGTTAATGCTGTCATACTGAGTTGCTCTCCGCTGTGTGAAATCAATTATTATTGACCAGTTTAATTTTATTTGGCAAATTAATTATTTGTGGCGTTATTTGTACATGGGCTTCTTTATCCTGCGCATCTCTTTCTCCCCGTCTTCGATTTTCCCCTTTCCTCTCCCTTCCTCTACGTTTGTCTCCTCTCCCCATCATTTTCTTTTCCCAGCGTTCTTCCTTCTTCCCTCTGCTCCATGTGTTCCTCTCTCAGGAGACAGCAGCTAACTGGCACTATATTGTGAGCCACTTACAGAGCCATGTTTTTCTCCATCTTCTCCCTCTTCTCTCTGTTCCTCCTCGTTTCACTCCGAACATCTCCCGTAGCTTTTTCTGGCTCATTATCCTAAGCGCTGCAGACCCACACTGCTGTGATCCGAGAATGCCTTTTCTCTCAGTTGGTACTTTTTCTTTGTATTTTGGTCTTTTTCTTTTCCTTCTGCTCAAAGTCAATTCTTTTGATCCTCGCAGTTATTTTTATTACAGGCTTTTTGTGTGTCTATCCTTACCGTATGTCTTTCTGCCCACCTATCTCATTCTCTCTCTTTACACTGCTGAATTTTACTATGTAGTCCTCTCTGGTTCTATTGTCTTATCCTTCTTCCTGCACCCAGAGGAAGAACGCCCTCCATGACCAGATTCGCGTGCATGAAGTGCTGTTCAGATTAGGTGGCCTTGTAGAGACCATTCATGCATCTCATTGAAGAAGACGATGCTCATTTTTGGATTGTTTTGATTGGTCTGATTGCTGCTCTTGAGGATTTACCACACTGCATGGAGACATTAGCCCCTTTTAAACAAAGATCCTGCTATATTGCCGTTAAGAAGCCCCTTCATTACGCTGTCTTATTGCTGTCTTATTGCTGGGACAACATTATACGGGAGGGTAAGACAGAATAAACGTGCAACATTCTCGCCTTGAACAGGCTCTGTGAAAGGAGGTATAGTTGAGCTCATTGGAGAGGGTTTTTACAGTCTTTGAAGAGCTTCACTGAGGTTTAACACCTCTCTGGCACCTGGCTCACTCCATCTGTCTGTTGAAGCCTTTGGTGACTCATTCACTGTGCCGGTGGATCATCACCCTGCTGGCTTGTGTGAGTAGCAAGTGCCAGTTATCCATTACAAGAACCACTGCTGTGGAGATACTTGTTTGTGCCTACCTGGCATGGGTTAAATGTGGCCTGCTAATTCAGCGCAGCGTTCATGTAAGCCTTGGTCTTCTTTCGTTTTGCCCTAACTGATTAGAGAAAGGTGATGTATTTACAGCATATACCAATTCAAGAGCTTTTATTTCTGTAAGTTGATTGACAACTAACTCTACGGTTGTTTTAAGCTTATCCTTGCTGTTAACCATTTTTGTGGCCATTTTTCTGGCGCTATGTGTCACGAACATAACGTAGCTAGGTAGCTATCTATGAAGGAAGATGTCACTGGAACAGACTGTGCCTCCTCCTTGTCTGTTACTTTCTATATCGGGACACCTCAGCATATATTATTGCTTGTGTAAGAACCCCTGACATGAAATGTTTCATAACCCGCACTTAAAAGAACTTTTGGTGCTGTCTAACTAACTCAGGACGCTTCAGAAATACAGGCTGGTGGGAAGAAGAAAGACAACAGTCATTGCAGATGGGGTAGTAAATGATCATTTCTTCATTAGTCCTCATGAAGTGATGACACTTCCTTGACTCACCTTGATAGACAGCGCTGTTATCGCCTCCTAAAAGTTCCTGTAACTCAACATATGAGCAGGGCTGAAATGTATTGCTGAACAAAGTTTCCCCTGAAGCATGTGCCACGAGATAAAAGCAGAGATCATGACAATGTTGTAAAGTGGAAAAGAGCCATAGGTGTATTTGTGTGAATGCAGTAGAGCATGCACGCATGTCATGTATGCATTAATGTCCTGAGTCTACAAATGAAGATGCACCCTTGGGACAGATGTAGGGGGGGAAGGGTGAAGTCTATAACATTATGAAGCCAGAATAGCATTCGGATGGGGGTGGGGTGGGGGTGTTCGATTCTGTGGATTACATACTTTCCCGTAACCCAACGTTAACCTCGCAGATTGATGACTGTGCTACCTCTGCCCTGAGGAAGATCGCTCAGACCCTCCTCTCTAATGGTGCAAGAGAAAATGCAGAGTGCCTCTCCCCATCCTCCCAGTCATTACCATCCTGCCTCCTCTGCTTCTTCTTCCCTCATTGCATCCTCTCTGCACTCCAGCCCCCCCACTTACCTCATAACTTCCGCTCCCCCGGTGAGGCCACATGCCAGGATCCTGCGGTCTCCCGGCAGCCGACGTAGTGAAATGAAACACCGCTGTCTGCCATGTTAGTCTTCAGCCGGAGGGAGTGGTGACAATGAGGTTGCATTCAGACTGACAATAGCGCTGCCTATGATGGTGTGAGGTGGAAGCATGTTGTTACAGGTGCCGGAGAGAAGATGAAACACAAACCGGGGAGTCCAGTTTGAAGGCAGATCAGACAGGAAGACTTAAATTTTTTAAGCAGATTTAATATTTGAAAAACTTGCTCAGACACTCAAAAAAGCTATTTTTATGTGCATGACGCAAACCCAGTGTAAAGGCAAAAAAAAAGAAAAAAAAAGACAGCCTATCAGACCAGGAGTAGCACTTTGTACATTTCAATGAGACCATTACAGTGGTAAGGGTCTTGAAGAAGAAGGCCACAGCTACAAAAAATGCAGGGATGTCTGGCAAGAAAGTTGAACGTGACTCAATCTCTGCTAAATGTAATGCGACATCATCAGGCCAGACGCTGCTTTGGGCAGTCAGATACATGCAAACACACCATCCTATATCTTGTAACGTGAGCGGTGTAACACTGGCAAAATCCTACCCATAATCTTAAAAACCCAACAAGTTCTCCATCCTAAGCAACCATATTGGTCGTTTGACCAAGGAACGTTTCCTGAAATTTGTAGGTGGCAGGAGATA
Organism: Seriola dumerili; assembly: GCF_002260705.1. Lineage (NCBI taxonomy): Eukaryota > Metazoa > Chordata > Actinopteri > Carangiformes > Carangidae > Seriola > Seriola dumerili. Next base: position 4,949,548 of record NW_019174336.1, read on the forward strand.
TGCCACAGAAACTGTTGAAAATCACTGTCGAAAATAAATAACTAACTGATTTATGATGTAACAAATCTATAGTAAAGCTTTGGTTAGGTTTACGAACAAAAACAACTTGGTTAGGTTTTGGAGAAAGATCATTGTTTGAGTTAAATTAAGTACTTTGGTAAAGTTAGAGGGCCCTCATGGTTACAACAATGAACACATAGTTAACGTTATTTAACAATCGTGGTAATGATTAAAATGGATTGAAATAGGAAACGAACTACAAGACCAGAAAAAACAACTATACTGGTTATTTGTTATATATGACAACTTACATCGACCTCTTGCGGTCATAAGAACAGTTCTCAGCAGCAAAGGAAAACATAATGCCTCTTAAGGAGGAGCTGACATTCAATGCTCATTGGTTTGACAAATGAGTCCATTGTGTGTATCCTGTCTCCATCAAAACTACAGTTTCCCTACACTACACTACACCTAGTAGCCTTAGGTGACTAAACCAAACATTAACTACAGAGGTGGAAGATCAGGAAACCTATCATATGAATTGTTTTTACAATCAATTTAATGGGTCATTTGGAAGGCATTAACAAACAGCCTGTTTTGTCAATTAGCTACAAAGACTTGTTGTATATTGTATGCAACACCCTGCAGTACCCAATCTGCATCAACACATTAATCTTCCTGAAATGAATGAGTAGGTATTCAGTGAAGTCTTTATACCCTATGAGGGAGCCCGGGAAAGACAAGAGTGTCACCAAACTGAGTCGACGCTCCGTCTTGATGTTTTAATCATGAACAGACCAGAGGAAAAGGGAAGGGAGCGCGCATGAAGAGAGATTTCAGCTTATGCTAATGATCATAATGTTGCCAGCTGCTGCAGAGCTGTGCTTTTGACTTGAGCAAAATATCCTCCCATCAGTGTCGTCTTTAGCGGCTAAACCACATGGTGGATGTTCCTGATATGCAACTCTAGAACGTTGGAGGCCAGATTACAGTGGAATACGCATCCAGAAGTTCAAATTAGCATGCAGAGGAAAATAATGAGCATTATCCTTCCAAATTACTCTGTCATTTACTTTTCCTTCATATTTCACCCCTCCCCTACATCCACTAAATTTCTCATGCTGTGATAGTAACAGTCAGCTCTCAAGGAGAAAACTGGATATTAATATGAGGACAAATTACTGAAGGAATTAGTACAGTACTGTTTTTCTTGTTCTCACTATAATAATCTGAACTGCTTCTTGGTCTAAACAGAACATGTCATATCATTTGTCTTTCTCCAGCAGAAAACATGTTCACCTTCATTTTCACCTTCAAATCCCCGGTTAGATATTGTTGGCACCTTATCACCATCTAGCAGCAACGAGATCAGATCTGACTCATTGATTCTGACATCAGTCTCTCATTGGAGACCCTCTACCCTGCTTTGTTAAGGCTACAGTGGCTATAGTTTGGAATAAAAAGAATTACTTTTTTAAGGTTAGGAAATGGTTGTAGTCTGTATAGGTTGATAAGAACTGCTTGGTTAAGGTGAGGGAAGATCATAATCATGGTTAACCCAGGAGACCAACAATGGTGTCCTGTGTCAAAGTTGCACGTTTTATTGACCCAACCATCTACCCCAACCTACTTCCTAATGCCATGTCTACACAGAAGGCGTAGTGGGAGCAGCATGTTGGCAGTGTTCCACGTGTGTTCGGGCACAGACCTCAGCTGTAGGTCACGCACCCATCCACAACTCAGCTGTTGAGTTCAGGTTTTGGGTGGGTTATGTGACTAGCAGCTAATGTAGCTTCAAGCTCATATTTTGTGTATAATATTTTCAAACTTAAAGTCTTCAGACAGCAACCAACGCTGACTCAAGTGACATCACTCGAGGATATATATCAGATTTCACACAGGCTCCTACTTGCACAAACGGCTTTATACAGTACACGCAGTTATACTCCCCAGCACCTGTAAACAGACTTCAACAGAGTTCCCCTTTAAATGTAAAAACTTTCAAGACATTTGTAAAAATTACCAATTCTGTTCTCTCTTGAGTGGAAAGTCTTGGAAAACGAAGATGTGAACTGTAACTTTTACCAAAACTTTTCCCGAATCTTAACCAACCTGTTCATGTACATAGACGCGAACCGAACCTTAATCGCAGCGATCATATCTGTAATGGTCATATGTAAGGGTTTTGGAAAGTACTGTAAAGATACTTTGGAAGGCAAACGATATGTTTTGTTGTTTAGTTTGACTTGAGTTGGTTTTTCCCCAGGACTGTGCAGTGCAGTTTACAGTAACAGGGATCTCGTGTATTACGGCTCAGCTCAGGTATTGAAATGGACACTGTTCCTAGACGACACCTCATTACTTTCCGCGAAAGTTACTCTCCTAACACATACACGGAGAACTTCCTCTCTGTTCAGCCCGTAGAGCACAGGCAGGTGACATGGTGGCACAAAAATAACATCTTCATACTGCTCATCTGACTTCTCAGATTTATTTAAAAAAAAAAAAAAAATGAACACAATTCAACAATAATCAAAACGCAAGACTATACACTCTCTCTTAGCAGTAATGCCGTGATAATGATCTACAAAAGGACAGCAAAGCCTCGCGCTGATTCACACTGTGAGTGCAGTTTTAGCTCTGAGCCAGTCAGCGGGGAAGTGACTCTGTTGTAGCAGCAGCAGCAGGGAGTGTGGGTGGTTCCTCAGCGTTGATAATGTTGCAATCTTCATTTCATGCCCCCTGATTTTATTATATTTCCTCTGTCTCTCCTGGTGACCCAGTGGCCGCCATCAAATTGGGAGCGGCCTTAATTACTTCTGCTGTGTCATGTTCAGGCTTCACACTAAAAATGTTGATCCTACTTGATATTAGATTTGCTTTCATTTGAATCTTGTGACTCAATCTTGTATTTTTTTTTTAAAGAACCTAAAAGCTTGAGTTGTTCTGACTGGTTGGAAGTGGGTGGGGCTCTGTTGGAAAAAAGGTGATCGTTGCATTAGCATCGATCTAATATGTTGAGTGATATCTGGCATTGTGGCATCCCTTTATTGAGATCTGTATGAGAGTTTGTTTGGTTTAATGCGTGTGTTTGAAACGCTTGGGGTCTCACACACACTTCCTCTCACTTCATTAGAGATGTGTGAGTTGCTGAGGCAGGTGCACCTTGACCCCGTCAGCTCAAAGACTCGTGCAGTCAGGGCAGTCACGGTGCTCGTCAAAATAAAAATAGAGCAGCACAGATGGACAGCTACGTATTGTGTGAACGTTCAGTATTGGCTCTGTGTGGCTTATTAAAGGGGCTTTTTTTTACGTTTTCTCTGCCGCCAAACATGGTTTCTTGCCAGGAGCGAGTGGTGGTGATTGTTGCTTGACAAAAGCTTTAGCCATCGTTTTGTTACCAAGACAAGAGTTTATAATACGCCATCTTAGCAGTGCTAAATCTTCAGGGCAGATTGGAGGCTACAGTGAGTCGCTACTGGAAAGTGACAAGACCGGCCGGCGCTAGCTGGTTAGCATGCTAACTTCATTGGAAGAAAAGGAGCGATAGAAACAAGAATTAACATTGGCGTTAGTCTTGGTGAGTAAAGGAATGAAGCTTGATCCTGAACTCACAACTTTTATTCCAGACTGGTAAATAAACAGCTGTTAATGCTAAAGCTGGCTTTGTAGCAATAGCAAGACTTACAAATAGCTCCTTTAAAGCTGCTTGCTGCTGCTAGAAACGAGGCTGATGAGAGTGAACTGCACAGTAAATATATCATAAAGCCAACTGTGGTTAATCCGCAGATTGCGTGAGCTGGGTTATAAAAATTAATATTCTGATTAACAGTGGGTGGGTTGCGTGTGGGTGAAATAATATATAATGTATTTTACATTAAAAATACATTTTACATACTGTACATTATATAATTTGCAAGTAACTCAGTACTCGTTAATAAGGTAATGAGAGTACTCGAATATTGAAATTACTGAAGTTGCCCATCCCTATTCTGGATATCAGACTTCCTGTGAGCCTGTGAGAGTCGTACTTTGATGTGAAAGGAACTATGTGTCCACATTTAAATGGTAAACCTTTTGGGCTCAAACTGCTGATGAAATAGCACTAAAATGAACCTGCAGCACATTAATTCAGTGTCAAAAGAGAAAACCAGTTGACTCCGAGAGAGATGATTAGAGTTTCAAATTCAATTTAACCAGGAAAATTTGTCTTTTTCACGCAGCTCTCTGAAGACCTTTTGCTCTGTGTGGCACCTGAGCTGTTGAGTGCAGTCTGCTTGTTGTAAATGTTTCAGGACTGTAAGGATCTGCAGAATTGATTCAGAGTGGCTGTCTTCATCACAGCAGGCTTTCCTTGCCATCACAGAAAATTAGTGTGTGTGTTTGTGTGTGAGCTTGTGTGTGTCCGTGGTGGCAGCACTGTAAGCTGAGAGTGGGAGTACACTGTCACACTGCAACTGCATGATGCATGACTCCAAATTATGTGGCAGCTTTTTGCTTTTCACCTCGCTGATCATTCAGAGCAGTCAGCCAGAGATGACTCATGGGAATATCAGAGGTGGAATAACGATATGAAGTGAATTTATATTAAAAAAATCGAGCAGTGAATATAAGTTATTACTTAAAGTTTGTTTGTAGATTATACCTCCTATATGAAGTATTTTTAAACACTTTTTCCACCAAAACTTTCATGAAATATGGCCAATTTCGCCAAATGTAGCTATTTCACTTGAACGGGAATTTAAAAAAAGCCACAGCATGGTCCTGGCTTGATAAGACCACCTGCAGCTGTAAGTGAAGTTAGTGACAGGATCAGTTGCTGCAGCTGCTAAATTATTTGAAGATCTTTCATAAAGATGGAGTGAAGATGATGAGTTTCCTCTGAGTCTGTTTATTTTATTTTATTTTTATTTATTTATTTTTTCTGAATCCATTTCAACAAGGAAAATTTCCTTGCTGGTTATGTTTAGGCTTGGTTAGTCACAGGAGGTAGCGTTATGTAATAGTAGTAGAAGTACAAATACTCATGTGGGCAAATATCAGATGGCCAACCAAACTTAGTAATCACTGAATTAGGTGCAAAGTTCTTCTTGGCTTCTACAGTTGGTTTATCCAATTTTATAATCTGCCTTAACTTTTAAACACAATGTGCCATTGCAGCCAGATTTACATGAAATGTGCACACAACTCATGACTTGTCTTCGTCACTTGAAACTTTCCACAATGTAAAGTTATAATATTCCCAGAGAGGATTTAGAAGTTGCAGATTAAAATGTTCTAAACATTAATTATTGACACAACAATACATTTGGATAAATGTACAACCTGTGTGGTTGTATGTGGTCCCAAGCGTTTTTTCAAACAAGTTGAATTTAAGTTTACCATAATGAGCTTTTGTGTATCAATAATTTTTCAAGATTTGGTGTGAGTCATTTTTGATTTTTGTCATGTCTCTGAATAAACAGAGCTTTTGCTTGTTGAATTCCTCACATTTTTTAAAGGTCCCATATTGTATAAAGTGAGATTTTATGTCTTTTCATTATAAAGCAGGTCTAGGTTCTATATTAATACTGTGATAGTATCATGGGGAAGTGCTCAGTCCACATAGAAATGCACACAGCCTGTATTCAGAAACTTGGCCACAAAAACAGCCATTGGGACTATAACTTAATGATGTTGCAACGAAACAATCACCACACTCAGCCATGCCCCAACCCCGCCCACCTACACAACACACAACATCCATCCTTGCAGGATTTGGTTTCTCTGAGTGTTTACCTGGAAGCTGCTATATATTTTTTTCAATCTCTCAGAAAACAGTCAGCCAATCAGAAGAGAGGCTCAGATCCTCTCCTCTGATTGGCTAACAGACATGTTGTTACTAGAGCTCCAGAGAGAAGTCTGTGAGAGGAGATGTAAAACTACATTGAGATGGTTTTTGGTTCTTAAAATCACAAATATATCTTCTTATGAATCAACACTTCAAATAAAACACTGGAAGAAATGTAAAATATGGACCTTTAACTATTGTTTTATTTGTTTTTTTGTGTCATCACATTATGCTTAAACAACATTTGGGGTCATTAGAAGTACCTTGCTAAAGGCAACATTGTGCATCAGCAATTTTGTAATGAACTAAATTAGTATAGCCAGTGGCCTTTGTTGCCATATGCCCTGTATTTTCTCGCCTGCAGTGCACACAGTGTGGTTTAGCCTCATTGCATTGCTTCATACCCAGTGTATGTAAAGGTGGGGTGAACTAATCAGCCCATGCATACAGTATAAATGAAACATACATATAGTATAACATACATTCTAAAAATAGAAACTGGGCAAATTGTCGAACCAAAGCCTGGCTATAGGGATAGTCACTCAGAACATTTTAAGATTTGGTGATGTTGGAATGGTGAATGTATAATATATCATACATAAATATCAGTTAGTAGTAAAGGACCAAAAATATTGTTTTATATGTTATGAATATAAATTATAATGTGGAAGATTGTAAGATTTGATTAATATGCATGAAAAAAATGAGGCAATGAGAAAACTAATAAAAATCTGTCTCAGGCAAAATGGAGAGGGTTGGTGACAAATACATACAAGTACACAAACACACATCTTAGCCTAAATATATGAATTAAATGTAGACAGAACCACAGATGTGTCTGCTTGACAGTGCCACAGGCTGTTTGTTATATACGATACTGGATCACACCCGCCATCCAGAAGTGACATACAGTTTGAAAAATGAAGTGATGGATGTCCTTCCATGCTGCCCAGGGGCCATCGTACAGCTCTTCTCTTCTCTTCTCTTCTCTTCTCTTCTCTTCTCTTCTCTTCTCTTCTCTTCTCTTCTCTTCTAACCTGCATCACATACAAAGGTGATGGTCCAGGATGGGCCAGAGAGAGTTGTTCAGGATCAGGACTGTCAACAGCCATGGCATCTATAGTGTGATACATTGTCAAACAAGACAAGAGGAGGGAAAATAAATAACTAAAAACTCACACATGTTGGTCTTTAAATTGATGGATAAAGCAGTTATTATCGAGTCTGACACTTTGGTTTCCAATGCCCTACTTCAGCTGATGATCCAAGCCTGACTGTAAAACATCCCTTATAATGTTTAGGCCTGTTATCATTCTTATGCCGATGACATTCAGTTGTATTGCTTGCTGATGATAGTAACCAATTGTCCACATTAAATGATTATTTGGACACCATCAAGACAAGGCTGACAACTGACTTCAGGTAAATGCAAATAAGACAGTGACTCTTATAATTGCTCCTTAAAATCTAATTCCAAACATCAAGCAGTATACTGTATGTGTTTGTGTTAAGTATAACTTTAGAAATGTCTGTGCCATCTTTGACCAATCCCTGTCTTTTCATAATCATGTCAGTCAGCTCATGTTTTATTCCAGTTGAGGAACATTAAGTTAAATTAAGATCTCAGGTGACTAACGTTGACTTGGACAAGATTATTCATGCTTTTATTTCTTCTTGTTCAGATTACTGTAACGCTCTTTTTACCTGTTTGAGTCAAACTTTGTTGAGCCGTCTCCAAACTGTCCAAAATGCAGCTGCTCGGCTTTTAAGTAGAAATAACAAAAGATCACGCATCAGTCGAATTCTGCATCCATTTTAAAATAGTGGAGCTAACCTTAAGAGCTTTTCATGGTCAAACACACCAGTATATTGCTGACCTCCTCCTCCCTTATACAGCCAACCGGGCTCTAAGGTCTGCTGAACAAAAATTAATGGCTGTCCCTTGAACCTCCTATAAAACTGGAGGTGACTGTGCTTCTCGAGCAGTGGCACTCAATTTATGAAATGCTCTCCCCTTATCATCGGGATAGACTGCTGTGACATTTTGCAAAAAATGTCTTCATAGCTGCTCCATTTTATTTTGTTGCCTTTTACTGACCTATTTCCTCATCTATTTGGAACTTTTGTACTTTTTTATTGATGTAAAGCACTTTGTGATTCTGTATCTGTGAAAGGTGCTATACAAACTTTACCTACTAGATCAATGGTATTTCATAACAGTGACTCTTGAAATTCTTTTACTCAGTCATAGAGATACTTCGTCTTTGTTCTTATAATAAATTGTAGTTACAGTGAACAAGGTCCTCTTGCCAACAAGCACATCTCAGTAAAACATCTAGTCATAGAAAGTGCAGAGAAAAATGTTGAGAAAATGCAAAAAAGTTGCTGATTATATAGTGTTGATGCTCTGCTTTAATATTCATAGTAACATTCAAAATGACATCTAATAAATCCCGAAACTTGTTTTTTTCTTTTTGAGAGAAAACAGTCAAAAACAATGAGTCCGAAATGTCATCACAAAATCAGATTGTGTGCTCACTTGCTTTTAGCTTGCTCAATCTCTTGAATCTGAGAAAACCAGCAGCTCTTAGGCTTCCACCACGAGACCTCGCTGTGTTTCAGTAACTGAAAAGAATTTGCACAAACTCAACTGAGCTTAGCTCATCTGCCTGAGCTGTCAGCCAAAGAATTAAGGATGTGTCAACAGGAGAGAAGTCTTCCCTCCTTACCGGCCGACTCTCTGAAAGCTGACGCAACAGAGTGCATGTACAATTCATTTTCTCCTCCACTCCAGAAATACCGGGTTCCCCAGAGAGAGAAGCATTGAGATGTTTGTTGCTACTGCAAACACAAAAGAGCTGCATGTTATCAAACTCTGAACAAAGATACTAAATTAGCTAAATTGACCACTTGAGGGCAGCACAACCAGTTGTAAACACAGCAGACTCTTTGCTAACATGCTACTAAAGAGTTGGCTATTTAATTACACGAAGTAACATCAACATTTATTTGGAGTTATGTGAATCTAAAGTGTGAGGATTGAGTATTGGTTCCCCTTTTCGCTCTCTTTTGGTCTCCACCAACTAGGTTAAATATCTGGCTCTTTAGCAGAGAAATGCTAGATTTATCTTTCTCTCACTTGGCGCTGTATAAGTAGCATTCAGTTGGTTTATCTGAGTTTTTTCTCTGAAAACAGTTGGAAAAGACATTGATGAGAGTGAGAAAGTTGCAATTCATAAAACCAACGACTCTGTGAAGTGAAGCTACGCCACTGCACCTGGTTGTTATTTGCCTAGAAATAGCTCCAGTATATAATTTTCCCTAAATTTATTCATGTACGCATTAAACAAACATGTTAAGTAATGAGTTTTAGAGGTGTGGCAGCTTTTTTTCCCTAACATTTGACAGAGCCAGGATAGCTGTTTCACTCTGCTGCCAGAATGTATGCTAAGCTAGGCTAACAATGTCCTGGCTTCAGTTTTTTAATTAACACACTGTCATGACATTGGTCTTTATCTTCTCATCTAACTCTTGGACAGAAAGTAAGAATATTTCCCAAAATGACCCACTATTATTTAAGCTTAACTGAATAGAACTGAACTTAGATGGAGAGAGAAGAAAAGAGGATGCTCATGTAACATTTATTTTAACGTTTAACAAAACACGGAGAGCAAGAGGCAGAGGATTGAGTGATGAGAAAGTGATGAAGTGTTGTACATGGAGGAAAAAAATGATACAGAGAAACAAAGTGAAGCTTCTTCCAGCCATTTATCCTGGTGTGTGGGCTCATGCTCCTCTGACAGCTGAGACAGAGGGTGTGCTACTGTGTGTGTGTGTGTGTGTGTGTGTGTGTGTGTGTGTGTGTGTGTGTGTGTGTGTGTGTGTGTGTCTCACATACTGGGGTGTATAATATAGATCTCCAGTCTGCTTATTCAGCCGCCCTGAACCTCCCATCACAATTACAGCCAGTATGTGGCAGCGCTTCAATACTGGCGTCTGCAAAATGTCACTGTGCTTCACACAACCCATCCGTCCGCAGGTCTGTCCCCTGCTAACAGGCCGCTATGTGGGGAGCCCATCTCAGACATGGAGGGTGATGACTCCCAGAACCCCCCGGGGGAAAATGAGTTGTTGCTCAGGCAGTACAGAAGCACATAGTCAGTCAGTTTTGGCCATAACCGTTATCATAAAGTATCCAGCCAGTACTACAAAGTGCTTTGGATAAAGTCTAAGCCTCATTTGTTTTTGTGGCTGCATTATTCAGGAAAACATAAGCTGTGCTTGTATTGAATATGACAAAACAGGTAAAAATCTTAAAAATCAGTAATGCATATATTTTAATAAACTTCCCTGATTTCTAAAGCAGCAGTAATTGTGTTTTTGGCCACTTGGACAAGCTTTAAACAACACTGACATATTGTAACTTTGTGAACTTGACATGGCTTCCATGTTATCAAAACAATTTCACATTTATTTATATGGACCAACAGTATCATTCACTGGGTGTCATGGATTTTGGCCACCGAAAAAATATACGTCCAATATTATAATTTCCTTTTTAGCTTCTTCTTGGTCTTCACCACCTCTAGAGGCAAATATCTGGCTTGAACATGTCACCGTGAGCGACCCTTAACACATAGTGATTTGATCTATGGTTAACATAAACATGTAGACTATTGTAATTTTAATACCATTTGTAGCCCAACATGTTTCTGTTAGTCGAAGCTTTTGATTTAGTTTACTGTGAAAAACAAGAGCTGTTGAATGCACAAAACTGAAGATAAACTGATTTGTATTAATATAAAATCTATAATGGATCTTTAAAAAAAAAAAGAATGTTTTTCATTAAAATGTTAGAGGCCTTTCTCATGGAGGACAAATGAAATGTCATTGGTCAGTGCAGTTAGCTGTGTGTGTGTGTGTGTGTGTGTGTGTGCGTGCGTGTGTGTGCGTGCGTGCATGTGTGTGTGCGTGCGTGCGTGTGACTGAAAAGTTGTGCGCGCATGCATGAGTGGAAGTGTAAGTCATTTAATCAGCCCAGCCATGACAACTCCTATTGGAAGACTGAATTGTCACACCTATTTGTCTGTGGACAATTCATTGGTAATAGATGTTTCCGAGCTGTAACTCGTGCTGAATGAAACAGTTGTTTTGCTGTGATAGAGGACGGAGCATTAGTTAATGGGTTTGTGTGGCAGGAAGCTCACGGAGATGAGGGAGAATCTTTCTTAATTACTTTTTTTTTTTTTTTACTGAAAAGTTGTCAGTATTCTTCTGACGACGCAAGATGGCAAAAGTTTTTTCTTCAGTCGGCAAACTTCGTAAAAAATATATTTTTATTCACTGCTGTGAATGAGAAATGGGAAAGTAGGATGAAACCCATTCATGCCCTGTCATCTCAAAACCAAACATCATTTCTTTTACTTTTTATTTGTGAGTTGTGCATTAACCATGTCTGACTAAAATAAATAACTCTTTTTAACTGAAAGCGAGTGCACAATACATGGTGTGGTGACATGGTGACAAGTCATTTTAAAAAGGTGGTTCCAAGAAAATGAAACTGACAATCCGGGTATTTATTTGCATCGGTGACCTCTACTGATGATATGCCGACATTTCTATTATGTGCTACTTTAGGTTTCATGTGTTTAATGGTAATTATACTTTTTTGTGTGTGTGTCCAGACCAATGATGTGGCAGGAAACACCTGGAACTGGCTCTACTTCATCCCTCTCATCATCATCGGGTCCTTCTTCATGCTCAACCTGGTTCTTGGTGTCCTCTCAGGGTAAGTCAGCTCTAAACATAAACGCACATATTCCAGCTCTGCTTAATCAAGACTGATGATTGCTGATTATAAACCCGGTGTAACTATTATAAGAATCTGCTCTGTATTTTCATCTGTTAAGAAAATCCTGCAGTTTGTTTGTGTTTGGTTTATATATTAAAATGTGCAAAAACTGGATTCATAAAAAAAATCTGAAAAAATTTAAAAATGACAAACTGGGTGAAAAGTGGATTTAAACATTGGCATCTGTGTTTCAAACTGTTGATAGTTCAAAATTATATGTTTTTTACTTTCTTAGAAGATTTATAATCAGCAGTTTATTTGCATTTTCTTCCCATTCTTCTCTTTACTAAAGCAACAAGCAGTATTAATGGATCAATAATTATCAGACAAATTAGCAGTTAGATTGAGAACATGATGTCTTGATGAACAAGTCTCGATTTTGGATGGGTCACCACTGGACCCTTTTTGGAGAATACTTACATACTGCATCTGGATGCGCTTCTGTATTTGGTTCAGCTTGTGGTCATTTTACTGGCTGCTTGAATCAACCCCGGCCTACCTACATGCAAAGAAGCAAACCGTCCACCAATCTTGAGTTTTAGGACAGCAATCCTATTGGTCTGTTAACTGCTGCACAATGGAGATAAAGGTTATCTCATGTCTTGTTAGAAAATGCTGAATTGAGGGTGAACTGAGCAAACAGATTATTCACCCCTCCTCCTTCGTCATCTAGCGCTTCTCCTTTTTACTCTGGGTTTCTCATCGGCGAGCCTTGTGTGGTGAAAAGGCCTGTGGCTTTTATCATCCTGGTCCTCTGTGCTCCTGGATCTGACATCTGTCCGTCTCACTGAGTCTGTGTTTGCAAGAAGTCTCCTCTCATCTGCTGTGACTCACAGCCCCTTGTCTCACCAGCATCTGGATGAAAGCAAACATGTGTGTGGTCATTAGTCTTCAGGTCACATAAAACCCGCTGCTGAAGGAGGAGCTTTTCTTTCTGTGTGATTTCCTAATACAAGCATGCTGTGTCAGACGGCACATCATCAATTCTGGAGCATATCATGCAGGGTCAATAGGTCTTATCAATTATAAGGCTATTATCTAAATAGAAAAAAACAATGCAAGTAGAGACATGTTATCAGCTTGTTCTGAAACTATTGCTGATGCGGTTTTTACTCATGTATTTTTTTAACATAATTCAAAAATGGCCTGTCCAATGATTGGCTGCTTTTCAGGTCGTGCCAATGGACGATGAGCTTGGTGATTGTGATCATCAGAGCGGTCACTGAAAGCTCATGCCTTTGCCAATGTCAGGACAATTTTTGGCTTGTTTTCCCATTCATGTATTAACTTATTATCATGATTTTTACTATTAAATTCAGGTTAACAAACATACACACACACACACACACATACACACACACACACACACACACACACACACACACACACACAGTTGCATACAAGGACCAGTTGTGTGTAGGTGCTGTGCTGTAATTAAACACAGTGGAGAAGATCGACACACAGAACACTTATTTCAGTTTCTTATCCTGATGCTTTTCATGGTTGGAAATAGAACTTTTGGACAGTCAGGGGGGGGGGGGCTGAAAGCCAGCTAACAGCTGTTTCGAGGCACGTCCCCCTGCTCATTTTGAGCGATTATTGTGAATGCTCTATTTCTTAAATGTGAATAATTAATGCTTTATTTGTGATGACAATTTTGGTCTAACATCACCATGAAACGTATTTGTCATCGTACTGTCATCACTCAGTGTATCTGTGAGAGAGAGAGAAAGAGAGGCGAGCAAAACTCCACTCGCTCGCTCTTTCTCTCCCGCTCATGTAACATAAACCACCTCCTCCCATTGTATCGGCTATTAATTAATAGGATGATCGGACTATGGGTAGGATCGCATGATCTTAGCTGCTTCACAGATGTGATGGGTCAGGGGTCATATTGAGAGAATCTGGTACCCTACATTACTGAAAGTCTCACTGTGATCTAGAACCACCATTTTGGATTGATGAGCAAAGATTTCACCACATTTCTCTTGTGATTGTCCCGTTTGTTCTGGGACAGCCCAAAATGTGCAGCGCTGCTTTTTAACAGTGTTGAATTTAAAAGGATTTTTGCATTAATGTGATGAAATACTTTACTTCGATGTTGGTGACAGTTAGATGAGAACATCGCTGCCTCCCTCATGTCTGTAATGTTGTTAAATATGAAGCTACAACCAGGAGACAGTTTAGCTTAGCTTAGCTTAGCATAAAGACAGAGGGAAATAAACACATAAGTAAACCAGCTGTAGCTTTATATTTAGCATACGGATGTGAGAGTGGGATTAGTCTTATCATCGATGTTGAACTGTTCCCTTCAATAACTGTGTTTGCCAAAAACAGATATCCCCATGTGGTCATTTTGCTTTGGAATTGATTTTCCAGAACATTAACTACATCACAACATTTGTTCTAATCTCAATATAAAACTGCATATGCTGTATAAGTACTATGTCTGATACATCTCCAATAGGCACAACACAAAAGTCCATTATGGTTTAACTTGCCCTCAACAGCTGCCCAGCTGTCACCTGGATCCCTCAGGTGCATGTTTAAGCCACAATATCATCTGTTTTCATGATGCAGTGTCTCACACCTTTGTTGCTCCTGTAATGAACATGATCCTGTCTGTTGCTGTGAACGCGTATGTGCAAGTTATCTCCTGGCAGACAAAAACTAACTTAGCTTTTTGATTCTAAGTTGCCACATATGATGACATGCCACATCTATTTATTCTTTCTGTGTATGAAAAAAAAAAAAATCCATATGTATGCTTCAACAGAGAATTTGCCAAAGAAAGAGAGCGTGTGGAGAAAAGGCAGGAGTTCCTGAAGCTTCGGAGGCAGCAGCAGATAGAGAGAGAGCTCACCGGATACTTGGAGTGGATCTGCAAAGCAGGTTAGAGTCGTTTCTGAATCCGTGTGAGCAGGCGTTTATGTGGTTGTTGGGTTAGAAAAACATGACAAATTGTTAAGAAAGTCAGTCATTCCTTTCTCTCTCCTGCTGCAGAGGAGGTGTTGCTGGAGGAGGAGGACGAGATTGCAGAGGAGAAGTCCCCGCTGGACGGTGCGTGGTACAAGAGGAAACAAAACCTTCCAGGTGAAAACAGGGCTGAGTATCTGTTTCCTGCTTTACCATGGTCCATCACTACAGGAGGCCAATGGTAAACCAGGCACAAAGAGGTAGTGTCGATCATTTCCATCCAAAGGTTGATGCTGTGTAGCATCCATCTGCTGTACATAAAATCATCGGGAACTCACTTCACCATGAATGTGATCTCTTTTACGTGTGGAGAATAGGTGTAATTTAATTGTTCGGATTATTGTCCAGGTTTTCCTTAAAGGACCGATCTGTGTATACACACAGTGTGTAGGGGGACATTTTAGCAATAGATGAAAATGCTGTATTTTTGTATTTCTCAAGACATTATAATTCAAACTGCTGGGCTGTTAGCTTGATACAATTGTTGATTAGACACAGGCCTGATTTTTTTTTCAGCTTATTACGAATGAATTACTTATAATATAATTGTTTGGTCAATAAATCCTTACACCAGCAAAAGTGCAGGCTTATTCACAGTTAGCTGGATACTTGCAGAGGTTTGAAGTTAATACTCCTTTTCAGAAACAGATATGTTATTTTCTTAAAAGCACGTTGAGAAATGTTGATATAGTTACGATTGTACTTAAGAACAGACAGATATTGAGAAATGATTAAGATCTGTTCATGCAGTTTCCACTGGTTGAAAAAATATAGTCAGTATAAGTATAGTAGAAATTAGTCCTGCACATGGCCCTGCATAACACCGCAACTTGTGTAGGTGTTAAACCTACAAGATATGACGTGTTAATTAGAGGACTTTAGTGGCACTGGTAGAGCCAGACCGAGATTCTATTTCTTCAAAGTAAATGATTTCTAGAAGTCAGTTTTCTGAAAATTGGACATATACTTGAATCTTTGGTTTTAGAATGATTTCATAACTAGCCCTCATGGGTTTGCAAAACACCAACAATTGATTTTCAATTTAAAGTAATTTCATTACAGCCTGTACATTTATTTTCAAAGTCCAAAATCAAAAACAGTACAATTCAGACAACTTTAACAATCAGATTATCAGACCTTCATTGACTACAACAAAATCAATAAATCTCTGATAAAAAATCTTTTCTATATAGTGCAAAAATACTTTTCGCTATTCCAGGCTTTTGAGATAATCCATTTATCATAATTAACCATTTAAGTTACCAAACTTAAAAACATAGACAGAAAGCAACCATTTTGATTTTTGATTATCTGTACACCAGAATATTTCAGGGTTTTGTCGATTTACATTATCAAATCACCACAGTGTGGAAATCACAAAAGAAAATGGGACTTACTTTCTATTTCTCCCAAATCACACAATCTGTTTTCCTCCCGAATAGTTTTGAATCTGCCAACTTCAAAGGCAAGAGAGGAGACACACCACTTCTCTGGCCTCTAGAGAAACAGGATGTAACATATCCGGGGCCAAACTTGTATTTCATAGTCATATGTGTCCTTAATTTTGTTTTTTTGACACAATGCTTACTTTTAATAGTGTAGAATTACAGTACATCACAGTTAACATATGGCTCCTCACATTAACAGTAACCCCCTATTGTGTGACTGCAAACTGGGCTGTTTGTATCCAAGCCAGCCAATTACACAGCAAGTGCAATTGCATAATCAGCACTTACGATCAGCCTGTTACTGGAGTGCTAATCATGGTTTTCACGCTGTACTCTTGTTGCCTTTATTGCAGAAAGAGCACACTGTTACTTCTGTCTGTCTGTCTCTCTCTCTCTCTCTCTCTCTCTCTCTCTCTCACTCCCTCTCTCTATCTCCTATCTCTCACCCATGATGTCAGTCCATTAGTGCTGGTGTGAGGAGGGTTAATTAGTGGGATTTACAGCTTTAGTCTGATTGGATTTGTTAACATAAATTCACCATACCACGCTCCCCAAGACACATACGCACATGGAAATGCATTTGCCAGGAAAACGGACACAAACTGTAAACAAATCCACGCTGACGACTCCAGTGAAGTGACAGCAGCCAGCGGCCGGATTTTCTCAATTAGTTACATACGAGGGATTAAAATGTCTGAATCCACAGGAGTAGAAAAAGCCATTCTGATGTTGTTAGAGCGGAAAATATGGAGTTGGGCTTCTTCAGATGAATGACAGGTATAAGTGATGGTGCACAGTGTCAATCAGAGCTGATTGACTCAATAACTAAAACAATTTATCCTCCCTCTACCTAGTCTTTTAAGAAGAAATTGAGGAAATTATCCTTGATAATATTTTTCTCAGGATGGATATTTCATTTAGAGATAAAAGACGGATGAACTTAAAGTAGTTGCTGTGTGGAATTGAAATGAAGAGTGAAGTGAAAATGAAAACTATTTCAAATTAACCTTGTTAAAGCCATAGGAAATATTTAATTCTAGTGCAGCATCCTGCCTTATTCTGTCTTGCTTGAAGAAGCAAAGACTCAGTACAAGAACCAGTTGGTTTGAACACGTTAAGATTTTCTTACGTCTGATTGTTTCACTTGTTTTGATAAAATAAGGTTTTTAAGGATCAGTCATAAAACAGAAAGGATCTGATAAGGACGAGACCTTTGCAGCGTATCTCAGCCTCACAGCCTCATCATTTGTTCTGCAGCCCGGTTCTGCCTCCCAGCAGCCCTTTCGGGTGGAGAACTGGGGTTGTAGATCTTGAGAACAAGCCCACAGCTCCGGTGACATGGGGCTGGTCACGTGACGATCACATTCATGTCGTGGTGGCAGTTTTTCATTTCCAAGGCTGGCTTCAAGCAGGAAGGCAGAAAATCTCCAAATGAAAAACATGATTGATGTCTGCTATTCATAGTTTCCAATTAGCTCACCCCTCTACTTTGCCATCCATACACACACACACACACACACACACACACACACACACACACACACACACACACACACACACACAGTATATATATCCTGCATTTGGATGAGAATTCCTCCATTGAAATTCAATTTTAGAATGCTTGTTTTGTTTTGTTTTTTTTGCTATAACAAACTTCTTTGCTTTAACAATTTCACAACAAAGAGTTTTGCATGACAGCGCAGCACCGTTCCAACATTACAATTCATTACTACATCATATTTTATTAAGACTCATACGTGATTATTTTCTCCCTTCTGGTCTCTGCTGTTCTCTCCACAGTCCTGAAACGAGGCAAAGCCAAGAAAGGTAAAAACGACCTGATCGGTGCTGAGGAGGGCGAGGACCCTTTTGCTGACATCTCCTCTGTTGGTAAATCTTGCATCTTTTTATCCACAGCCTCCAGCAGACCACCTTTGACCTTCACATGCTGTCTGTCCACACAGTCGACCTTTACAATAAAAGCCGCTGTAAAAAGCCTGTCTTCCACGCTGAACATAACCACTGAACATGTCCTCTGACTCTCTGGTCCCCATTTGTCAGATTAGTGTGTCGCGTCACCTCAACACATATAAAACATGGTGTTAAATATCTCACACAAACTTCACCATGTACGTCACTAACTCAGATTCAGCACCATGCAGATCTGGAGACCTAAAACTGTTTCTCCTGGCTGTGGAAGTATATCACCTTGAGGGAAAAGAGGTATAATTAACTTTCCCTAATTAGACTGTAAAATTAAAATGGCAAGAGAATCACCTGCAGCATATTAAAATTAGACTTTTTAATATTAATGGACTTAACAGTCCCACACAAGGACAACATGTAATTGCTTGTCTGTGGGTTGGAAATAAACAGAAGCATGATAATTGAAACCATTTTGTTGCCTTCAATTTAAAAATGCTACTTTTTTCAGACTATCTCATCTCATGATTGTTTTCCATCAAATTAAGTGCCAAGGGAATAGGTGCACTGCACAATCAAATGTGGTCTCATCTCGCTTGTTTCACACATTACGCCTGCAGTTCTGCTGCACGGCACAGAGATATTAGGTACATATTTTTTTTAATGAGCAGCTGCAAGTAAAATTCAAGGAGTGTTCAGGTGTTTTTTTTACGCTTTTATTTCTGTCCCTCAGGTAAATGTTGTTAGCAGTTTATAGTCTTAATCTCAAACATCTTTCTGTGCATATTCACAGATGTGAAGTGGAATAGATTCCTACCCAACTATAGTGTTTCAAAAACCTTTATTTCTTGTCACTGGTAGTAGCACACTCCAGACACAAATACATGTAGGTGTTGCCAACTAATTTGTGCAGTGTACGTGACCTGAGGCACAAGTGCAATCCTGGTGCAACTCAGGAAAACTGAAAGAAAAAGAAGACGAATGCATCATTGTTAGGAGGAATACAGCATCAGCAGGTGGAAATGGGTAAACAAGTCCCAAAAAAAGCCCCAGCTCAGACTGGTTTTACTGGGAGTTAGATGCTGGAACTGTTTCTTGGCTGGAAGGATGGCAGACGGTCACCATGCCAGTGAGAAAAACTTTTAACTCCCTGTGAAACTACCGCCGGTTACGGGAGCTGCTGTTAGGCTTTTTTGTAAATCTCTGGACAGAGCCAGGCCAGCTGTTTAGCCCTGTTTCAGGTCTTTATACTAAGCTCAGGTAAGCGGCTGCTGGCTCTAGCTTTGTATTCACCATACGGACATGCGAGTGGTACTAATGTTCTCATCTAACTCTCAGCAAGAAAGTTTGAGAAAGTAACTTCCTTAATAAGAAAACTGCTAAGTATTTCCCCAAAAGTTGAACACACTCTGTGACGTCACTGTTCTGGCTACAGGTGCGTAAAGAAACAAACCCAGCTGCATCCGTCAGTGATGCTAGGTGTGGTCAAAGGTAAAACAAAATGTAAAACTGTGATAAATCAACACACATGAAGGGGTTAGATCAAAAATGGCTTTTTTGTGCCTGCAGTTACAATAAAAAGTAGCCCGAGCAAGCGGGAAAGCAAATGTAATTTCAAATTCTCGATTAGAGACGCGATGATGGGGATGTTGCTCATGACGGCAGTAGGAAGAAGACAAAACACGCACACACACACACACACACACACACACACACACACACACACACACACACACACACACACACACACACACACACACAGTGATTCACTTTGTAAACTGGGAAGCTGACAAATATTTAACCTGTACACTCATACATTTCCTCTCTTCCCCTCGCCTCTTCGTCATCGCCTCCAGCTCCGCCTGGCTCTCCGTTTGGTCGGGCCAGCGTGAAAAGCGGCAGCAAGATGGACAGCTCGTCTTACTTCCGTCGTAAGGAGAAGAGGATCCGCTTCTTCATCCGCCGCATGGTGAAGGCTCAGAGCTTCTACTGGATCGTCCTGTGTCTGGTGGGACTCAACACTCTGTGTGTGGCCATAGTTCACTATGACCAACCTGAGTGGCTTACAAGGGCCCTCTGTAAGTCACACATACAAATGCGCAACATACTCACAGACACTCATTGATATCGATGGTATGTCAAACTAGTTCCTCTTGGTTTTGTTACCCTGGCCACGTGGTAAACAGACGCAGCAGAGTTCGTGTTCCTGGGTTTGTTCCTGACTGAGATGACCTTGAAGATGTACGGCCTCGGAGTGCGGAACTATTTCCATTCCTCCTTTAACTGCTTCGATTTTGGGGTAAGTCGCTGTCAGCAGTTCCACTCGGGTAGATACTAAACACTAACCAGCGGTGCCTGTTCTGTTTGGTTCAGGGCGAGATTTGATTTATATTAAATTGTTTTAAATGGCTTGTTGAAACAGAGCCAAACAGATGATGACCGATGACCCTCTGCTCTTCTCTCCAGGTGATTGTGGGAAGTATTTTTGAGGTCATCTGGGACATGATTAAACCAGGAGCATCATTTGGTATCAGTGTGCTGAGAGCCCTGCGACTGCTCAGGATATTCAAAGTCACCAAGTGAGTAAACATCCGACAACACACACACATGTAACTACAGACAGAAAGCACAACAGGATTTAGTCAGAAAAGCTTATCATTTTTCACACATCTCTTAACTGTCAGCCTTTCAACATAATACCAGATTTTCGGGCTCTTTATGACCTGTCATGATTGTTTTAGCCTGTAAATTTTCCTCTCAGTGACATAAATCAGACAGGAACACACAGACACATCATTCACACACTGCTGCAATCAAAGCTGAACTCTCCACTGATATCAGTAGCGCCGATGACCACATAACTTTTCATGTTACAGGTGAAAATGTGGATTCAGTTGAAGCTTTCAGCTACATCAGATAATAATAGAGTACTACAAGTTCAGACTTGTGTACTTCGGACTCTGAATTTGGCAAGTTTAACTTTGTAGTCCAAGCTCCCAAGGAAGCAGCGTGACCAATTTGCAGTTGGAGCAGCAGAGATGACTGTCGAGTTGGTCTTTACATCACTGAAAGCGTCATAACGAATTTTCCAATAGGCGTCAACTATTTGTATGAAATTTAAATGGTTACTTTATCGCCTGAAAAATGTCAGGCTAGTGACATAATAACAGTCACAGGATGAAAGTTATGACAGCTATGAGCCTGTCTTAACTTTGTCCGCCGCTGCCACTTGTTGACATGAAATGCATTCTGGGATTGCTCTGTAAATAAGCTCTGAGGCTATCCTCAACAAAACAGGCAGAGCGAGAACACTTTGATCCACTTCTTTTTACATTACCCAAAGCATGATGGGAGCTGTAGTCCCAAAATTCCATGAAAATTTTTTGATCATTTCACAGTAGATTTTTTAGAGAACCAAGGCTCAGAGCATGGACATGGTTGTTATATCTCTTCTTTAATTTTATTCACTGATGTGTATGTTACAGGCAAAAACCTTGCAGCATTTTTCATAACGTGTTGTAGAGAATACCATTCTGTCTTCTACCAATAGCCTGACCTGTTATAAACATAACAACATATGATATTCCTTACAATGACAGTGCAGTAGCATTAAAAATTAAAGAAGTGAAAATCATGCGAGAGTTAAAGCAAAAGTCACAGTTACTGTCATTCAGTGATCACTGTAACTGCAACTAATGAGCACATCTACATCAAAAACCCAGAGTACTTGATCAAATCTGTGTGAATCGTTTTAAAACTACATTTTGTAGATATGAGGTTTTTATGTTACATGGGTGTCACTTTTGTCTTAATTCCTTTCTCTCTGAACTGAAAATCCTGTTAGAGTTTGATGGAAATCCTTTTATTTCATTAGATTAGCTGTAATCCCGTGATTCAGTGAAACTGGCAGCTGTAGACCCTGACGCATTGATTTGTTTTATGCTACCCACAGCTGTTCCTGCCAGTGTGGTCTCTCTTTCCTCCTCTTTCTGCTTCTTTCTCTCTTTTCTCGAGCTTTGTCGTGTTATTCTGTGGTATTTTGTGTCCCCATCCATCATGTCTCTGAGCCTCCCTCTGTGTGTTTGCTGCTTTCTCTCAGATACTGGAACTCGTTGAGGAACCTCGTGGTTTCCCTCCTCAATTCCATGAAGTCCATCATCAGCTTGCTCTTCCTCCTCTTTCTCTTCATCGTGGTCTTTGCCCTGCTCGGCATGCAGCTCTTTGGAGGACAGTGAGTACACTCTCTAACCTGTCCTGCTCTCTGACCGCTCTTTCCTTCTCTGTCCATCCATCCACAAGTCATCACCGACACATATGTATACACACACACACACACACACACACACACACACACACAACCTCTCCTCTCCTCATTCTCTGTGTGTGTGTGATCCCTGGCCAGCGTGGCGGTGGTGACAGACGTGTTGACGCAGCAGGTAGCTGGCACAGAAGCAGCACTGACTGCAGCCCTTTGATATCACTCTCAGCAGGAGGCCCATGTTTTCTAATGACAGGAACACCTCATGATTCTGGGCTGGCTGCAGTTTATCAAAGGCCTGCCATCCAGCCCCATCTGACTCAACTCATGCACACACATTGTACTCTCTCTCTCTCCTCGTCAGCCCAAATCACACAGACACTGTACGGCCAATCAAGTTGATCACATGATCGCTTTTTGTGTTTTTAAATTTTTCACTATATTACATATATTAATTATAGTATCTGTGCTGTTCCGTAGTTTACAGCCGATTGGTGCATCTTAGCCCTGTGAGGTCTGAGCTAACTTTGGCAGCTTTGCTCTGTTCAGTAGGAAAGAAATTTTATAGCTAAAAGTCCCTAAAGGATAATTGTGGTTTATTTAAACTCGGATCGTGTTTTCTCAGTCGATTATGAAAACATTAAACTCAACAAAGGATATTTTAGTGCTGAGATCTGGGAAGACAAACAACACAGCTCCAATGAAGTCCTGCAGGACGAGAAACATGAGCAGGCGTCGTACACAAGCTAAGAGTTTATCTGCAGTTTATCTATCTACACCACTTTATTTGGAGGTAAAACTGAAAGCTTGCACATTTCAAATGTTTGCAATAAACCTTAATTGCAAAGGAAAACTGTGTGTGCATGGCCACGATGAGCACAGTAGGTCAAAGCTGATCCAGGAAGTCAGTCCATAGATTTTTAAGGATGTTTACAATACACTAACTGGGTAATAGTTTTTCAGTTTGTCTTTGTTTCCAAATAAGTTTAATCACTTTTTTCTTTTTTTGAACAACTTGTCTGATGTTCTTACTTTGCATGTTTCTTGCCCCCTTTGACTTTATTTATTACTTTATTCATAGTTATTATTATGTCGCCTTTTCCCAGATCTCAGCGTTTCACTTGATTTGGACACAATGTCGACATTGCCGCTTTCTTCACTCTTTCCTCTTGTTTTTAATGGGTGACCTTTAGAGTAAAATAAGATAAATAACACTTGATGAGTGCACAATGAGAACTTAGCGTACTTGTCTCATCTTGTGCTTCATAGGTCACATTTAGATACAGTGTTATTACTAATAGAAATAACACAATCCATGAAAATAAGATCCAAGTTGTAGTAAAACCAGAATTATCTTTTAAACATATATTAAAAACTGAGTGGAAAATTTGTGGAATAACTTGAGACAGAATGGAAAATAAAAACTACAACACTGGTCATTGACCTATGACCTCTGTTTCTGTTTTCCTGACAAGTGACCTCAAAGGCAAAGGAGCGAGTAGTTCAGCATTATTATAACATCGCAAAGGGAGGATGTCGGAGTTGATGGTTGTGCATACAGAGTGTCTGACTTTGACACTGGAGACCGCTGTTCAAATCCCGTCTCCATGATCATTGCTTAACCCTAACCAAGTAGTTCAAGTCCACTAATCTCAACCGTGTCTTAACCGCAGAGGTACCAACTTGATGTCTTTGAAGCAGCAGGCTGTTGCCATGGTGGCAAGTCTTACATCAGTCTGCACCATCATTAGCATCGCATCAGTCTCCGGTGATGGACAAGTGTGAGATGAGTCTGACGTCCACATGGTGCTTCCAGCCAGCCGAGCACATCAGACTGAGCACATTGTTCTCTGCAAAGAACGTCTGCTGTAACATTCAAGCTCATTTGCTTCTAAAAATGTACCAAGGTGTCAAATAATTTCAGATTTTTCTGGAGCTAAATATCAAGCGTCATTAAACAGACAATCTGCCACACATGTATTTACAGATAATGTCGCTTCACGTTTTCAGAAAGTGTTGAATGATATCAAAACTAAAGCAAACACGCGTTCCTCAGGCAGATGATGACAGTTGTTTAATGTAAAATAGGTTTTCAGCTTGTTAAGAACAAGAGAAAATGCTTTGTTATACCCAGACTTTATTTTTGGCTCAGAAATTATGTTCCTCCCTCTCCAAACACCTAAAGTAATCTCATGGTAAAATTGAGAGAATTGAAAGATAAACAGCTTGAGGCAGAGGAGCGTCTCCCCGCTGAGACTCACAGGACATCACCGACTGTTTGGACAAAAATATGTGATAAGCTCAAAGGAAATGTGCAGGATTTACTGTAATAGAATAAGGAATTTTACTGGTTGCTGCATTGTAGCTTTCAGTTTTTAGACCTTTGTTGATTAACTCTGACTTGTCAGAGATGGCATTTCATATTTTCAGCTCAGGTCTTCTTTAGTGTGTAGACTGAGTGAGTGTCCGACCTCTTGGTTGGCAGCCAGTTTACCTTCCATTTGACACTGTTGTTCTGGACTGTTTATGACATTTAATTTAATCTTTAATAAATATAATCATTGGTCAGTCCATCCAGGAATCCCTCAAAACTGTACTGCGAATTCAACAAATCCCCGTAATTTTCATGAATCTTCCCTGCAATTATTCGGTGAAACTGGAAGAATGTCACTTTCTTCAGTCGCTTAAGATTTTACATAAAAATAGTGAAATTCGTAAGCACTTTTACAAAAATCAATCATCTGGGCTTTGCTTCCCCAGAACCTGTCTTCTCAGGCAGTAGTTACTCTCAGTCTATGTGTAACTATGGTAACCTTATAAACTGAATACAGTTCATAAATCATATGAAACGTCCTGGCTAGTTAACTGCACAGGTTAACAACAGAAATGCTTTAAATTCTGAACTAATTTCTGCTCTATAAGCCAAAAATCAATATAATTTTCAATTACATACAATTTTTAAACGATGTTTATTGCAAAATAAGTGTTTTAAAATTTTAGTGCAATCACTGGACAAGCTGGACATTTTGACGAGTTGCAGCCTCAGTATATACAGTGGGCTCCCTCTTTGTATTCAGCCCCATTTCTCATTCAGTAAAAGCCAGTTTCATTTCTTGACTTCTCAGAAAGCTGCAGTGTGCCGCGTGTGTTCTGTTTCATTCCCAACGCTCTGCAGTCCCACCATCCCATTTTTTTTCTCCATTATTATTATTATTATTATTATACAGCTGTTATCTTCAGTCCACTTGTACATGCCTGTGTGTTCTCAGAGATATGTGTTGCAGTCACTTATACAATGTAAACCTGCTGCTATTGTCTGAAGGATGCAGGGGTGAGGGCAGGAGCTTGTGGGGGAGTTTGGCCTCACATGACTCTTGTTTTCAGGATTGATTTAATGAAGTCCCTGTGGGTGCTGCGTGGAAGCCAAGCAGCACGCTTCCAATCCCTATTATCAGAGTAAACAGAGGTCGGCACACACAGTCGCAGCAGCAAACCACCACCGCTGCTCCCTGCGCTGTGCCCGCTAATCCTCATGGAAGGAGGGATGGATGGAGGGAGAGGTGTGGGAGAGAGGAAGGGAGGGTGGGGTGCAGGCAGGGAAGGGGGAAGCAAGAAAGGAAGGAAAGGAGGGAAAAGAATGAGGCTGAGGTGCAATCTAGAAAGTGATGGAGGGATGAGCAATGAGTGGAGAGAGGGGTGGGTGATAGAGGATGCAGTAATGAGACAGAGAAGGACAAAGGTAGAAGGAGAGGAGCATGGGGAGAGAGAATATGATGACATACCAAGGGACAAAAAGCTTATTGAATTAGTTGCTCCTCCCCCCTCTCCTCCAGCTCTCTTCCCTCCATCCGTCACTCCCTCCCGCCCCATGTCTCCCTCATGCATGTACAGTACATATTAGAGCCAGACCGATACATGCAGGCTGATATTATCAGCCGATATTTGGTATCACAGATTCACCACATGGCCAAAAATATGGGGACACTCTACCGTTACACCCACGTGTGATTGCTGAACATCTCATTCCAAAACCACGCACATCATCTGCTGATGTAAGAGCCTACATTTCTCTGGGAAGACTGGGTGCAGGGATTTGATCCCAGTCAGCCACAAGACATTCATTAGTGTGGTCTAACACCAGTGGGTGATTAGGTCTGGCTCACAGTTGGTGTTCCAGTTCATCCCAAAGGTGTGAGATGGGGTTGAGGTCGGGGCTCTGTGCAGGCCAGTCGAGTTCTCCCACATCAAACTGGGGAAACCGTTTCATTATGGACCTGGTTTTGTGCACAGTCATGTTGAAACAGGAAAGGGCCAAACACAAACACAAACTGTAACCGCAACGTTGGAAGCACACTATTGTCTAAAATGTTATTGCATGATGTAGCATTAAGATTTCCCTTATCTGGAACTAAGGGACCTACACCATGACAAACAACCTTAGACAAAATGTACACAATTATGTACATGTCCACATACTTTTGGCTATATCATGTATATCAGTATATATCAGCATGTTGTCCCAGAAACAAAAATCAGTGGTAGAGCAGCACTAAATGTTTCACTGGCAGTATTTTGATATATGTTTGGTATTTTTTCTCAATCAACTTGATTACAACTTGGTTTTGTTGTAGTTATTAAAATAACTAACGTTCCTTTTTGAGTTTACTGTTAAGTGTCAAATACTAAATAAAACTGTCAACTGTAAAATATTTTACATAATTATGTCCTCATCACAAAATGTTTTTGTTTCGTGTCTTCTAAAGCTATTAAAACCAATATTGGTATCGCCCTCAAAAAAAACTGAATCGGTCAGGATCTAGTACACACACACACACACACACACACACACACACACACACACACACACACACACACACACACACACACACGCATGCACACAAACATATAAGAGGATCTGCTCTGAGAAGGAGAAACCAGCTGTCATTTTTGCAGACGGTCACTGTGGTAACTGTGCTCCACATCCTCTCTTTAACTCCCCTGTTGCACCTCTTCACAATAACAACAAATTTTGTGGTAGAATTTCAATGAATGTCACATTTTCATGTCCTTGAAGTGAACAATACTGAAGTGAGATAAGACAGAGATGTTAAGTGATGTCCAGATAATGTTGCACGACAGGCAAACATTTAAATCGCTGAATTTGAAGCAGGTGAAATCCCCAGCATCTGTTTTCACACATTTAAAGAAACGCATACGCATCATAATGTAACTGTCTTCAATGTTTTTTTTTTCTCCATCTGTCACAACAACACGCATCTGAAATACCTTGTACATTGCACTCAAACTTGTCTTCAGTGTTGCCTCGGTTTGTAATACGTCCTTCTTCTGTCCAACCCAAAAGTATTTCTTTTCTTTTCTTTTCTATGAACTGACACTTGACACTTGAAATGATGACTGCTCAGCAGTGTAGGTTATTTTCAGTTGAATGACAAACCCATCCTTACGCATCTCTGTGTCATTCTCTCATTGTCTTCTTCAGTTTCAAGACCACGGATTCAGGTTTTGGCAGGTTTGTTGGGTCATTTGGGGGCTTTCTGCAAACACCTAGATCCTTTGTGTAGAAAATGTGCATGTGTAATGAAAGTAGTGATGGCATTAAGCTGGACCCTTCTGTTTACTCTCAACAGAAACCACAACATGTTAACACTAAATATTTCCATATCTGTGCTATTGTAACTGTTGTGAATTCACTAGTGTTAGGGTCAGATAGCTGAATCCACTTTGGATCCAGTTAGACTGAATACTCTGATTCATTGACCTTTGAGGCCAAATCTCTATTGTCTTTTATTTACTCATTTTTGTTAGCTGTAGAAGTTGTGTGAAAGCAGTTTTTGTCAAATAAAAGAGATGAAAAGATTGACAAATAGTGACAAAAATTTTAAATTGTAAAGACCAAATCTTCCATCATTTGTTCTTAATCTGTTTTTTTCCGTCATTGTGTTTTCTGTCATTTTGTCTTTTCCCCGTGTTGAAGTGTGTTTCCATGCAGGAGTGCTTTTGTGTTGAGCCCAAAACATACTGGCACTGTGGGGGGTGCGTGTTTAAACCCACTTCACACAGCTGTAGTTTTGAGACGTTGAACCATCGACACCCTAGAAGTGCGCCACGTTTTTTTTTTTGTTTGTTTTTTTTCTCAGACTAGCTCCCCTGCTTGGCATATCCAGGCTATACCTTGTCAGCTGATAGCATCTCTTCTTCTGTGGTGTTGTAGCTGTCACAGTGGACAAGGAGAGACTCAAATACCCAGATCCCTACAACTGACAGTCAGAATTATAAAGGTATTTTTAAAACAGACCTTTCCTTGTGAGCAGACGTTGGCTCTGGAGGTGAGCAATCAAATCAAAAAGGAGAGAATTCCTGAATCTAAACATCACACCAGTTTGACTTTATTTGCGTTATATTAGATTGTTAACATGCCGTGTGGATTTGTGGACGTACAGCATCGCCGTTCCTTCAATTGTGCATATGACGTGTGTCAAATCATGCAGAGACACGCAGAGACAGTGTGTTTTGGACTTGAAAGTTGGAGCCGTGGCTTCCTGGTGACTGGTGTTTCCTGCTGCTGCATGTCTCTCTCCCTCTCCTTCTGTGTCATGCATTATCGATACAAGACAGCTCCCTTCATCTATGAATATGCTGTTCTCTACCTGAAGCTGTGATGAAATCTGAAAAACCCACTTGTGTACTCGTGTTGTACTTCTATCTTTGTGATGACCTGGTTCTCACTTTATTCATTCAAAGGGCTGTTTGAGTGTTAGGAGTTGGGTTTTAGAGTTAAAGGTCCCATGTTTTCTATTTTTCCAGTGCTTTATTTGAAGTGTTGATCCACAAGAAGATATATTTGTGGTTTTAAGAACTAAAAACCGTCTCAGTGTAGTTTTACATCTCCTTCCTCAGGCTTCTCTCTGGAGCTCTAGTAACAACAGGTCGGTGAGCCAATCAGAAGAGAGGAGGCTCTGAGCCTCTCTTCTGCTTGATAAACAAAAAAGACATGGACATCTGACTCTCTACAATATGGGATTTTTAAGGTTAGAATTGGGTCCACGTTAAAGTTAGGACCTGGTTTTTACCGTCATATATTGCACTCACCAAGTTGTATTTGTACAACAAAGTGTTATTAACGATAGAAATAATAGACGTAACAACAACAATCAGATCCAAGATGTATTGAGCTAGATGCAACCTTGAAGGTCATTGTGCCAATGAAGGTCGTCACAAGCATAGAAGTGCAAGTGTGTGTGCGTGCGTGCGTGCGTGCGTGTGTGTGTGCGGGTGCGGGTGCATTGTGATGGAACAGTAGACAATGAAAGTGTTACAGACAAGGAGAAACAGAAGAAAAGCAGCTGTGACTCAAGTGTGAATGTGTCTGTCTCTGTGCTGTGTCATGTTTCTCTTGAACAGAAACATGTATTGTTGATTAGACGGTTCAGCAACAAGCTCCTAACATTATTAATCCACATACTTTTTCCAAATTTTCAAATTTTAATCCTGACCTTTAAAATAATGACATTTCTGTATCCTCTCCTGAAGTGCAGGTAGAAGCCATTAAGATCTGACTGGGGCAACATTTTTGTTGTATTTTTGTCTTTTCTCTCTTTGTAATGATGTTGTTTTCATTCTGATTCTTTTAGGTTTAACTTTAAAGATGAGACACCAACAACAAACTTTGATACGTTCCCAGCGGCCATCCTCACAGTGTTCCAGGTAAGGACCCCCCCGACACACACCTGCACAGTCACACTAACACACACACAGAGACGGAGACACACAAGGTTCAGAAGTGTTCACTTCACACTTTCTGAATAAATGAGAGAATATGGACTTTATGGAAAAAGAAAGAATGTTATCAGTCATTTTAAATTAAGGGAAATGACTGGTCTGTGTACCTTCTGTCCCCTAATGAGCTCGTTGATAATCCTTCAATTAGTCTATGCTCATAACCCTTCACTCTGTAAAGTAATTTAATTCTGCACTCTGTGAGATTTGCAGGGGCTTTACAGCCCACCCGTGTCCCCCGGCACCGCTCTGACTCTCTTGTCTTCCTCAGATTCTGACTGGCGAAGACTGGAACGCCGTGATGTACCACGGGATCGAGTCTCAAGGAGGCGTTCGCCGCGGCATGTTCTCTTCAGTCTATTTCATCGTCCTCACACTCTTTGGAAACTGTATCCTCTTTGACATCTCGTAATTAAAACTGAGATGTACGTGAGAGAGCCGGGAGGAGCAAGTGACGACGTGAAAATGGTTCAAGGTTTGAAAATGGTTTTAATTCTTTGCGGTTGTGATCATCAGCTGAGTGTTGTTCATGAAACAGTGTCTATGAACAACACTCTCAAAATCAAGCGTGCTTCACGTTGCAACTTTTAATATTCAGACCTTAAATCCTCAAAACTCGGGTAGAATCACTAACTAAAGCCCCACTACAGGCTGATGAACAAACCCCATTAAAATGAGGTACTGAACAGAACAAGCAACATAGTGACAGGTTTGCCGTTCCTTGTGCCTTATCATTTGCGGAGATAAAAATGTTTTCTTGAGGGAGCTTTGAGGGGAAAGATCATAAAGTCATTAAAATCAAAACAGGTTTTCTTCCTGGGAGCATGAATGTGCTCATGGCAGTCTTCCCCTTTACATCATGGGGTGCAGTGTCTTTTGTGCAAGGTAGACATTTTGGCCACAGGGTCGCATTAATAGGACGTTTATTTAGAATACAAAATTAAAAAGGTTCATTCTCTGGTGAGCATAAATGTGTTCAGCAGCAATAATGTTCCAAGAATTTATCTTTTCTTCCATCAATTCACCAACTACACGTTCTGTTGACTTATGATTCTCTTAAAGGCGTGGAAAAAATATTTTGCTAATCTTTTTGGGCGCTTGAGAAGATAACTCCAATGCCATCTGGGACTGTAAATGAATCACATATCTTAACAGCTGAGTGGAGGCCGTTGTCAAGACTAAGATATTGTCCTGACTCTGACAGACAGGCTGACGGAGTGACCGAATCATCAGTAGACCTTGCTCCTAGTGTGGTGTTTCATCACAGGTCATGTACTGCCCATGTGTATTTTCTCCTGAGTCCTGCTGTTATTCAGACACCCTCCTGAATGTCTTCTTGGCCATTGCTGTCGATAATCTCGCCAACGCACAGGAGCTGACTAAGGTGGGCCTGGACAACCAATCCAGATGTTGCACTTGAAGACATTAATAACACATAAAAATATAAATGTTGTTGTATTTTTTTCTACTTCCCAGTAAAACATGTCAAACCAGTGCCTGCCCAGCCCAGCTCAGCATGTGCACATGTTATAATATGAATGTATTTATTTGTCTTGGTTGTCTCTGGCCAAAGGATGAGGAGGAGCAGGAGGAGGCAGCCAATAAGAAGCTCGCACTGCAGAAGGCTTTGGAGGTGAAGGAAGTCAGCCCGATGTCGGCAGCCAACATCTCGATCGCTGCGTAAGTTTCCGAGAATCTCCTCCCTCTGGCAGCAGCTCTGTTCAGTCGCGCACCGGAGATAAATGTCAGTGTGACGTCCCTCTGTATGTTCTTCCCTCTCAGTC
Organism: Seriola dumerili; assembly: GCF_002260705.1. Lineage (NCBI taxonomy): Eukaryota > Metazoa > Chordata > Actinopteri > Carangiformes > Carangidae > Seriola > Seriola dumerili. Next base: position 4,981,415 of record NW_019174336.1, read on the forward strand.
TCTAATGTCTATGTCTACTGTGTTTGATCTGTGTACGTTCTGGACTTCTCCTCATCCACTGTGAGAGTGCTCCTGCGGCGCTGCCTTGTTTATAACACCCCACGTTTCCCTTCTTCACAAGGAGAGGCAATTAAGGAAGCTTCAATCGACAATACATGCTAGTTCCTGCCAGCTGTTTGTATTTCATTCTTGGCGCCAGTCTTAGTACATGCTTTGCCCTTTTTAGTGGCAAAATGTTGAGATAATGTTGCAGGATTCAATGGGGGTTTGAAAGTTCATGTGGAACCAGACAACAATATGATATTTCATGGCTTCATTGAACATCCTGAGCTTCGTTACATGCTGCAAAAAACAGCGTTTCATTTTCAGATGATTGTTCCAGGTCTGAACAAGCAAGTCATTGAAATGTGTCCAATGTCATTACTACAACAAAACAGCTCTCAGCTCATTTCAAGTGTCTTTTAATTATTTTATAAGCGTAAACCTTGTAGATAATGAGGGGAGAATACAGCAAATACTCTGAACAAGGTCTACTAAGCCACCTCTAGTCCAATATATATATGAATAGATGAATTATATGTAATATTTAAGGTACCGTTTGGAGTTTTTGACCAATAGTAGACTAGTAGCACTATGGAGAAATGTTTTTGCGAGCGGGCCAGCATGGATGTAAACAAAGCAGTATCTGACATTTAAAGAATTGGCTTTGCCAATGTTTTATGAGGAAGTAAATGCAGCATTGACAGGCCATGAGAATACACACAGTGTTTTGGAGAGTAAAACTGAATGTAAATATTACTGTAAAGAAAACTCACCTTTAATCCAGAACTAGTATGGATACCACCTTAACACAAATTAATAAACTTAATAAAAAGTTGAATCTATATATCTTCTTCATTACAGTTTCAAAATAAGAAAGCCATCATATATATACAGTATATATATCTTTTATTCCCTGGACTTATTTTGAAAGTTGAGAAGATGAGAGCTATTCATCGAAAACAGAGAGGAGCAGCAGAAGCTTGTGAGCAAGATACAAGAAAACCCTAATCTTCTCTGTCAGACGCTCCCATTTTCTCTAATGTGATAATGACAGGGATGTCTTCATGAACGCAGATATCTGCTGTCATGCTAAAACTTTTGACCCGCCCCCTCTCCACCACAAGCCTGTGACTGACAGGTCTGGGGTCTTGTGTCAACCAGGAAATTAATTGCGCCTCCAAATTCGACCTATTTTTAGAGCCTTGATGAACACTGAAATTATGAGTCCGTCAAGAGAAAGCTGCTGTGAAAACTGGAGTGTTTTCATTCTTACCAGTGATTTATAGCTGCATTATGTAACGCTGGAGGTTACAGTGAGCCTTTTTCTTTGATACTCATCTGCTCTGTTAATGTGGAACAAAAGCAATAATGCACACTGTCTGTGCGTGTTGCTCACATCAGATGGATTTCACTGATTGCGTGTTGTGTAACTCTGCACAGGCCTTTGTGTGATGTGCAGTTTCACACAGCCCTTTATCCTTTTGACAAAGTGTTCATCCTCGATTCACACTGACTCCTTAATTGCCGTCCTCCTCACCAAGAAATAGGTCGGTCAGGCTGTAGAAAACGATCAGCTCTGGTTAGCTAACCGTTCCAGTCTTTCTCCTTCTTCACCGTCATTACTTTTATTATGTGAACCTGTACATTACTTTCAGTGTTCTCTGAATATTTTAATTTGTACATTGAACAGTGTGGTAACTAGTGAGTGAGCTCATAAGCAACTGCTTTTATTTTAAATGAACTGTTTTATGTGGATTCTGTGTGCTGTCTCAGAGAAACTCAGGGTTTCATTACAAAATCACGACAGACTTTTGAGGAATAAAAAAAAAAATTGACATTGTAGAAAAGATTTTTTTTACAATGTAAATATATTTAAAACTAAAAAGAAAATTACTATTAAAGTGTCATTTCAATAGCAACTTTATATTTTATTGTTTTGGAATGAAACTCCTGAATGTTTTTTCAGTTTCAGTTTTTTATTATTATAAAAATGTACCAGCTTCTGTTGCCGTTGTGTTATTGAAGTAGTTGCACAGATTAGTCCTTTACTGTAAAAGAGGAGGGGACAGGTGGACACACAGACTGACAGGCAGTCCACCTGTCCCCTTCAGATTTGTGTCTCATTTTTTCTTTTGTTTTTGTTCTGCATGTACAGTTTTGTAAAGCAAAATCGAGATGCACTCTCTCGCAGGTCGTCCATCAACAGCATTCAGTCACCGTGAGTTATCACTCTCTGTTACAATATTCTCCTCCTCTCCTCTCCTCTCCTCTCCTCTCCTCTCCTCTCCTCTCCTCTCCTTTCACTGTTTCCTCTCCTCCCCTCTCTTTGCCTCCTTCCATCCTCTCCTCTTCTGTTCCTGTTCTTATCTCCTGTTCTGGTTATCGTCTGCTGTTCCCTCTATTTTCCTTGTTTCCTCTCCTAACTCTTTGTGTCATCTCCTTTACCTTTCCCTCCCTTCCTTTCCCTTTTTGTCTCTCCTCTCCTCTCCTCTCCTCTCCTCTCCTCTCCTCTCCTCTCCTCTCCTTCTCTCCTCTCCGGAACTCCATAAAACTAAATTATAGTCTGTCATGTCTTCATTGCTGATAAAATGAAATGTATTATTTTGAAAAAAACAAAACAGAAAAACACACTTATATATAAATAGCATAAACACATACCACACTTAAAGCTATAAGGCCAGTGTGAGTGAACTTCTGAGTGTAAATCGCTGAGGCAGAAACACAGTTATGTCTCCCTCTGGCCTTTACCAACCATTGTGTACTTTGTTGACGGCTGCAGATCTTCAGCGTTGGCGCCTGCAGTAATTCATCTTTCGCACTGTGCTCTCTGATGTGACTCATTTGTGTAGAAATGTTTAATTTCTCTGAGTGTTGCTATCACCACAGGCACTTTGGCATTTCCAGTCTGTTAGTTATCGTAGGCCCCAGGACATCACTTTAAAAGACGATATGATCCAAGGCCAAAATTAAAGGCAACGGCCAGCTGTGAGTTTGCTCTCCTGCCCGGCGATCCGCTGTCTCCATCGATTAAAATGCAGATGGCCAGAGAGGCTTATTTAACATCTCACCTCACCGAGATAACACAAATTCATTACTAGAGATAACTTTCATTTCTTTGACATTGCCCTTCTTGTGTGTTTTTCAGTGTGTGCATGCGCTGTGTCAATATATCTCACAATGGGAATTCCTCCGTTCAGCGCTTCATCTCTCACTTTCCTTTCTGTATCAACACTACCTGTACGTCTGTTGCTCACTTGTCTGTGGACACCTGTCCTGTGTCCTCTTGTGTCTTCTGTCTGTCTGTGTCCTCTGTCTTTTAGGAGTTATTCTGTCTACTCCTCCCCCGCCCGACGAATCTTGAGGTACAGGTGACCAGATGGAACAAACTTAACTTACCCATAAAGCCCCATGTAAATAAATCATACTGTGCAGAAGCAGTATGCAATGCCTTCACACATGTCAGATGGAAAAATGAACACATCAAAGGATTTCTTTGATTGTGTTTTGGACTCTTGTAGAAAGTCCCATGTTCAAAAAGACCATACTAAATACAGGAATGGCAATCACCCATAGCATGTTGATCCTGCCTGCACCATTCACACATGACCTGGATCAAACAGATTATTTCTGTTTCACTTTAATTGCATGTCCCATTAGATCAGAGCTGCACATGACAAAACATGATATTCACAAAATATAGAGAAGGTAAACGTTAGGCACTTCTAACTTTGCCTGATAAAGACACATAGTGAATAGGAGTAAATAAAGACAACTTTGTCTCTGCACTACTGTGCTTTCCATTGGCCCATAACACGGCCTCTTACGCACAGTGGATTTAACTCGTTAGTAGTTTTATTTGGGGATATGGACACAATTCATCCTTTACTCTTTTTACCTGTTTTTATTAACTTTAAGTAAAACAGGTACTGTGCAGTCATACAGTAGTAGTATCTTTATGCTGTGCTGACACATCAGCAGATATGCCGGCCTACTGTCTGCAAATAAACTTGAGAGAAACTTGGAAGATCATCACATGAGCTGATTCTTCTGCAGAAAACACAAACATACAGTAGCTGTAATTTGTGCCAGTACATCCTTGTTTTTCAGACTCTGTCGGCAGATTTTGGTTTTCTTCTGACACATTGTTCCTCATTATTGACATTTTGATGGGCACTGTGATTGGCTGGCACCATATCAATCGATATCAATATCAATTAAGCACTGTAGGTAAGTGGTCATGGAAGATTGTGGACAGATTAAGTCTCATTTCTGATTTCTTTTAATGTTTAATTCAACTTGCTCCACCAGTTTTTATAGATTTTTTTTTTTTTTATTCGGTTCAATTTAATCAGTTAATCAATTAATGTTTATTGTTATGCACCAAAACACCAAAGCGAATTCCTCATATGTGAAAACCTACTTGGCAACAAACCTGATTGTGAGTCTGATCAGTAGGGAACTATAGGACAGCAGAGGCCTGTGGAGTGTGACTTGAAGTTCAAGAGACTTTCAGTCATTAATAGTGTCTTAAACAACATCAATTAGTTCCTTTTATTTTAATGACGTCATTTTTAGAGTAAGATTAGTTTAACTTTTTTATTAATCCCACAACTGGGAAATTCACTCACCACAGCAGAAAATAAACATCTATGGAATAAACATCTATGGAAATATACATAAAAAATACACCAAATATACACCAATATACACCCAATATACACCAATAAATACTATATACACAATACACACGATATGTACATGAAAAAGTGCCAGTTTGCACATGGTCAGGAAGAGCAGGAGTTGCGGAACCTCTCCTTCTTACAGCGAGGATGTAAAGGTCTGCTGCTGAAGAAGCTACTCAGAGACCCTACAGTGTCATGCAGGCGGTGAGAGTTGTTGTTCATGATGGATGTCAGCTTAGCTAACATCCTCCTCTCACCTACTTCCTCAATGGAGTCATGGGATATTTAATGCACTGTATCCCTACAGCTTGATATTTAGAAACCTTATTAATATCAGTGTGTCATTTCAGCTGTTGTATGGATCTGTTTTAGTCTGTGAAAAGCTGCTTTGTGTCAGTTCTTCAAAAGGAATACATGACAACACTGCCAAGATTAGTTGTCCTACGTCTTTTTTTCCCACCCAAACAAAGCAGCTGCAAGTCCTTCAGGAGAAGATAAACTTCATCACGTTACTACACATATTTACACACTTTGGAGCTAATGCAGGTTAAATCGGCTAAAATCATGCTAATAAAAAATTACCCCACCAAGGCAAACCCTGATACGTTCTTCATTCTGATCACCACTGGTGAAAAGTGTATCCCAGGTTTATCCCATAATCATAATCTTATGTCTTCGGAAAGTAAAAACAATCATGTTTTTGTTACTGAGGATTTGAACTACTGTCTCCATACAACACTCAAGCATGGTAAGTGAAAACTTTACCATGGGGAACATTTGTTGAAGCATCCATAGACTACCTCATGTCTGGTTCTTTCTCAGTTACTTTACTTTATTAAGGGCCTGATGAGTAGATGATTGTGTGGCTATGGATGGATACTGTGGATAGTGATGTTCACCTAAAACCCATATGAGAAAAGCACTCATGAAGTCGAGGTAAACAAAAATGTTTCTATGTCATTGTTCTTGATCTTTTCCTGTGGGTTTGATCCTGTGTGCAGTAAGGAGCAGCAGCGCTCAGCAAAGGCCATGTCAGTGTGGGAGCAAAGGACCAACCAGCTGAGGAGACACAACATGAGGGCGAGCAGCGAGGCCCTGTTCAACGAGCTCGACCCAGAGGAGCGCCTCCGCGTGTCCTCCGCTCTCCACCTGCATCCCGACATGAAGACTCACCTGGACCGGCCGCTCGTGGTGGAGGCCAGGAACGGCGACAAACCCAGCAGGCCTCCTGAAGGAGGACGGGAGGAGGCAGGGGATCCCCGACAGGATGGGGTCGGAGACAACCTCCACACGCACTCCAGGAAGCATCACCGCCACCGCGACAGAAACGGGGAGAGCAGAGACGGAGGCGACGGCAGAGGTGGAAGGCACCACATCCATCACAGCAGGAGCAGAGATCACAACACCGACGGTGCCCAGACGAAAGAGAGGAGGGGGGAGAGGAGCCAAAGCCGCGACGGAGGGCAGGGTCACAGGCACCACCACCAGGCTGGCTCGCCTGAAGAGGAGACCACTGACACGCAAGGATTAGGGTTAGGAGAAGAGAGGGGACACCGCCATCACCACTCCCATCGTCCACCAAAAGAGGGAAACGGGATGATAGCGAACGGTGCACAGGGAGAGTGCAAGGGGAGGGGGGGAGGAGGGGATAGTAATGGAGAGAGGAAGGCACGCTGCTCTCGCATGGTCAGAGCTCAGTCGACTCTGGACGGAGACGACTATAAGAGGAGCAAGAATGGAAGCAGAGGTCATAGGTAAGGCTGCACATGCTATATGCTCTTTATTCAAGTTGTTTTTAATATGTTCCTGATATTGTTGATGATATAAGATGTTTTTTCATATTTAATAATAATGACTTCCTAGTAGCCTTACATTAGACTTGCATATTAAACGATTCACACTCATTTTAAATAAACAACGGTGCCTTTTTTTTTTCTAAGGGAAAGACTTTATATTTACCGCCTGGGACTTGTTTTTGTTTTTTGTGCCGTTGCAATGAATTTTTAGTGTTTAGTGAGAGTTTAGTGTTATGATAAACGGTAAACAATAATGTCCCAATTTATGAAAACAAGATGCAGCTGATTAAAAAAAACAGCAATCTGGGTCAGTGAACAACAAGTAATAATGATATAAATGATGTACTTTCAAAAGTTCTCAGCTCTCGGCCTCGCCTCTGAATAATAAGTGACAGGTTAGAATAAGAAAATAGAGGAGCACTTGTTAGCTATCATCTCGGTGATCAAACAAGAAACAACTTGCCCTAGTTTCAGTGATGAAAGTCTGAGGAATGTTTGAGAAATGTGGATGGTTAGGAGGAACACCTTTCCGCTCATATACAAATATGAAGATGGATTTAACTTGAGGCAAATGTTATGTGGGGTTTATACCTTTGGCAACCAAAGTCTGCAGTATCACAATATGTACTGTGTCTAAATCACACAGGACGATGTAATTAGTGATGCCTCTTAATGCTCTAGCTCATAGTTTCACCTCGCTCATTGTGGTGTGACACAGCCGTGGATCAGTTAGTTTGAGACGCACATCGTTTCAAGCTTTCTGTACAATAGGCGTCAGATCTCTCCTCGAAACAGCTATAATCAATAGTGTTATGAACATTAGGTCACATGACCACTTGTATGTGTCAGGGGTTACTCATACTTGGCAGCTGCCCTCAGCTCTATGGAGATTTATAGCGTCTTTCAGCTCATTGTTTTGGTTCACTCTCAGAGCTCTTATCAGCAGCGTTTCCAGACACAACAGCAGCTGTTTGCTGCAAACAAAAAAAACCAAAAAAAAACAACACAGATAAACCCACTGTACACTATCTGCTCAGCACCAAACGGCAGACAAACACAGTAAGAGAGTAGCTGATAGTAAAGCATTTAGCAGCTAAAGTGTCAGACATTTCCCTCAGGAGTTGAAGCCCAAAAGCAGAGAGTGAATAAAAGGAGAGTGAATATTGGACTTACAGCCATCAGATGCGCAGAAACGCGACTCCAAATGAATGCTGATGTTGCTTCATATCTGCTGGATGAGTAAATAACAAGCTGTTTGCTAACCAGTTCGCCCTCTCAGCTAAAAGGCGATGTCAGTGTTGTGATTTCAGCTTGTTTCAGCTGCTCCATGCGGGGAAAAAAAAATCAATTATTACTGGCTTAAGGTACAATCACATTACACATTACACAGTCAGTGTTCACTCCGTCTCCAATTCACTTCTACTGAAGTTCCCAAAATGGTAAAATTCAAGCATGCATTTTGGTGCAATCTCCAGCCAACTGCGGTGCACTTAGAAGTCAGGTCAGGCCACTGATGCACTGTGTTTGAAAATGGGCGAACTTATTAGTTTTTCATTACCATGTAAAGTGCAGCATTACATTACCAGACAACAAACAGCAGCCTGGCTCTCACAGCTGTGATCGCTCTGCTCAATATTTATTTATTCCCCATACTGGAGCTGTAACCTCACAGCCTTTTTCAGGGGTGAATGTGAGTGGTTTCATTGAACAGAAGGCTAATATGACTGCACTGATCGGACAAACAACCATGTGGGCTGTTGATGGCCTTTACTTGTGAGCTACATGTGCTGGCTGAGCTGGAATCATCACATTTCTCATATAACTGTTTCTGAATGAATCTGAGGTGAGAAAACAGCCCTACAGATGCTTGCTTAGTTTTATATCTTCACTGCCTGTTTTAAATATTTGTTCATGAAGTGGTGGTGTAACAGCTTGTCATAATATCATGTAAACGCTCCCTACAGCTTGTGGACTGGCCTGGAGTGCACCTGACTTGGCCGGTGGATTTTCTAGACTTTGATTTTGTATTCTAAGACATTGTGCAAGTCTAAGCAAGTTTTCACTGTGTGTTTGGATAGCATGGCAGTAAAAGTCTACTTCTGCTTTTGTCGGCACATAAGTTGCGGCCCGTGTCCCAGGAGGGCGGACAAACTTTTCTCACAAGGATCTCATTTGGCAGAAAAAGCTTGAAGCATCCTGAGAGCAGAGTGTAACGATGCCCGTGATAAGACCCGCATCTCTCTCCCCAGGGAGAGGCAGCCAGATGCTGAGGACAACGGCCTCGCCTCCACTCCTCTGCAGCCAATGCGCAGTAGCCTGAGTCTTGGAGAAAAGCAAGAGGATGCTGACAACCAGAAGAACTCCACCAGGGCCAGCCAGGCTGGCCTCAACAGCAACGCCATCCACATCCCCGTCACCATCACTGCCCCTCCAGGAGAGACCACCATCATACCCAGTGAGTGCTTCATGTCACGGTCATATCAAAGAGGGAAGGATAGGGAAGGTTGACGGAAGAGTTTTATTTTGAAGTTTTGGTCATTGTTCATATTGGTTAAATGATGTTATATATTACAATATTTCCACTAGTCATCACTTTACGAGAGTTATTAAGGATTATTGAGACTAATGAAGAATGACTCATCATCCCAAAGAAACTGATGAATAAAATATTATTGTAAACACTATCGATGATGTCCAAATGTACCAAAATAAGGACCATGTTGCCAATATCTGAATTGCCCATTAAAAATCTACCAATTGATAAAGCCACAAGCAGTTTATTCTATTATAAGTCTAGTTACACTTGGATTATTTGGTCACGTTTCTGCAGTAACTCCAGGTCCTATTTTTATAATTTGATGAACAAAAAGAATAAAAATTAAACACACAGGAAAAGTCTTGATGTTTCCCAACGCTTCCTGAAATACTGTTCATGCTGTCTGTATAACAGCAGCTTAATTCTTTTTATATTTATTTTATTTACTCATTATTTATATTTAAGCTATGTGTTTGTTTTTGTACAAAGTTATCATCATATCACACCTCATGCTTAGTCTTGACCCTGCAACCATCATCTTATGAGAAATGTAAATACAAATAACTCCAAAAAGCCTGCCTCCTGTTACTAATGTTTGTTCCTCTTTGAGCTAAATGAATATATTTATTTTTCCACACCAGTGAACAACATCGACTGTGACACTTTCCGACTCAGTGAGGAGAAGAAAGATCTGGAGGAAGAGGAGGCAGCTAATGGGCCTCGGCAGATCCTCCCCTACAGCTCCATGTTCATCTTCGGGCAAACAAATCCGTGAGTCATGACAGGGAGGTGGCTGAGGAGTGACGTGAAATTAAATTAATAGTTTGGGTTGAATTAACAACAACAGAAAGCTCATAAATCCCATACTTTATTAGCATTTTAACATTTACAGTGGGAAAAACTAACAAAAGGCACATAGTGAGTTGAAATCTATAGATGTATCAGCCCCCAAATTATTTAATTCACCTACCTTGCCAGTGCAATTCTTGAAACAAAGGGCCATATATTATACAATAAATGTTTTGCTTATTTCTGCTACCTCCAGCTATTCATCATTATTTCCACAAGAAACGTATCGATCATACTTGTGTTGAGTAGCCGACTGAGCCTGTTTATTTTCAGTTAGATACAAAAATGATTGCACAAAAAATCAAACTCCTGATTTGTATTTAATGTTGAGAAGAGAAGGTGACAAATATTTATCCATTTCTTTTGAAAAGGAACATGTATGTAATCTTAAAATGCCACATGTTTAGGTGCGTCTGGACTCTAGTAGGGAAAGAGCCAGAGTTGGTGCAGGCAGGAGTCGTCTGTATCCCAGAGCTGGGTGAAAGGCACCAGACTGGTGTTTGGATAGTCAGGAGACTTTGGCCCATCAAGGATGTGTTGAAATTTTTCCTGGAGAGCAAGATGCTCTTCTCTAATGACTGCATGTCACAGAGAGGAAGGCTGCATTCACTCCACCATCTGCGGAAAAACCCAGACCATTCATTCATTTGCATGAGGACACTCTGTCGAGGCAGCAGTGGCGCCAACACAGAGGGTGTTGCCAAAAACTCACAGGGTGGTCCGGCAAAACGTTGAACCGGACCACAACGAGGCGTTATCCTGCAATTCGCTGCTGGGGGCCAATCAGATATCAACCCTGGTAGATTTCTTTGTCGCGTCAACACTGTTTTGCTGTTTTACTTACATTGTTATTATTGTGACCAGAGATAAAATATTTGCTACTATAATAACTTTCCCAGAAATGTAAAAGCTTGTCTCAGAGTATTATAGACATCTGATACGCTGATAGATCATGGATTCCTGAGATGCTTTGGGGACATTCAGTCCACGTGGGCCATGTTCAAATCCTCCATCACGGAGGAAACCGTCATCCTACTCTTGTGTAACTGGAGTGTCCGCCGTGATGCAGTCCTGCTGGCTTCAGTAAACCTGACGTTGCACTGGGCTGGCTTGCAGCAGAGTGTAAAGTTTGTCAGTCCTTCAAATCCTAGGCCGTGATGCTCTTCTGGAAAAAGCGCTCCTTTTGATGATCTCAAGATCTTCTTCATGAGTCAAATTATTCATCCCAGAAAGTGCAGACTCTGTTCACCTTAGTGCTGTATTTATAGAAACATACAGTGTAAGTAACATGTTCTTCATAGAGAAGTATTTATTTCGAGGAAGTTACAGGTTGATAGATTCAGTTAAAACACATAATGAACCCAGATAACCCTGAGTCACGTATCACTGAGGCTGATGCATTCATCCTTTGCCTTTTATGACTGTACCTTTGTTTGGACATGGAGGGATATGCATGTTGTCTGTGGCCTGTTACTGGACGACTTCACCTGAATATATCTAATGAGCTGTCACTACTCGGTGTGCACTTTGTACTGTTGTGTATGTGTGTGTTTACATATGTGTGTGTGTGTGTGTGTGTGTGTGTGTGTGTGTGTGTGTGTGTGTGTGTGTGTGTGTGTGTGTGTGTTGTGTGTGATCTTGCAGGGTGCGGCGGCTGTGTCACTACGTGGTCAACCTACGCTACTTTGAAATGTGCATCCTGATGGTCATTACCATGAGCAGCATCGCCCTGGCAGCCGAGGACCCCGTGCAAGCCAACGCACCGCGCAACAACGTGAGTCAGACCAGCATCCAGACTTCATAAATAAACATCTGGAAGTATACAACGAACACACTGGTTGCCAGGCAGGCACATGGACGCGCAGACCAGCGTTTGCATGAAAATGTGCATGTTCACATAAGCGCATGAAGATTCGCACACAGACACGTCCCATTTTGTCAGTCTGGATGATTCATTCGGACTGATTGAGAAGTCCTCGCTAACAGGGTTTGACAGTTCGCCCATATTAAGAAACAAGCAGTAGGAAGCACAAGAAGCTTTTTTTGAATCGTTTTTTGGTAAAATGCAGACAGTCTGACACGGAAAATTTTCTAACAAAACGCCCAAACTGGTGCATATCCAGTTTAGCAAAATGTTTCCGTACTCTTCATATCCCTGCATGACATGTTAGCTCATGTTGGGAATGAGGAAGTAATATATGCACACAGACACGAGACTTGACTTTTTGCATTTTGACAGACAAGCACAAGTAATTAACATTCAAGTCAGATGTGCGGAGGGAATCTGAGGTGATGTTGCGCGTGTGTGTTTGTGCGTTGTTTATCCGTGTGTGTTTGCTCGCGTGGGCGCTCAGGCGATGTGTGCTCGTGCAGGGGAGTACAAAGCTGACAGAGTCTGAGACCTCTGACAGGGCAGAGGAACATGTTGTGCATATCTGGTCCGCACACACACACACACACATACACACACACACACAGACAAACACACACGCACGCACCAAAGTGTCTTAAACTGAAAGGATCTGTCACTGGATCTGTACATGAGTCATCTCACAGCATATTTCGTTGCGCTCTGTTTTTGCAGGTTCTGAAGTATCTGGATTACGTCTTTACTGGAGTCTTTACTTTTGAGATGGTGATTAAGGTGAGAAGACTGGAGGTACACTTTGATTCGTGTGCTGAAAAAAAAAAAAACCCCGCAAAGTAAAGTTTTGGTAATTTGCAGGTCAAAGAAAAATCCAGGTTGGGATAAAAGGGGTTTGAAAATTGAAAGTTTTTTTCAGACATTTAGGTCAATCAAACGCTTTCTTCCTGCAGTTGTGACTTGCTTCATGTTGAGATGTATCATTTTCAACAAAATTTTAGTTTGGTTTTAGCTTAGCTTAGACATCTCACCGTCTTTTGACTTACTAATCATCAACTCGGTGCTTATTGAGAAGACTGGCACACAGTGGACAGCAGCACTGGCGTTGCTGATAGGTTTTTTGGGGGTTTTTTTCTTGTCAGTTGTGATAACCTAACAACCCGCTCTAATGTCAGATGCTTTAGATAATCAGTACTTTGAGTCACTGCAAAAAAAAAAAAAGGTGCTGAATATGAAATCCAGAGTTCTATTAAAGATTTGCACAAAGTAAGAAGAAGGGAGAGATCAGAGTTACCTTTAGAGAAACAAAGAAAATCTCAGCGACATCTTGTATGATTTTCTACATGTTTGTATAACTCTTCATTCTGTGACTCTAGATGATTGACTTGGGACTGCTCCTGCACCCTGGCTCTTACTTCCGCGACCTGTGGAACATTCTGGACTTCATCGTGGTCAGTGGAGCTCTGGTGGCCTTTGCCTGCTCGTAAGTCAACGTTTCTGTTATTCCCGCGTTTCTTTTCTAATCACAGCAGGGCTCTAAGTATATATATTTTCAAGGACAAGGCAAAGAGCAAATCACCGGTTGTGCTGCCTTGCGGTATTTTAAGCCACGGTTACCTTCTCTCTGGTGTCTGTCCCTTGATCAGGCTAGCAGGCTAACACACTGGGGCGAGGTACCCCTGCTCCAGTGTTTTGCTCAGACAAACAAATCCATTGTGATCATCCAATTACTCCCCATGAACTCTCAGGCTTTTGTGCTGCCTGGGGTTATTTTGCCGACATGACTATGTCAAACTCATCTTTCATTGTTACATAAGGTCCCCACAGCCCCCCTCCCTGCTAGTCGGCTAATGGGCCATGCACCGTTTGGCTGACAGGTTTAAGGTTCAGGAGGGGACAGAAGGAACAGAGGAGGTGATATTCTTCATTTTAATTGGAAGTCTGTAAGCTGATTGTAACTCCAGCATCTCACTCTTGTGTTACTGTAATTTAACTGTAGTTGTAACAAATGACATTTTTCCTGTGAAGGTCTTTGTTATTTTAAATCACAACTACTATCACATGATATTTCCAAGTTTTGTTAAACAGCAACAGTTTGTGCTAAATCTCCTGAATGTGTTTTGTCTCATATGTGTTGATCTTTAAAAACAGCTGTCAGGGTCATTATTTTGTATATTTGGGTTAAACATTAGGTGGTTTAATGATGCATATACTACACCTACTCACCACATTCAGAAAGAAAAGCTGCAGCAGTTATGCACATGTTGTTCCTCACACAGCTGCACATGTTTTGCCTTCTCTCATGACTATTTTGAACAGGAAATGAACTGGTCTGTTTTTCCTGTCACATTAACTACATCTTGAGTACCTGTATTTATCATAAAGTGGCAATAATGTAATGTAAGTGGCAAGCAAGTAATAAGCACTCAGTTTACAGAACTCTAAAATGCTGGTACTGCTTATGAGTGAGTACTGGCCCAAATCAAGCACTGCTTAGGTCCATTAGTTAACTAGCAGCCAAACATATAGTAGTGTTGATACCATTACCTGCAGCTCAGTATACCTCACACACAGATTTAGAAATTATTATGAGATTATTAGAGAAGAGATGTATATGATTTCAACTTCTACCTTCCAGCCAATTGGAAATAAATGTTATCTGTAGCTGGAGAGTATAAAGGGAGGTGATGTGTCCCTTGATGCATGCTCAGTCTCTAGTGATCACATATTTTATTTCAACCAGCGCCGTCAGTGATTTGGCATCTGCCACTATTTCACATATCATGTCCTGAAACTCTCCAGTTCTTCACCTGTATATCTTTCTTTGTAAAACGTTGTGCTGTTCTGATTTCTTCTCTTTGGCCAGCTGTTGACTGATGCTTCTCTCTGTCTTTTATCTGTTGCTGACTCTGTCTCTGTCTTCCACTTTTTTCCTTCTTTCTTTGTTTTCTGGCTTGGATTGCTTTCAGGAGCCTTATGGGGTAATGCCTGCTCTCTCTGCCTGTGTATCGCTCTGTCCATGTGTTTGTCTTCCTGTTTGCGTCTCCTGCTCTCCTTCCTGTCCTTCTTAGCCGTTGTAAATTGCAGATTTTATACAAGTGTCTGCAGCAGTCTTTGAACAAATGTCATATTTAGTTATTTGCTATTCTTATCATCACCGCCACAGTCACGATCAAAGATACTGGCATTTACTCTGTTTGTGTTACATAACTGTGTTTGTGTTACATCTGTGTTCAGGTTGCATAAGTGCAATTACCTGTTTTCCATTTATCAGATATGTTCTATATGTGTTAGTAGGAGCAATATACATAATGCACAGTGAGGCAGCACAGTGAATAAGGGAAAATCCTGAACTGTCAGAAACAACCAAGGTTGAAGCTTTCGTAAGAGCGGAAGGTGTTCCAGGATATTCATGAGTACAAAGGATCTGAGTGCTGCTGTCTGCAGCAAATAAACCGATGCTAATTGAAAGCTATTAAACAGAGTGAATGGTAGCTATAAACCATTTCTTATTCATTTTTAGAAGCTAGGTATAATACATATGCAGGATAATGTAACTTTCATCATTCTGTCAGTATCTTTCTCACTGTTCATTTATAAACATAAATAATACTTTAAAGTTCCTCAAAGTATAATAACATCATCCTGTTTAACAGGCTTGGTCCATTATGTTGTGGTCCTGCTTTGATAGATGTAGAGGAGTGAGATTCACTCACATCAGATCAGACTGAACCATTTCCTCTTCATCCCTCCCTCCCTCCCTCCCAAGTTCACTTCCTGTCCAGCCTTTTGTCCCTCCTATCGTCTCCCTCATCGGCTCACTTTCACGGCACATCAGCGTGTATCAGGCTACGTTCACATTGAAAGGCTTAGATGATGATTCTGGTTTCTTGCAGCGTGCATCTTATTTGGATGTAGATCTGATTTTCAGTTTTGATAACACACTCAATAAGTTAGTTGCTGTGGTCTAGGAAGACGGGGACTTGCATTGGATGCAATAACAAATATGAGCAATCAGACTGATCA
This sequence comes from Seriola dumerili, assembly GCF_002260705.1. Lineage (NCBI taxonomy): Eukaryota > Metazoa > Chordata > Actinopteri > Carangiformes > Carangidae > Seriola > Seriola dumerili. The sequence goes on from NW_019174336.1 coordinate 4,997,210, forward strand.
GATTTTAACCCTCAGGTCTGATGAAGAAAAAAACAATGAATGAACAGTAAAGTTATTTACCAAACCGCCGTATGCAGCTAAGAAACCGACTTCAAAACATCTGTCGTTTCAGCAAGTGTCCCAAAACAACATACTATGTTTACATGGAAGTGACAGAGCTCTCTAGTGGCCATAGTAATTATGACGGGAGAAAAGGAGAGAGTCGCGTGAAGCCATAGAGCGACAAAGTCCGTGTATGGAGGAGGTCAGGATGGATGGATGTGTCAACAAAACATTTGTCAAAAATCACTTCCAGGTGTAATTCCAGAAGGCATGGACATTATGTTATTTAATTTGGAGGAGTTGTCAGTAAATCTTGGTACCAGCGCCAGTGTCATTCACACGTGTCGCCATTTTTGTAACAATTTTCTTGTCACTATATTTCTGGCCTTTTTTCCTACCAAGAAAACAGCCACCTTCACTGAGTATAGTATCGCTGAAGATATCAGAAATGTGGAAATGAGTGTGATTCATAGTTCTTCAAATGCGGTAAATGTAAAAGCCAACTGGAAAAGTCAGATTCAGTGGGATTTTCCTTTGTCACTGAAACAGATGTGAGCCACATACGAGGGACAAAACGTGACTTTATTTTCTGACCTGCAGTGTGAACGTAGTCATACAGTGTATTGTTCTCATGAACAGTGTCCTCTCGTCTTTGCTTCCCTCACAGTGAAAAAGTGTCCATCGCATCATGATCATCCTCTTGCTGTAGATTTGATTTATCCACATGTTCAGACGCATAATCCCTATTTCATTTGAATATTTTATCCGACTTGTCCAGTGCGTCGTTCTTTCACAGGGTGATAAGTTTAAGTGCTTTTCATTGTGCTTTGATGTTGTCAATTTAAAGGCCGAATAATGTCACTCTACCTTCATGTCTGCGTGATAACTGCTTAATATGTTTACTTTGCTCCGCCTTTCTTTACATGCTGGTTTGCCCTGTTTGTGTGGGTGGTGTAATGTGTGTGTCTGTGTGTCTCTCTGTGTGTGTGCTCATCATTGCTTTTTCTCATCAGATCGCAACAAAGCGTGGCCAGGTGGGAACTGTCCCTATCTAATCTAACTTTTGCTTATTGACCCACTTGCCCCCCCCCCTCTCCCCCCCATATGTGAAACAGAGAACACTCCTCTTATCAACCTTCCCAAATGAACTTCATCCCAAGGCGCTTGGGATATGACCATGACTTCCCTCCCTCCCTCCTCCCTCTCTTCCCCTTTTAGAAAACTAACCTCCTGCCCCAATATTAGGACATCAAAACAAAAAGACAATATTGGGAGCTCCACCTCATAGCTTTCAGAAGACCAACATATAGCTACAGACATGCACCAGTATGAATCTGCACTGAATATCTTTCCACCTGCAACCTCTGGTATCTGTTTGTGTCAGAGCTAAGTCGTCTTTATCTATCGTTTCATCTTCATGTGAATCTCCTTTAATCACGACTAAAGTGGGCTTAATTGGTCAAATTGCCAAGAGATTATAGCCTGCAGCTCCATCCGCCTCCCTGCCCTTCACCTACATCCTCTCCTTCTTTATACAGGGGGAAATCGACAAAGGATTATAGCTTCTTACCTGGATTCACCTTGACTGTCTAGTCTGTGTGTATGTAAAGAAATTAGTTATAGATAGCTGTTTGTTTTTTCATAAATATAATACTGTATGGAAGCCTCATCATTATTAGAGGGGGATGAAAATATAAACCACCTTTCACCCTGATTTTCTGCTGCCAGTAATTGAAAGTAAAGAGCAAAATAGAGAAAAAATGCAAATGAGCTGCTGATTATGCACAAGAACAGTTGAACTACACTGTTAGTGCTAGAAATAATATTTTTGAAATCAGATTTCAGCCTGGATTTTCATATTGTTTTAATAATCATAATAAACTCTGACAAAGTAATATAAAAAAAAGAAATGAAGATAATGAGACCTAACTATTTGCACATACATTATTCAGAATCCACCATGTAATTTAATCCTCTGGAAAAACGTGGAACTGCTGGATAAAAGGATCCTCGTGCATCCTGTTTTGCTGAGGCGGTAAAGTGCCTCTGATTGGACATCAGCCCTTGCGTCCCTAAACAGGAAATGCTCCTTGCTCTCAGGAGGGGCAATCAGTGCTGATCTACACCCAACTGATGTGAACACACGACCTTGCACCCACAAACACACACATACACTCACTCACACACACACACACATTACATCCTCCTTGCCCACAGCGCTTCTGAAAGCTATTGGGAGACTGTTCTTGCCGTTTCAATGTGTTAAGGTCCTTGAATAGTGAGGACTGGCATTGACTTTGCAGATTGCATGCCAGGGAAACCGAGTCATCTGAGCATGAGAGCTGCATGCCATTTTGTTAGACTTAGAGATTTCCACTGAGAAAGGAAAAGGCCCCCAGGAGCTAAAATGTATGGAACCATGCTTCTCTCCTGTTTGAGCTCCATCTTACCTCACCACTTAATAGACTTTTACACACATGAAGTGTTGATAGAATTCATTACTCTAACTGTTTCTCAACCAATAACAGTGAAGCTTTGTTTTCATGAATCCCTCAGTCCCTAAATATTCTCCGCCAGCCAACCAGGTGTCTTTTAAATGAGAAATTTCTGCAGCACTGACTTACTGATCAAACCTGTGTGAGTGTGAGTGTGTGTGTGTGTGTGTGTGTGTGTGTGTGTGTGTGTGTGTGTGTGTGTGTCAGTGAGTTGGGGAAATTTAACACAACTGGCTTTACAGGGTGGAAGACTGTGTCAAATGTAAATGTTCTTAGTATGATAATGCTTTATTTTACAGATCCCTTGCACCTTCCAAAGACAGACAATTAGAATAAAGAAAGAAAGAAAAAAAGAAAGTACAGTTTCAGTACAAAAAAATAAACAAAAGTGCCTGCATTTCATATCAGTTACTTTCTAGTAAAGGGTCCTGTAAAACAAAGTGTTCCTTAAAGTACTGTGGAAACATCCCCCCCTTCCAACTCCCATCTGAGTGATTGTGAGCAGATGTAGGACATACATATTTAGTGGAAGGATGAGTACACTCAAAACACTCTGAGTAAAGGCTGCATGTGTCCGTCTAATACATTATTAAACAGCACCTTTTTACAGTTGGAGTAGAAGTGTCCCTTGTGGATGAAAACATTGGTTGGTCAGTATTTCTACACACGCTGGTGTAAGGAGCGGTGGGGCCTCGAGGGGCCACTAACAGGGCTTTTAGACTTGACGTCTTCCTGGTATCCTAGTGTCCTTCCACACATCCTTCACACATGAAACTGTTGCTGTTGCACATCCACAGATATTTACACACTTCTTTAAAGTGAAGAGGAAACAAATGAGAAATCCTTTTTATCGAGAGCGGCAGTCACTTTGTCTGTTCGTGTGACTGATTAATTAAAAATTCCTCTCCCACTGTCCTTGGCCAATGTCAGTCTCTGAGTGAATGATGGCTCAGCTGTATGTTATTAGCATAGCTTCTACTTTTTAAACCCCCACTCCCACCTCCCACTCTGTGAGCAGTTAACACAACGTGCAGCATCAGCAATGACTGACAGCAGTGGTTCCTGCAAAGAAGCTGCCTCCTGCACCAGGGGCTGATTCTTTGTGCATTTACTCTCAACAAGTATAAGATGGTTGATGTTATTCTACAGAAACGGCATGTTCATTGTGTGTGACTGGTATGTGCAATATCGAGACGGCCAAAAGAACTGAGCGAGAGAAAGAGAGTGAAAGGAAGAAAGGCAGCTTAGGGAGAGAAAGAAATAAGAGAAGGAAAGTAAGATAAAAAGAAGGGCAGAAGGAAGGGACAAAAGAAAGGATGAAGAAAATTACAAAAGCAAGAACAGAATCCAGGATATAATGAGGGAACAAAAGAAATAAAGAAGTAGACAAGAAAGGAAAGAAAAAAGGTCAGAAGAAAGGAAAGGTAGAAAAAATAAAGGGAGGTGGAAAGAAGCTAAGAAGGAAAGAGAAGGAAGGAGGGAAAGAAGTATAGAAGAGAAGGAAAGATGGATGTAAGAATGAAAGAAAAGACAACTTGAAGAAAAGAAAGAATAAAGGAAAAATGGAAGGAAAGAAAGAAAAGATAAGCATGGGAAAAAGGAAACAAATGGATATTAGCAGCGTTTCACAAGTGTTTTTTCTAAAGTAACATGTAGCTACAGTCCTCACATGAATGTGCTGTAGAAGAAAATAAGTAGTAAAGTGTAAATGTACAGTGGCAACATCCCGAACATATTTACAGTACCGGAGTAAATGTACTTTGTTACTTTCATGTCTTAACACATAAATCTTGTATTGTAGCATGTTTCTGTAAAATAACATTACACACTCACATGCATGTTCTCTACTAACAAAATAACAACAGCTATTCCTCGTACACAGTGTACCTCATGTACTGCAGTCAGCTCTTTTTACTGGCTGGGGGTGGGATGAGAGGGTTTACATGATTATCGGTTACACTACATCACCCGGACTGATTGTACTCTCGCTCTGCACAGAGGGACGAAAGGCAAGGACATCAACACCATCAAGTCCCTCAGGGTCCTCCGAGTCCTGCGGCCACTCAAGACCATTAAACGGCTGCCCAAGCTGAAGGTACCGTAATCCAATCTGTCACCCACCCAGTCCATTCTGAGAAAAACAGAACAAGGGAGCAGCTGGTGCAGAAGTCGGTGACAGTCGCTCACACTATCATGAATCAAATGCATTTGCAGGACTGTTTATCAAACAGGAATGGGTATATGTGATTTAAAACAGATGTGTTTAGATTGGTTATAAATCAGATTCATATATAGCTCTCTCTGAAAGATTGGAGCTGTTGGACCTTTGGTTGCGTTCTGGGCTGTGGAGGGACGAGAGGAGTTATAGTCACACAAATTGGAAGTAAATGACTGAATATTTTTTTCCTTTACTGAAGCAATTCTGTGGAGGAGGCTTATTGAAAGCCTGCATTTCCCAGAACGCCCTCCTCTAAAGATTTGGACACAGATACAAGAGGTCAAACCACTGAGAAAATGTGTTTTGAGGTTCAAACACTCACACAGCTGTACTGAATTGGTTCACAGCAGCAAAAACAGCAAAAATTGAGTAAGAATGAAAACACAGCGTCAAAATGATCCATAAAAACCTCTCAAACCACCACCTGTATGGTCAGTATGAGCCACACACTCATAAATTTACCAGAATATGCATAAATAGATCATTAGCTTCTGTTTGTCTGTAGCATAGTTAGCTGTTTACCTTTGGAGCAACCGGCTATGTTAGCTAAACTATTCAAGAATGATGAATGCTGACAGCTAGCTGGCTGCTAATGAACACATAACTCATATTCTGGCAAAAATATAAACATTTGGAACATAGTGAACATAAACATAGAAAGTGGAGATGTGACATTTAGATTTTACTTTTTTAACCAGGAAACTGAGTCACCATCAGAATTGATTGTCACGTTAGAGTGACTATGTTCTCCACCTTTCAAACCTACAAGTAGGCAGCTGTGTGAAGATGGAGGTGTAATTCTTTACTTTCTTAATCACCATTGGAAATACTGTCACTGCCGGTTAGCAGTCAACTCCATTTACACTGAATATGCTTGTGACGTAGTGTAGTTTCAGCTTGTGAAAAGTTGTAATTTGTCTGTGTTTGGCAGAACCTGGCTTGATTTTTAGTGACTGGTTTGGGTTTTTTTTTTCGATCATTCGGCCTGTTTGAAGCTCAGTTAGCTGTGACATTACAATGTGTTGACTGCCATTCATCTCTTACAGCTGACAAACAGGCATTCGATTGAATATGAACCATTTTTCGTCGTAGTGTTTTGTAACTGCAGAGATGAAGTCTGATTCTATCTGGTGTTTACATTTATTTTGCCCTCATGTGTTACATAAAATGTACTGAATTTACACACATTTACATCATTTACTGCACTTACAAAAAAAAAAGAAGCAAAGTCCAGTGTTTCTACTGTATATTAACAGAAGTATCTTCTTGAACTGTGCTCAGAAGAGAGCCATTAAATCTGAGAAAAGTGTACAGAACTCAAAGTATTACAAATCTTCAGTATCAGAATCTGAAAGTACTTATGGTGAGCTGCACATCAGCAGAACTGAAGATGCTATTTTGCCACCTCTCAGATAATAACAGCGAAATTTTAATATTATGTTTAGAGACAAATTAGCCATCTCAGTGGGGGTTGCCAAACGTGCAAAATTTCAAATTCTACAGAGTGAGAAAGAATCTCAAGCAGAGTGAAGTGAGGAATCCGTAATAATGAGAAGATGCTGTCGTGACCCTCATCAAGGCGAGACCCTCAACTGTTTCCTCTGACGCAGAGATGACAGCTTCCCTCTGGTGCGTGAAGGCAGTTGATCGTCCAAAAGTGATGGATCTGACAAAAGATGAAAGATCTGATTGGAGTAATAGAGGCAAGATGATTGAGAGAGATCAGAGCTGGCAGACAGACACGCACCCACAACTCTTGGATACTTGGACAGAGAAGTTTGACGGACAGGCTGGTAGAGGAGCGGTGAATTACGCTCCATCCTCACTCTGGAGACAGAAGCCTCGATGGCGGTCATTCATGCAGCAGCATATTCATTGGTTAGATTGCATACATGTCAGGATACATAGACGAAGCACTTTATCTCACGGACAGATCACAGCGCAAGCTGACAGAGGGAAATCTCTGGAGAGAGAGAGTGACAGGTAGAGAGGCACAAAGACCGACTGCGTTCATGTACTCAGGAAGCAGTTGATTTTGTAGTTTGCAGGCCATAAGACGTCTGGACATCTAGGTTAAAATAAGGCTGAATTTGGTTTGAAGGTAGGTTTTTAGATGTCTATGTTAAATATAAACATTGTTTCAACAGCATTTACTGAGTATTTCATCATAAAGCAGGTTCTAGTTACAAATTGAAATATAGTTATTAAGTAAAGTCTTTCTTTTGGCCAACAAGTTCAACTTCAGTCCAAACAACATCTTCTGATCCGGTTTCATAAAGTTTAGGCATCTAAAACTACTTGGATAGGGTCAAGTTCAGTTTAGGTTAAGTTTGGGGACAGATCCAAGTCATGGATAAATGAAACCAGTGTTAAATGTTGGAATGAGACAAAGTCTCAGTGTGAAACTCCGACACATTTTTCATCCACCCTGAAATCCACTCTAAGAATAACATCGTGTTACTTCAGCGCTTCTGACAGACAACAGTCATTATTTACACAATCACAAGAAGTTCATTGTGAGAACATTTTGAACTGTTTGCCTTAAGAAACAGTGGTGTTGTTTTTCTGGTGAGTCTCTTTCCATCTTTTCATCACTAAAAAAAACATGTTTACAGGATAGGTACTGTACAAAGTGTGAGCAGAGTAAATGCATTTGCCTTGGGAAAACATAAATTACAGCTGATGGGAAGGTTTTTCAATCAGGCACAAAGCTTTTTAAACAAAATAACCAGATTTGATTTAATCATGTTGCACTTAGGTTAATAGTTTGTTTCGAATGAGCCAGTTATGCTCCGTAAAGCTCATAGAGCTCATACTTCTACTCATACATGTTAGAGATGTTTGCCAATTTTAACATATGTTGAATCACATTATCATTTGGAGTTGATGCTTTTTGATTAAACTTTTTCTTCAACTGAGGCCTGTTGTACTCAGAATACACTTCCTGTTATAAAAAATGAGAGTAGGGGTTTTGAGCTGCAAGTGGTATTTTCTTTAATACAATTTTTAGCCAGATTTCTGCCTTATGAATTTTTCATTTCACTCAGTTTTCATCTGTATTGAAACGAATTGTAACAGAAAACAAACCAGTAACAGCTGGCATTAGCCTCCTGGGAATGTGAATGTGCATCAGTGTAGTCTCTTCAGAACCCTGTGCAGATATGTACGTGTATTGAGTGTGTGTGTGTTTGTTTGTGTATAAATATTTTTTTCAGGCCGTGTTTGACTGTGTTGTAAACTCTCTGAAGAACGTCCTCAACATCCTCATCGTCTACATCCTCTTCATGTTCATCTTCGCTGTTATCGCCGTGCAGCTGTTTAAGGGCAAATTCTTCTACTGCACCGACGAGTCCAAGGATCTGGAGAAAGACTGCAGGTACGTCATCCAAACGTACCCTTGTTAATCTTCCATTCCACTTGTTAAACACTCTTAGTTGCTTTTTTCCTCTTTTATTTTAACTTCCTGGTTCCTGTATTTCACATTTTGTGTCCTTCACGCGTTTTGATCATATTTCGTGTGACATTTCGCCTGAGACTGTTTCTCCATGCGTCTCTCTCTCAGGGGTCAGTTTCTGGACTACGACAGGGATGACATAACAGCTCAGCCCAGAGAGTGGAAGAAGTACGACTTCCACTACGATAACGTTCTCTGGGCCTTCCTGACGCTCTTTACCGTCTCCACCGGGGAGGGCTGGCCATTGTAAGTCCGGACTGTCGACCTCCACGTCACTTTATGTGGACAGCACCTTTCATGCATAAAATAACACATTAAGTCAGCTGTACACACAGTGGTTTCCAGCCTGAATATGAACCATATATATGTGTGTGTAAGGAATGAAAGTAAAGAATGAGAGTCAAGAGGCCATTTTACAATTTGTAGCTGATAATCAATGCTTGAGTATTTGAAGCATTGTTGAATTATCTAATCTTTTCCATGTTTGAATTTCCTTCAGTGATTTGTCCCGAAACACAGTCGGCACACCTGCAGGCAGACAGCACCGTGCAGATTAAACCCAGCTGATTTCTACCAGCCTTAATTACTGTGCATCCTCTAAAGACGCAATCAGGGCCCATTGCATCCCTGGCTTCAGTCTGCCTCTCTGTGCCTGAGCTAAAGCACCATGAGCATATTCATCAACATCATCATCATCATCTCTGTCGAGGGCCGTTGATGGCCCGTTTGCTTATTTCATTCATTGTAAATTGTTAAACTGAGTGAGCCTGTCATGATCGTCTACATTCACACACTTCTAAACAAGTAGTGACAGCACAATAACACAGTGACCACAACTGAAGTTTACATTAAGATAGACAGTATTTAACAGTTTGGGAAAATGAAGAAATTATACTTTGCTTTCTACAAACACTTGACAAAAGTTACATCTTATGCTTTTCTATAATTAGAGTGAAGTACTTTTATTCTGACATGTTTAATAACAAAAATCTGAAATGGCTTCAGTGACAATCATGGTAATTCAAATACACCATTGTCATGTTTTCTTGGCGAGCACTTTCCAAAAGTTACAAAGTGCTTCACTCACAGCAACGAACTATAAACCAGCTTATGGAAAGTGTAGAGACAGAGCTCAACAAGTCTGTGCCATAAAGTACTTGCTGATTCCAACAGCAGGAGAGCTCTCTCTCCTCTGGCTCCCGTTGACACCTGTAATAATCTGCGAGTGTGTAGACTTGGAGAAAGTACACCGCCATATCCTCTGCTCAAGGCGTGCAGGGCTCCTGACTGTGCCTGGAAATGGAAAATATGGAGCTCTGTAACTCTCTAATTGAAGTGTTATGGAAATATTTTTGTAAAAGTCTGACAAAATAAACGTAGAGGGATATGTCCCCTCCAGGAAGAGAACAGAGGAAGGACCTGAATTCACTGAATCTCTACAGATATTTTTACCAGGCATCACTCCGCGTTTTTAGCCTGGTGTGTATTTCTTACAGGGTCGGTTGCCTGTGAATCTCTCATCAGGTCTCCTTCTCCCTTCTTTTCAGGGTCCTGAAGCACTCTGTGGATGCTACCTACGAGGATCAGGGCCCCAGCCCGGGCTTCCGCATGGAGACATCCATCTTCTATGTGGTCTACTTCGTGGTGTTCCCCTTCTTCTTCGTCAACATATTTGTGGCTTTGATCATCATAACCTTTCAGGAGCAGGGAGACAAGGCCATGTCGGAGTGTAGCCTGGAGAAGAACGAGGTGGGAGAGTGGAAAGAGACGTAGTTTCTTCCCCCACCCTACATGCAACCATAACACACACTGATTATCTCTGAAGAAGTAGTAGCTTCTGAAAATGTTTGTCTCATCCATCACAAATGTTGTCTTCATTAGAAATCAGAGCATATGCTGATCCACTTCTAAATATCACTTGCAGGCAAATTATATCTGACAAGACTTACAATTCCCTCAAACAGAATAAAGTCCTAAAAAGGAAAACAGTGGGGTTTATCTTCCCTGCTCTCTTCATCTCCACTTCACAGGGACTTTGTTAAAATCATGCTGTTTTTTTTTTTTTTTTTGTTTTTTTTTTGTCTGTAAAGTATTGGCTGGTGATCAAAGAGCAGCTCATCTTTTGATATTACAAAATGTTTAGACAATCCTCTGGTGGCTTGCCAGCTGTCTTTTATGTTATTAGATGTAATTTCCAGCGCTTTTTTTCTTCTTTGATGAAAGGTGTGAGAGGATTCATACACGGGTCTGTTTTTGTTTTGCTTTTTCATCCAACAGAGAGCTTGTATCGACTTTGCCATCAACGCCAAACCGCTGACGAGATACATGCCAGAGAACAAACAGTCCTTCCAGTACAAGATGTGGAAATTTGTGGTGTCGCCTCCGTTCGAGTACGCCATCATGACTTTAATCGCCCTCAACACTGTCGTGCTGATGATGAAGGTCAGTGATTCCTCCTGCTAATGAGGCAAAGCACCGATTCCTCTCAGATGCTTCTCAGCCAAAATAAAGTAGTGCAGTGATACTCATTCAGTTCCCAGTGTGATACAACACACTGTTGAAATATTAAAAAGGATTGCAAGAAACTGTTTCCATAAATCTGAACTATTTAATAATTTAGTTCTAAAGGCGGAGATGCAATTACAACAGCCACAGTGGTCTGGCCTTGAGACATGGTCAACAATTAAAAATCAAACAGCTCCACAGCCAACACACCATTGTGACACTTCTGCCAAACACTGCCTGCTGCTCTCAGAGAGAAGAGCTCGTGTCTTGGCAGTTCCTTTATTCATCTACTCAGAGGAGAAAATCTGTGAGGGAATGAAAGAGCCAGTGTGTAACGCAGGCTGGTGACGGGGAGGAGCTCCACGAGTGAAAACAACTTCTACATTATCCAAGGACGTTTCGAGTTTACTTCTTTTTGTTGGGTTAGATTATTATCATAGTATCCTATGTCGTTTTAAATCAGGCAGCAGGAAGAGTGGAGCAGTAAAGAAAAATTTGAACTACTGACTAACCTGTTTTTATTTATTTATGCTGTACTATTAGGTGACTTTAATAACAGCACTGTGCTGTCATCCATAGATCTTTGTCTACTGTATTTTTGTCTGTCCGTCGGCACTTTGAAAGGCTGCTCATATATACTGTTTGAAGGAAGTTCGACATTTTGGGAAATGTGTTTAATCGCTCTCCGGTAGAGAGCTGGAGAAGGGAGAAGATGAATACCACTCTCATATCTGTCCTTTAAATGTGAAGCTACAGCCAGAGGCTGGAGACTGGCAAACAGGGAAACCGCTAATCTGGCTCTGTAACTAAATCTTCTTACCTCTAAAGCTCACTGATTAATGCACTATATCTCATTTGTTTAAACTGTACGAAAACAGAGTTTAAAAACTATAACAACAATTTTGTGTATGGGTGTTTCTTGACCTGGTACAGTAGCCTCCAGGAGTTTTCACTGAAGCTCAGCCACATGTGTGCCTCCGGTAGCCAGATAAGAAATCCAGTTTCACCAGGATTAGTTTTTAAATGAGTTATTTCAAACAAAATGAACTAAAACTCCACGAGAGAAGGTGACAGTAACAAACCTAAAGCTGTTTGTCACCTGCCAAAAACACCAGAAGAAAAGAGGATGGAGTAGCCAAACGTTGTGTAAAATATTTAGTTAACTAACAACTAGCTAACTAGCTCATATCCAGGACTGTGATGGAGAGTTATCAGAGGGAACATTCACTCAGACATTCCCACGATAAGAATACAGACTCAGAGAAGAGAAAGAAATCTAATCAGGGACCTTTCATGTGGGAAAAAAGGAACATAAGTTCACGACTTTCTTTAAAGTTTCTTCCTCACCTGCTCTCTGCAGTGCTGCTCAGCATCAGTGCGCTCAGTGAGCCACAAGCTTTAATCCAGCATATACTGTGTCTGACAGTATTGTTTGCATTTCCATGTTATATTTTCTTTCTTCCTGTGACACATGAATTCCTGAGTGACTAAAAGTGGATGAGGGCTAACGCTGAACAGAAACTAACACAGATACACGGCGGCAAAAACACACACAGGCCCAGACAGTTTCAGCGTCACAATCACCTGCCATTATCGCAGTGGCAGGACACGGCCCCCCCACTGATAGTGAGAGGATTAGAATTTATATGTGCAGCTGGGATTGACAGATGCATTTAGACACCTTTTAAACATCCTGCTACACATCCAAACGTTCTGCATCTTAGCAATAAAATAGAAGTTGTCCGTAAAGCTTCTTGGTTACATTTACACTCGTAGTGCGAGTGTCATATCTGATCTGTCCAAGATACTTCTTCCCTATTATCTTTCAACATATGTTCAGCGTGTGTTTCTCCTTTTGTTCCCAGTTCTACGGAGCTCCAGACCTCTACGAGTCCATGCTGAAATACTTAAACATCGTCTTCACAGCCCTCTTCACACTGGAGTGCGTCCTCAAGATTATTGCCTTCGGTCCACTGGTGAGCTGTCAACACCATATGCTGCGCGGCACTCTGTAAACACTAGACAATTATTCACTGTTGTGTTTCTGTTTACACACATGAAAGAAAATCTCCCTTTCAATATGCAAAACAGCCAGAAATATCGGTCTGAGGGTGACTGCGTTAAACAGCTGTAACTGTGCCCGAGTCCTCCATTGATCCTTTTGAATGTTGAAATCATTTGTAAGAATTTTGAGATGTGGTCTTTAGCGTCAGCCGTTACAGACGGACAGTCACACTGTGAGAAACTTGGATGGGTGTTTCTTGTGATTTTATTTTTAAGGGTTATGTAAAAAAAAAAAAAATTAGAGGGTGTTAAACTTGTTAAAAACACCAATTAAAAGGTGCAAAATAATAATTTTAAAGTCTCAAATTCAGGAATGAGGAGGGTGAACTAGTAACAAAAAAAGGGGACAAACAGAAGAGTGCGCAAAAAGAATAAATCTTCTCTCAACATGGGGCCGTCTGGCCTCCAGCGAGGCATTTCATCTCTGGCTCCGTTCCATTTACGAGACCCATTTATTAAATAGCTTTTCTCACACACCACTTACCTCCACCTGTTTAGCTGTTAAGCCCAGACGAATGGGTTTGCATCTGCTGGTATCGACACTGAGCTGCTGCATCTCTTCAGACTGCAGCTGCAGGGCCTGGCAGCAGCCTCTGTCCTCAGGAGCTGGATGATTGACCAGTCTGAGGGGATCCGGGCTGCAGGCGGCGGCGGCGGCGGCTCAGCAGTTGGTTTATGCAGGGACTGTGTCAACATTTGTGTGTGTTGTCTATGCACATATAGAATTTTGTGCCCTAGAGGTCGTTTGAAGAGTTTTTTTTTTTTTTTCTTCCATTCTTTGGGAACATGTTCGTACGTCGCTGCAACTTCTGCATATCTACATTTCCCTTTGTGAGGTATATATTTGACCTTATACATAGACTGTAACTGTGCATTTAAATTAGTAGAATTATGTCACGTTAAAGTTTACTTCCTGCAGCGGTTGTATGAACTTGTTCCCGCAAAAAGAGTTGCAGTGGCGAGAAAGAAAGTATGGAAGCTTGAGGATTCATTTTCCCCCTTGATGATGTCGAGCTGCCCGGACCCAGAGGCAGCAAAGAACCAATCACGGTGCTCCCTCCTGTTGTTTTCATGTTGGTATGCAGTGCCTTTCTTTCACCGATGGCAGTGCTGTGTGTTCTTCCCAAACAATTCAACCGTAGTTTCACCAGTCCACAAAACATTTTCCCAGTAGTGTTGTGGAGTGTCAACCTGTTCTTTGGCAAACTTCAGAGCTCAGTAAAGTGGTTTTGTTAGAGAGCAGCAGCTTCCTCCCTGGTGTCCTGCCATGGACATAATGCTCCATGCTGCTGCACAGACATACACCCTGATTGGCGTATGATAGACTCATGGACAGAGATGTTAACCAGCTCCAATGAATCCTTGACTTTTTTTTTTACCTCACTGATCATTCTGGGTTGAGCTTTCCGGGTCGTATTAGCTGGGCAGTCACTCCCTACAGAACTAAGTCATCTCCATTTATAGACAGTTTGTGTGACTGCGGACTGATGAACTTTTTCCACCCGTGAATGTTTTAATGATTTATTCAATATGGACAAGAACGAAGCAAGGTTAGACAAGAAGATTAAAATAGCTTGAGTTTGTTCGTTATTGTAACTTAAGATCTGACCATATTTTAAGACAAATCCAGAGGTTTCACTCACTTTGTCTTGCCGCTGTTTGCATTTCACTGGCTCTCTAATGAACTCTCAAGGTTTTGTGAGTATAAGATGTACAAAAAAAAAGCTCAGCCAGTAGGATTGAAAATAAAAAGTGATGACCTGTTGAAAGTTTGAAAGATGATAAGGGTTGAAAACATGGTGGATCCCCCTGTTTCATTACAAAAAAGTATTAAAGATATAAAAAAAGAAAACGCTGAACATTTAAAAGTGTGAATGAATTCCCTCTGTCCTGTCTGATCTATGTGTCGTCTATGTCTTGTAGAACTACCTGAAAGCAGCGTGGAACGTGTTTGACTTTGTGACTGTGCTTGGAAGCATCACCGACATCTTGGTCACAGAGATTAAGGTAAGCGATCATCATACCTGCAAGCAGTGGTTGAGACAATAGCAGGGCAGCATGCTGTGATACAGGAAGTAGAGTCAGGAGAACTGTGATGATGTATGAAGTTGGGATGTAGTTCATATACAGTAGTTATTTTTATAATGAACATTTACATTGGGTTGGCAAGTAAGTTTTTCGTTTAGTCTTTGTATTGTTTTTTTAATTGATGAATTGTTTAATCTATAAAAAGTCAGAGAAAGTGAAAAATGCCCATCACATGTTGTTGTTGAGTCTAAGCTGACATCCTCATGTTCCTTGTTTTATTCGACCAACAGTTTAAAAACCAAAGATCTTCAAATTACAGTGATACAGATGCAGCAAACCCTCACCGCTGTCCAGTTATAGAAATGGTCGATTGAAATGAAAATTGAATTTTTTTTGGCAGTTGACTCACTGACATAAGCGATTACTTGACTAATTATTCGCACACTAATTTACATGCTGTTGTCTTCATTATTGATGGGCCTTTTTTTTTTTCTTTATATCTGACCAAAGCGTTGCAGCTTCAAATCATGGATGTAGAAGTCATGCTTTGCTCTCGTGCTCTCAGTCCTCAAATCACAAGCTCAGCCGAGCAAACCAAGAGCAGAAATATGAAATCCTGAGAATCAATACATGAAACAAAGGCAGACGCAGGGCAACGGGAGGAGCATTACTGCCATTACAGTTCGGAGCATTTAGTTTCTTCTATTGAATTACAGCAGAAGACAAATAGACAAACGCATTTGATTACGGAGACAGAGGACTGAGGCCGGGCACTGTAGCTTTCTGTGTGGCAAAGTCTGTCTCTCTCTCTTTATGTGATCATTAGTTCTCCTTTCTGTCTCTTCTCTCTCGCTTTCCCTCTCTGTTTTTTTTTCCCCCCTTCTTTTGCTGTTTCCATCTTCTGCTGTGTCTTTCCTGGCGCCTGTGCCCTCACTCTGTCACATCTGACACCTCTAGACGGTAAGTGGCTTTTCTTGTTGGCCGCTGATTTTGTCATTTCCCCCCCGTCAGTGTGTGTTGTTCTCTCCCGCAGTCTTAGTTTGAAGTGTCTACCTACTGAATCCTCAGTGTGACATGATATAAAAGAAGGAGACCTATAAAACTGTTAGAAATGTCTGCTTGAACAACGACATCATCATCTGGAGAAATTTGAGTTGCATAAGATCTGACGTGAAAATATACACTGCAAAAAAAAAAGAAAAGAAAAGTGGTTTATAGTCTCCAGTCCCTGCACTTTCTGTTGTTCGTCAGATCAGTGCACCAGTATAAAAAAGATTTGGATTTCAACTAGATTACTTTGTCTCATCCAGTGGCATGTTTTGTACTTGTTAGTAATGTGTTGTACTTGTCGTACTCACTCGTTCAAACTGAGATTTTTACAGTGCAAGTCAATTGAAATAGTTGAAGGAAAGCAAAAACACAGATTCTTACACTAGTGATCTAGTCTTTGCCATCTGTGCTGCTTGGATTTGGGGAACTGAGGAGACTCAGATGAAAAAATCAGAGTCTGTGACACAGACCGATTTCAGCCAATTTCATTCCTGTTGTATTTCGGTTTTTGGTTTTGGTTTTTATTACTTTGTTGCTAATTTGTATTAAATAACCAACCGAATTCACTTTGATTAGTTATACCGATAATTCTATGAGATTAATTTAAATGAAGCTTCAAGAGTAAGTAACAGTCACACATGTACAAAAGATTCCTGAAGTTAGCAGACTGTCTCAGTTTTGTCACTTCCACAGCAACATCTACTATATATAAAGTTTACTAGCATTAGCCAGTATAAGCTGCTGGTCATAAGAGACCAAGTAGGGCTAAAGAGGCAAAATGTTGTAATTTTGGGTGTAATACGTCCCTGTTTTCTCTCCCAGGACAAGATGATCAACCTGAGTTTTCTGAGGCTGTTCAGAGCTGCTCGTCTCATCAAGCTGCTGCGGCAGGGCTACACCATCCGCATCCTGCTGTGGACCTTCGTTCAGTCCTTCAAGGTGATGAGACACACACACACGCACACACACACACACACACACACACACACACACACACACACACACACAGTGACCCAAACATGACAACTTACAGTATGTGCCTCTGGATAAGTATATAAAACATGTTGAGTGAGTAAGTAAACTGTTTTTATGTAGCAGGCATTTTACAGAAAGAGATTACAGAAATGTATAGTTTTATTGTTAGATTTATAGTCGAATAAATGGATATCACGCAGAATAGAAATAGTGTGATAGAAGGCTTGAAAGCCGGCAGAGACACGCTGCCGAGTTCCTCTGTTAGTGTTAAAATCGAACTAAATAGCTCTCAGCAGACAGCAGTTCGGATTTTCACACAGTGCCGGTTTGCTCTCTAAATCCCCTGGGACAAGTTGAGTTAAATGCGGAGCGCTGGGGCGCAGCCGAGGGAATTTGTAGCAGCTTTAATGTCAGTGGTGAGAGCTTTTAAGCCCAATGAAAATGGACAGTAGCTGCAGAGTGTTAAAAGGTGGCTATTTAATTACAACAAATGCTCACCTCCTCCTCGCAGAGATATAAATAGCTGGTTGAAAGAATCGACCCTGCAGGTCAGGTTGACTGCTCTGTTTCTTAAATACGACTGTAAAATCTTACACCGGCGCTAGTACTCTGTGGAGAATCAGCTTTGTGTGTGTGTGTGTGTGTGTGTGTGTGTGTGTGTGTGTGTGTGTGCAGAGAAAGAGAGAGAGATCAAAAAACATGCTCAAAGGGTTTTGTGTATGTCCAATGCTTACAATAACTGCATGTGTGTGTGAGACAGAAAGAGAGAGAGAGAGAGAGAGAGAGAGGAGTGACTACTTAAAAATGTGTGGTGACGTGTATCTGTTTGTGCTCTGAGTGTCTTTAAGCTGTGTTTACATGTTTGTTTTCAGGCTCTGCCGTATGTCTGCCTGCTCATCGCTATGCTGTTCTTCATCTATGCCATCATTGGAATGCAGGTGAGTGGGCACATCAGCTGCACTAAAGCGAGTCTGAATGTAATCATCTATAATGGATGCCTCCTAGAAATGTCGCATTTCTCAATAACCTGAAAACCCATGGAACTCGCCCAAAGGTACCCCTTTAACTGTTTTGGCTGATGAGACCTCGTCTCAGGACTGTGGGGGTGTGTACAGACTGTGCATGAGTGACATCGTCTGCGATCTCCTGTTAGTTTTTTTTTCTTACTACCTACTGCAAGACAACTATCATTAGTAGTGGTCGTACATAATCCTCAGCATCTAGGATCAGCGAGCGGTAAGACGTTTGAAAGTTAGATGAGAAGATCAGAGCCCCTCTCATATCTGTCAGTTATATTGAAGTGAAAGAAGGGTGAGTCTGTGGATGGGCTCAGATATACGCAGCCTGCACAAAGTGAGCCCCTCTCCTCTCCTCTCCAGAGACATTTAAAACAGGAGGAAAGTATGAGTCACATCTGCACAATATCAATCCAACACAACAGTTTTTGTCAGTCGGCGGTTGATCCAGTTCCTTTGTGAGGTCCTAGTTTGTGCTGTTGTTGTGTTTTCGTATTGTATCCTGACACTGAGGCTTAGTAAAAAAAATTATATTCATAAGCTTCACAAACCAAGTACACATCACAAGAATTGCATAATATTGTACAGATATTTGATTTAGTGGATTTAGTGGAGGCAATATATATAAAGGATCGCCTAGTCCTTATTCCCCTCAAAGTGTATGTGAGATTATGGTGTTAGTGCTGAAGAAGTAACCAGTTGCTGTTCCTGTACAGGGTCAAGATGCTACATTCATATTTGACTGCTGTCAGGTCTCCTGGGCCCAGGAGCCAGCGTTTATAGGCCAGCAGGATGGACACGCCAAGGGGCAAATGAATATTTCAAAAAAGGCCTCTGGTTGTTTTACTGGAATCATAGTAGGACCCACTATCTATCCATCCATCCATCCATCCATCCATCCATCCATTATCCATATCGCTTATTCTTATGGGGTCATGGAGGGGCTGGAGCCAATCCCAGCTGACATTGGGTGAGGGCAGCGTTCACCCTGAACTGGTCACCAGTCTATTCACACTCACATTCACACCCACAGGCAATTTAGAGTCACCACTTAACCTCAACCTTCATGTCTTTGGATTGTGGCAGGAAGCCGGAGTAAATGCAATATACACATAGTTTACTGTGGAGAAAAAATAAATCAAGAAAATGGAAAAAAAAAAAAAACTTCATAAGATAAGGTTTAATTGAATGAACCGATGTGGTTCAGATTCAGGCTCAGGCCTCTCACCTGTTGGATTCAGTTTGTTCAGGTCTGAAACCAATGGAAACATTAGATAGTCAGGGTCAGATCAACAGTCAGAGTCTGAAAAAAATATTATTCCTAACATTATTATTTATCAAGAGTTTTATCGTTAAAAACTCTGATAATCTGCTTCATCAGGAGGGTGGACAACAAAACAACTCAGTAACTGTCATCAGAGTCTGGTTCAAAAGGTGCAAAATCCTGATTGGTGCACAGGAAGTATGTATGTGACATCCTGTATTCCCCACTGAGCTTTGCCCTCTTGATATCAGTGAAAAGTCCTGGGAGAAAAAAAAAAAAAAAGACAAATAGAAATCTCTCATCTGAGGTAACTGTGCTGCTTTCTCAGGTGTTTGGAAACATCGAGCTGAATGAGGACACCGCCATAAATCACCACAACAACTTCCAGACCTTTTTCCAGGCCTTGACGCTTCTCTTCAGGTAATCCTCCTTCCATACTCCAAAACGCCTTTTACCACAAATAATCCAGTAACTGCTGATATCGCAGACGGTTGAGCAGTGTTTGCCTCCACTCTTCGTGCACACGTGCGCGTAGTTTTACTGTGATCTGTGTGTGTGTTGCAGGAGTGCGACAGGCGAGGCGTGGCATGAGATCATGTTATCGTGTCTCAGTAACCAACTGTGTGACAAGCTCTCAGGAACTCTAGGGAAGGAGTGTGGAAGTGACTTTGCCTACTTCTACTTTGTCTCCTTCATCTTCCTCTGTTCCTTCCTGGTCAGTATGAAGAAAAAACAGAGACTCGTCCCGTCCAGCAGTTCGTTTCAGCCTGTCAACTACTTGCTGGAAGTTAGAGCATTGTTACTAATTCTCATCTTCTTTTTTTTTAATGA
The DNA here is from genome assembly GCF_002260705.1 of Seriola dumerili. Classification (NCBI taxonomy): domain Eukaryota; kingdom Metazoa; phylum Chordata; class Actinopteri; order Carangiformes; family Carangidae; genus Seriola; species Seriola dumerili. Next base: position 5,017,152 of record NW_019174336.1, read on the forward strand.
TCTAAAAACATCAACATTTTTTTTTAAAAAAAGGAGAGCAAACTTAAACATGGTTTGAACTTATTTTCACCCCAGTTCACATCCCATGAATCCAAAAGTTAAGTTTCCTGCTGTGAGAAAAGCCTGTTTGTAATTTACAGTAAATAGGGACATCTTGCAACGCGCATGACTCAGAAAATGTTGCCAGTTAGAGAAAGTAAAGAGAAGAATTGGAAGAAAATGCAAATGAGCTGCTGATAATGTGAGGAAATCCTCTAAACAACCTCTGTTAAACCACTGAGTGTTTGCTCTGTAAATGGAATTTTTAATCAGATCACCTAGATCTTTGTATTACTGATTTTTTAATGCAATGTTGACACATATTTATAATCTAGTAATGAAAATAAACAGATGAGTTCATGCTTGGTTTTTGAATTAAACCCATACGATTAAGAAAAGAGATCATTGATGAATGGTTGCCAACAACAGCAAAGTGGTGTTATGTTATGATTGTGGTTCAGTGGAGTTGCAAATGGGGTCAGTTCTGATAAAATGCATATCACATGTAGGAAATGAACCAGTGCAGACAACATGGTGAACAGGGCTCGATATGCCCATCCACCAATAAGGTCCTTTAAACAGAAATTACATAATCTCAATTATACAATCTTATAATTATTATTAGTATTAAGTATTAAGTAACGTTGTCAATCAATGGAGATCTTCTCTTCACTAATCTTCTAATCTTTCTATTCAGATTAAAATCTTTGTTTTCATTCACCAGATGCTGAACCTCTTTGTCGCTGTCATCATGGACAACTTTGAATACCTGACCAGGGACGCCTCCATTTTGGGGCCTCATCACCTTGATGAATTCATCCGTGTGTGGGCGGAGTACGACCCCGCTGCCTGGTAGGTGCTGCGGCCGCATGACCTCTGACTAGTACAATTGTGTTAAAATGGGGGGGAGGGAGGGTAGATTTTGAAAGAGAGGGAGGGCGAGGAAACAAGAAACTCTCAGAGCGGTTTCTGAGTTCCAGCAGGATGACTCTGTGACGTGGAAGTGGAAAAATCCCATTTTAGGAGCAGTGGGTGAATGACATAAAGCCTGAGCCCGGAGTGTAGGCTGAGGCTGGTGACGAGCTCCCCTGTCGGCCGGACTGATGCATGTAAATCCAGCGTTCCGCTCGGCGTCCACTCAGCCCTCCTCGCCGCTAAGCTCCAAAGCTCCTCAGTCTGTCACAGTGGTGTGAAGAGAAACGATTCCTGTGCCTCCAACAAGGGAATACAGGTTTATGTCAGCGCCCTCTCTGCCCCTTACACCCACACTGTTTAACTTGTGACTAAAGCACAATGCAAGTTTTGAGTGAGACGGTGTGAGGCGTAATCTGTCTCAGATTATGTAAGGCTCATTAAGTTTTAACGAAGGCTTCGCAGGAGCCTTGTCAGTGAGTCAGGACTCCAGGAGAGGTGTGAGATGTGAAATTGCCATCACCTAACAGACATAATGGGGGAGGAATTATTATTTATACTCTTGAATATAAACGAGCTGCTCTCAGAGGTGTCTACAGTAACATTCAGCACATTTCCAAGTGCTTTAACTCATCATTATGTCAGATTGCAGCAAGGAATGAATTTAAAGCTCATCGTTTTCAGTGTTTATTGGTTTTCACTGGTTCCTGTTAAAGGAGCAGATGTTTTAAACTGGACTTCATGTCCCTCACACTTTAAAGCATTTTTTTTTTCTATGTCCACTTGAGTTTACGATAAACACAAGGGCGTAGCCTTGTCCTAATCTTTTCTGGGAATTTTGGTGTTTTGTGGGGAAGTTTACTTTCCACAATCAAGCATTTACATATTTTACATAACCTGAATACTCTTAGGCCAAAAAAAGAAGAAAAAAAAAAATCACCAATAATTTAATTCCTGACATCTTGGAGGGAGATTAGAAACTGTAATTAGACTTTCGCTCTGAATGCAGCAGAGCTGTAAATGATTTTAATATTCAAAATGAGCACATTCTCAAATTTAGTTAGAAAGATAAAAACTGAAACTAAAGATTATATTGTATTTTCTATGCTTCCACTGCTTGATATTTTCCTGAGTGTTAATGCCCTCTAACAGATAATAGAATATCATAGATAGATGTAATGAAATATCCTGTGACCTAACCTCTTGAACGTGTCTCATCTTTTTCAGCGGGAGGATTTGCTATCAGGATATGTACAAATTGTTGCGTTTTATCTCGCCTCCTCTGGGCCTGGGGAAGAAGTGCCCTAACAGGGTGGCTTATAAGGTTTGCACTCCCACACAGTCCTTTTGTTTTCAAAGGGACCGTGATGGTTTCGGACTGTGAATGTCTGTTCTCATTCCCTGCGGTGCCAGAGAATGACCCGACCAAACACACATACAAACATGCATCGATCCTCCACTAACCAGCTGGCAGGTAACCATGGCGAGTGCAGGAAACAATGCCGCAAGTCAGGCTCAAACAAACGGCATCACATGCGATGTCTAACATTTTCCTGCTTCTAAACACAGGAGTGAAAGAGGAGTGGGTAGTGAAGAGAGAGCATTGTGTGCTTTGTTTCCACTGTGGTTACTGCTGATGTCTCTTGGCATGCAGAAACAGAGGGCATCTTAAAGGAATATTCCACCAAAACTTTTTCACTCTATCGTTTGAGTCTGAAATACCACCCCCCCCCCCCCCCCCCCCCCCCCCCCCCCGTGGCTCTGAAAAGTTTGTAGCTGCTCCTTTTACGGGGATGACAGCTGTGGTGCCAGTGGTGATCCCAGCTGTGGCAAAAAATGAGGAGAAAGAAAGAAACATCCACAGAAACTCAAACGACTCCCGCAGAGTAATCCACTTTTCCCCTGTTGATCAGTACGTTCAGCACATTCCTAAAGCTATGTTTCTGACTGTAACAAAGAACAGTAGCAATGAAAGAATATAACAGAACTTGTAAAAAAAAACAAAACAAACAAAAAAAACAAAGTTTAAAAAGAATAAGACAACAGGACAATCAGACAGGGATTGAGGGGAGCAGCTCAAACTCTTGTGGCCTTTTACCACACTTACCACACACAAATGTCTCTTGACAGCAGCTCACCACTGATCTTAACTTGCTACCTTTATTAACTTGTTCAACTAATCTTGATGTTGACTTTCAGGTTAAAGACCAGTTAAGTTGAAACAGACTAGGTTAAAGATCTGTGACCCTCAAAATATTCTCCATTGTTCTTACTTGAACGACTGTATAAGGTTAGGGTTAGTATTTTGGGGGGGGTCAAGGACATCACGGTGGGGTCACTACGCCAAACTCACTACAGAACCTAGTGCTGTTGTTGAAGACTTGATATCCCCACTTTTACTGGAATTCTTAGACAAGCAAATGAAAAAATAATATTAATACGCTACAAACTTTTTAGAGCCAACTTTCGAGCCTACAGGTGATGAGTGTTTGATACTCAAAAGATTGATTTACGTCAGTGTATTCCTTTAACATAAAATGCACTCTCATTCCCAAGTGCATATCTTCCACCAGGATCCCTCCATCCAGCATCTCTGTACAGGGAATCCTCCGGAGCATCCTCTCCTCCTTCCTCCTCTGGGATCCATTCCTGAATCTGTGAATCCGGCTGGGATGGCATTCCAGATCATCATATCCTGGAAATCTTATTAACAAGGATTTCTGTGTCTCCCTCTTTTTTCTCTCCCATTCTCTCTTTTGGATTTTTTTTTTACCACTTTCTGTTACGATGCAATTTCCCCCTCCTCCTTTTAATCCCTTCATCTGGGAAATCCTCATCCCTCCTTCCATGGCCTCCCACCGTCTTTCCCCCGGGAAGCGGCCGCATGAGTTACCGCGATATGTACAAGATGCTTCGCGACATGTCCCCTCCACTAGGTTTGGGAAAGAAATGTCCACCCCGAATCGCCTATAAGGTAGAATCACTCCTTCCTCCTCCTTCCTCCCTCCCTCCCTCCCTCCTGCAGTCACTGCTGGTTCCCTGCTTCCACCTGTCAAACATCTTCAGGCTTCTGTCAGTGTGTTGCAGTCAGTATCTTCTGGCCTGCTGCTGTGTTGTTCTTTCTTTTTATCTGTGACGCTCTGTGGTCTCTTCCTGCTCTGTCTGCTGTAGGGCTGTAACACTAATAAATGAAAATAGATCAGAGAACTGAGTTAGTTACCATAATATTTGCCTCCACAAAGTCATCTTGGTGAGAAAATAAGAAGTGTTGGTTATCAAAACATCAGATCCAGCTGCTGGTACAAAGCACACTGAAAGAAAAGGGGTGTTATGTCTGTTTGGTAGTTATAGCTGCAGTAGTAAATGGCCTTGTATAATGTGAAAGAGGTCGCTTGGAGCCCCCCTGAGCTTTTAAGCCTCTTTTAGCTGACAGTTTTGGTTTAATGACAGTCTCAGTGCCCTCATCAACACCTAGTGGACCACCTAGAAGCTAAGGAGCCACGTCAGGTCAGGAGTTCGTAGAGACCAACTCCAGGAGCTCATGGGGCTTTCCCAAGGCAAAGCTTAGGGTTAAAAATGTTTTTTTTTTAACCTGTTTTACAGCATGAGGTTGCATCTCACAGATGCCTGCAGTCTGTCTGAAATAATAAAATATTTGCCTGGGGGGTAAACCAATGTTTCCACAGCCTGTGCCATGCTCTGCTCTGGCCTGCCATAGGCTCATGCAGTGGACTTAACATACATCCAGTGAAGAAGAAGAAGGGCAGAGTGGATTTAAAACGCTGGTCTTACCCCAGGCACTTGTTTTATTATTCTGAGCTGACTGTACACATCTGTGAGATCAAGAACATACCTTTGAAGTGATGCTACAACCTGCTGGATAACTGGTAAAAAAAAGAAGCTTTTTGTGATTCTGCCACGCTATGGGCAGAGCTTTAGGGATGGCAACACCATGAAATTTTGTAGACACATTCATGGTCCCCAGGGGATGAATGGCACTGACTTGGGTGATCTCTGAATTTTCACCTAGCAACACCATGAGGTGATGTTTTTTGGCTCAGAGTGAGATGGATTGACAACTATTGGATGGATTGCATTGACATTGGGTACAGACATTCATGTTCGCCTGAGGATGGAGTTGTAACAACTTTGGTGACTGTGGTGATAGCACCATCATCGGGTCAAGATTTCACTCTGTCAGATATTTTGACCAGATATTTGCAGAACTACTGTTATAATCTTAGACCTGACGCATGTGGCCCATGATTATATGTAAGACTTGTATACTAGAGGAGTGGGAGAAACATATACAGTTGTACAATCCTCAGGTAGTCCCTGTGCCAGCTGCTTACCTCTTAGCATGCAGACTTAATGTGAGTGGTTCCAGTGCATGCACAGCTGTCGAAATGAATCACGTTTAAAACAGCCCTGCCCTTGCCCCAGTTAAAAATGTCTGGGTCTGACGTGGTGGCATCTCCAAATATAACTCCTGTTTTTGTGAATCGACAGGGAAAGACATGAACAAAGACACAGAGAGAGCAGCAGTGCACTTGAGAGCACACACCCCCCCGCCCCCACCCCCCACCCCCCCAATCTCTATTTTTCTGTTTTGTCCCTCCCACTACTTTGCCATTGATCATGCTCCTTGTTAAATTTCCCCCCTAATGAACACATCTTCCCCTGATAGTCACCTGTTACCCTCCAGTTTCCAGTGTTATATTCTGTCTTCAGGCTAAGCTTCACTCTCTCTTTTGACTGATCTCTCTTTCACCATGTCGAGGGATTTCTATCCTCTCTTCCCCGTCCTATAACTGCACTGTGTGTATCTTTTGTGTGTGTGCGTGCATATGAAGTCTTTGTCTGCAAGAATGTGTCCTCTGCATATGTTCTTTAGAGGCATCTTGCTGTCTCTGTATTTTTTTTGTTGCTCATGTCTGCTCTCTGTGTCTCTTACTGCAAGCCTTTACATGCGTAGATGTTTTCCAGTAAAGGCACTTACTCCCCCTCTTTCTCCTCTGTTCTTTGCCTCTCATCACTCCATCTATTCATATGTATTGTTATGATCCCACAGTGAATACACTTTCTCTTTTTCCTCTCGCTCTCTCTCTCTCTCTCTCTCTCTCTCTCTCTCTCTCTCTCTCTCTTCCTGTTTTGCCTCAATTCAGTTTGAATCACATGGGAACCATCATCTGCAATTTTCCTTTTTTTCACAAATATTTCTTCTAACCTCTTGTTTTTTTTAATCAATAGTTCTATATCCAGTCCATGTCTGTGCTTCCCTCACTGTGAATGTGTTGCACTAATTCAAGCATGTGTGTGTGTGTGTATGAATCACTTCATTGCAGCATCGATCCTGCAGTCTTGCATGGCATGGATTTATCAGTTTCTACTTTCTACAGTCAAAGCCTGATTAATTTTTAAGTTTCATAACATACTGTCAAAGCAAAAGTAGTGATGAATTAATAATAACTGAGCCTCTGTGCTGCCTAGTATCTGTTGCTAAAAATCACTGCAGCAATGTGAGGCCACTGACTTTTTTTTTAACTTAACCGATTCATCATATAAGCTATAAAATGTCAGAAAATAGTCAAATTAGAGCTCATGGTGATATTTTTAAATTGCTTGTTTTGTCCAAGCAACAGTCCAAAACACAATTTACAATGATATAAAACAGAAAAAAGCAACAAATGCACATTGAAGAAGCTCAAACCTGCAAATGTTGAATATCCTTGCTTCATAAATGACTTGAACTAGTAATCGTTTACCAAAATTATTGTCGATTACTTACTCAACTCATCATTTAATTGACTTTTACTTTCAGCAAATATTTTAAAATCAATTCAGGTCTTTTCTTGATTCTGGTGCAGTGACCTACTTTATTCGGTCTTGTTTCAAGGCACATACTCATGTTTCCAGAAAACTATTGAAACATTAAATTGGAAGTGACTTGAAAAATTTTAATGGTCTACTCTTTTTAGTCAGAAATGAAGGCAGTTTCACATTATTTAAGCCTACCTTAACTGTACTCACATGCCCATATGTAAATATGCATTAAAATAATTATTGGTCCTCTCATCCTCCCATTGTTTGTTGTTGGGACACATCATCAATAAACCTGCACACGACTGCAGTGTCAAAGATGGCCACTTGATTTGTTTGACTCAGACTGATGATGCTTCATATGAGCTTCAATTCGAGATTAGAATACACTTTTGCGTTGAGAGAGGACTCTCATATGTTTTATAGTGGAATATCTTTACAACCAGTGTGAAGAGGAGGAATGATTACAGAGAGCAGCAACTCTTTCAGTACAAACATGGCATGAATATTGCATCAAGATCAAGTGTATATAATGAAGGAAGTGCTGCTGCATGTTTTCAGCAGCAATAAGAGTTCAGCATGTTCACAGAGCTCACGGTGCTCCACATTACAATTTAAGCAGCCCCCCCCCACCCCCACCCCAAAATTAACAATTGACAACATTATTCCTGATTAATCTATTAGGTTATTAATCAAGCAAGAATGCCAAATGTTCACTGATTCCAGCTTCTTCAGTGTGAGAATTTGATGCTTTTCTCTGTTTTATGGCTGTGAACCAGAATTGTTTTGCAAAGCCAAATTTTTAATAATCCATCCCTTAATTGAACTTGTGGTAACATCTTAAATCAGGCCTCCTCTCCCTGAACTGTTGATTATTAGTTCCTGGTTCATGGCCCCTCCTCTCTTGCTTCCGTTCCTCTCAGCGATTGGTGAAGATGAACATGCCCATTGCAGATGACAACACAGTGCATTTCACCTCCACGCTGATGGCCCTGATCCGCACAGCCCTGGAGATCAAACTGGCATCTGGTGAGAGACTAAAACTACAAAATCCAGAATCCCTTGTGGCCGCACTGGCGGTCCTGATGTTAATGTGAATACTGGTGATCGCTGTGGCGCAGATTTGATGTGACGTGTTTGTGGGTGCGTCCCCAGGGGTCCTGGCGCAGCGTTTGTGCGACGCCGACTTGAAGAGGGAGATAAGCCGAGTCTGGCCCAACCTGTCGCAGAAGACTGTTGACCTGCTGGTGACGCCACATAAATGTGAGCCACGGTTCTGTTTGGTTTAACTGAGCTACATTACAAACAAGTCATTTGCTGGTCACTTGACTTCTTCCTGTTTGCTCTTATATCATCTTTTTTATTTCTCCTCTTTCTTTTAAAGATGGTTTTGCACTGCGTCTTTCTTTGCCCATTATTTTTCTCTGTTGGAGAGCCCTAAAAGTTTTATGTTTTCAAATAAATGAAACATTTGCAGAGAACATGATTCCAGTGCAACATAACTTGCTTGAAGAATTTTCTAGTTTCTAGTTTGTTTTTTTTATTGTTTATTCCAGTGCACTGATTGCCTTATTCCGCCGTCTTTTAAGATACAGACTCTCATTTATAAACATTTCTTGAAACAAGTTGTTTTGTTTTGGACACTAGTTGAAATGATTATACTACACTGGCATTTTAGGAAGGAAAAAACTACTTGTTTCAGTAAAAAAATACTATTAGGATTCAATGATGGGTAAAAAAAAAATCTCCATCTTACCAAGCAATTTTTGTCTGTTATTCTCAAAACAGGTCAAGAAAGTGTCTGCCAGTGTTGTGAGATCATTTCAACTTGTGTTTAAAAATCATCACATTTCACTAATTCTCATATTGTAGAGAATTGTGAGTTTTCTTAGTGCAGTGATATGCATTATTGCGTTTTCTTTTTTCTTCTTTCTATTAAGACTCATCTATTAAATCAAGATTAAACATGTGATTGATCAATAATAGATAAGCAATGATAGAAAATGCACAGATTGACGATGACAGCACAGCTCAGTTCACACCCACACCGGCCAGGCTCATACTGTTCATGTCTCCTGCTCTGAGCTGTGGCGCCATCTACTGCCGTGATGGAGGAACTGTGCCTCTGTCTGCTCTCTCCTCTTCTAGACAATGAGCTGACCGTGGGGAAGGTCTACGCAGCGTTCATGATCTTTGATTACTATAAGCAGAATCGTGCCAAGAGACTCCAGCAGCAGCATCCTTCAGGAGGAACTCAGGTACAAGCGTGTTGACAAAATGTCCTTGTAAAGAGTCGTATAGAGAGAATCAAACTCCAGACCTCAGTGAGCGGGATTGTTTAGAGTGTAAACAAATATTCTAGTGCTGGTTAACCGAGACTTAACCCTGTGATATTCAAGGGAAAATGTGCATTAGGTGTCTCAGATCAGGGTTTTGGGTTGTTTTTGTAGTCTTGTCTTTAAAAAAAATGAATAGAATACAAATTATTTTGGTTTTAGCATCACTAACCTATTTTTTTCTGTCTTAGTCATAACCTCTTATGTATCTCATGATACAGAGAGAACATTTAGAATACATCTGTCAGTGGAGGGAGATCATATTACTTACTTAAGAAGGCTGAATATGAGAAATGAAAAATAAAATAAAATGGATAAAAGTATCAAGACAGATGATTTCTACGTTCGACCTTTTAGAAGATGGTAGAACATATACTGTAAATTGATTTGGTGCTCTTTCACTGTTTGTACACGTCCTTCTTCTGCGGCCAAAATCTAATTGTCATAGTCAATCTAATGGCTCCATTTGTGACGTCTGCTGTTGATCTGTCCTGTAGAGTAAACTGGGGGCGTTGTTCCGTCCTGTGCTGCCCCTCACTCACATACAGGAAGTAGAACCACCAATCTGCAGCCCCAAACAGCCCCTCCCATCCGTCCCTGAACCAGAAGCTAAGCCACAGGCCCCGCCCACCACCACTGCCACCACCTCAATAAACAGGGACACAATGTGAGTACATAGAGCAGTGTGCAGTAAAAACTTCATATATCTCCTGTCTAGGTGATACCACAGTATCATATCACTGTGTCCATTTGGTGTGTTCACCCAACACATTCTGTAAGTTTCCCTCTCCTCAGTGCAGTTTGGCTTGTTTGTCTCAAATTTTTTACGTTACATTTTTACTGCCTCAATTTATAACTGGGGAAGGTTTCACAAAGACAGACTTTGACTTTGGCTTCAAGCTAACTGACAGTCAGACTTCAGAAAGACATCAAACTTCATCTGTTGCGCAAAGCTGTCTACTTTTTGACTATCTGAAGTACAACTAATTTGCCATGAATTCTGGGTAAATTCTTTTTTTCGAACTAAAAAACATCACTAACCAAGTAACTGCAGCTCCATTGACCCCAGCAGAAAATATTTGAGGAAGTTAAAAAATATTAAAGGGAGTCAACATTTACGAGGACTTCCTTGAGCATAAAACCTCAGCACAGTACAGACCTGTAGCAGAGCTGAGAGGCTGTGGCTTCCTTAAGTGGCAGAGCTCAGTTAGCTTGTGCTAACTCAGTCTTTAGTTTTGTGAGAGTGTCTTATTTGCATTAGACTAATGTAAGAGCAAAATGAAGACTGACCTAACACAGCAGTCTAAAATATCTCTGTGAAACTGGCCACTGATCCTACAACGGTGTTTAGTGCCAGTATTAAAGTCAGAGCTCTTGAATGTCTGTGTACAGCTTAAACCAGAGGAGTGCCATAAAACATTCCCAGTCCGGAGATGTTTCTCAGGCAGCACAGAGGCCCAAAGGCCGGAGGAAACTACAGAGGGGCCAGTCAGAAGATGTGCCATATTCCACCAGACCCCAGGTACAAAAAACACCTGGAAAATTCCATCCTCTAAACATTATTTTTACAATCTAACTTTCTGTGTAATCTATGTGATCTGTGTGTTACCTCCATACATGCTCCCTCCTCTTCTTTTTCTTTCAGGAAGTGGTTGAGCTGAAACAGGTGGAGAACATTTCCGATACAGAGGAATATCCCAGCCTGGAAGGACACTACAGAGCAGCTTCTCTGCCCCGACTCAATGCTGAATACTACGTAAGCTCTTCAGTGCTCATCATGTCATGCTTCTTTTTTTTATTTTTTTTTTAGAGCTCACAGAAAAAAAAAAGAAGCTCTCTTTGGTTCATTCACAGTTGTTTTCTTTGAGCTGCATCCTTGGGATAATATCAGGTTCGGGAAATGCAGATTCTGTGGATACCTTCAGTTTTTCCTTGACAAAATGATCAGGAAATGGGAAAGGGCTGAAAAAAGGCTGATGGGAATCTGAGTGGTAGCCAGTTAGTGAAAGCAGCCGTGAGCAAACAGAAGCAGAGTTGCTCTCTGTCAGTCCGCATCAGCTCAACGTGCTGACGCTGACCCTTCCAGTCTGTTTGCCATTTTTACTGAGGAGGAAATTCAGCGTAGAGATGGACGCAGCGAAATGGACGATTAATAATCGATTAATAGACTTAGAAGATTCATAAACTCCTGCTGCATAGAAACTGAGCATTGCATTACATTACATTAGGAACATAATCATCTATAACTATAAAGACCGACTGCTATTTCTACAATACCTGACATTGATCTTGAATGATTATACCGCCCTCATTACCAGAAATCTAAATCTCTGCCTCTGTCTAAGTGCTAATACAGTCTCCAAACTAAAGCCATATGCTGGATAACACTGCCAGTTTTTAGTTTATTACAAAAAAAGGCAGGCATATTGAATAACTGACAAACCAGCTGAGCAGCAGCAGATGTGCTGGACTGACAAACCCCAAAATACAATTTACAAACATGCTGTTTTAAACATTTCTCCTCCACAGAGATAGATACACAGTGAGTGTTTTTGCAGAAAGGTCTACTAGATGAGCAAGTAAGCTGCTGTCAGTGCTGTTTTACCACCTTCAGATGAACCTTTATTTAAAGGAATAGTTCAACATTTTAGGAAATATGCTAAATTTCCTCTTTCTGAGAGTTACATGAGAAAACTGATACCACACATGTGTCTATGTGCTAACTACGGAGCTGCAGCTGGGAGGCAAATTGACAACACATAGTTTCTGCACTAAACTCTCCCTAAAACTGGAATTGCTCTTTGTGTACAAACTAAACACATGAGATGAAACAAGTTGATTAGTTGTAGCTTTAGAGATGTTGTAGATTTGAACTTTGAACTGCTGTTACTCACTGCCTCAAGTTTTTTTTTAATCCATATATTGAGAAAGATACTAGAGATCCACAGTATTTGTCATGTCCACAATTATCACGATATTTAATTTCTCTGGTCAGACAGTTCAAGCGATACAATTTCTTGAGCCCTTTTATATTTTGCCTTACGATAGAAACTGTATCTGTAAAATTATGATCTTTAATGTACTAATCTCATGCAAATACAACATAAGGGGAACTATTGTAATGTAAGTTAAATTTTTTTGGAAATCCTAAGGATCCTGTTTTTAAAATCTTTTGAGTGTGTTTGGTTTACTTACCAATACGATTGTGATAAAACTTCATATTATCATTCATCGTTACATTTCATACAATATTCACATTTACCTACAGTACAATAGGATCTAATCTAACAGCTGAGTTTTGCATGACTTCAGTAATCCTTTGGTTTTTATGAATTTCACTTGTCATTCACTTTTCAAAATGTTCACTTTTTACAGTAGCTGCTCTTGTCTGCTGCATATGGATGTCATGCCAAATAATTTTTCTGTCCATCATTTCTGTGTCTCCTGGATGGTAGCACCTCTCTGATTTTTAGCTTCACTGTTTATCTGCCTCTGTGTTTTTGTATGTCTCTCTCTGTCACCCTGCTCTGTCCCACTTAACATGTGCTTTCCTTATGTTTATGAATGTTTATGTTGCATGAGGATCTCTCATCCTCTCTTTCTCTTTAAAGGATAAGTCCGGCATTATTCTATATTTTTGTTATTGTCAACAAATCATATGAAAAGACCAAAACCAACAATGTGTAGCTCCATCACTCATTAATTTCTGACTTCCCTGCCTTGTCTGCAGAACTCACTCAAGAAGTAAATCTTTTAAAAATAGATCAGAAATATATAGTTTCATTATTTTTTAAAAAAGGCTCAGTGATTTTTTTAACAGCTGGGCCCTTTAGCTTTTAGAAAATGTTCCTCAGTGTGAAGTAAATAGTGCATATTTTGGGGGACTATTTTCAGTGGCGGATTGATACACATTTGGTGTTCTAGTGAGTATTTTTCCCAGCAGCAGGATGGTGGGTGTGGGACTGAGTCAGGGTGTGTGTTTTTAATAGTTTTTGGATGATGACGGAGCTCAGGAGATATTGATACTTGATCAATTCTTTGTTGGTTTTAGTCTTTTCATGAGATTTGTTGGCAAAAGGACAAATATGGAGTAACACCAGTATTATCCTTCTCTAGTCTCTTTTCCTCCTCTTCTGTATTCCCTTTCTCCTAATTTCAATGCCCACTGCTAATGTTTTGCCCACCTCCCTCTTGTGTGTGCTGTCTGATAGCGGAGCCACCCTCGCCACGCCCCTGGGACCCACCTGGCAGTATGTACCACCTGTTGTGCCACCTCTCTTTTTCTTTTCTTCTTCTTCTTCTTCTTCTTCTTCTCTTCCCTCCTCCCCTCGTCCTCTCCCGCTTTTTCTTCCTCTTCTTCTTCTCTCATGTCTATGTTTGCCTCCATGTGCTCCTCTCATCTCAGTGCAGAGTTCACACCCTCCCACCACCATGGACAAAGTGACCCTCCTACATATACACTATACACCGGTCATTCCATGCAATTGCTGATGGACATGTTACATGCAACACGCAAATTTATATTATACTCAAATCATACCCAGAATCCACCCCTGGAAAACAATTTATATCCAGTGTATCCGGGGGTATGTCAAGCACTCTGTCCTGCCTTTCAGCCATTAGCTACAGCAGTACAATTCTATACTTTGGTAAAATGTGGTTGTGTATGTGTGTGTGTTGTTATGTAGTAATGTAGTAGTGTAGTAGTGTGTAGTTACTTTGTGAGTCAGTGTGTGATTCTGAAACAAGGCAGGGACAGTGCTGCTACTTTCCTGCTTTGAAATAACTCTTTTCTTTTAATTACACCACTAAAAACCCGCCCAGCCTTATTTGTCATTTAATTTTCAGTCTTAAAATCTTATTTTTCACACGTCAAATACAGACGCAAATTGAACAAGTCCGATTTATCTCTTTTACCCCTATCACTTCAAGACTCTTTGAGTAATGTGAAAGAAACGGGATTTATGATTACTTTTTTTATTAATACCAATATATGACAGCTTTTAAGATTTTAAGACTGCATACTAGATAAAATGACTTAGTAATATGAATATTTTTTTGCAGTGTTGTGATATTGTTCTCTGACTGTAGCTACAGGCTGAACTGTGAGGTAGGAACAAGAGGAACAGCATAAACACCCCAAATCTGCCTGTAAAAAATGCATGTAACAAAACGCTTCATTTTTAGCACTAGAAGCTCCCAAGTGTTGGGAATCACACCCCAACACTTGCATTAATATATTATCCAAGTTATGAATCCAGACAAATACTTTTGTATTAGGAAACTTAATATCTCAAAAAACTATTAACTAAAATCATTTCACATAATCTACGCTGTAACCAGTAGGTGAGGTGGTACGTTAGCTGCTGTTCCAGTTCCCTATCTCATAAGTTTGTTACCTGGTAGCTGTACTGGTCAGTAAGATAAGAATTAGGTGGGGTGAATGTCAATGTCCTTAAAGAATTAGTCAAAGTATTAATCCACTGAGAAAAACGGGTGAATGTAAAACATTAAAGGAATATGCCACTATATGCTAAAATCTGCTACAATCATATTTTTTTGGCTAAAAATGGATCATGTGTCGATTTGGATATGAAAGGTGTCATTTGCAGTGACAAACCTACGAAGAAATAACAACTTACTTAGCGTTTTAGAATTTTTCAGGTCATTGTTTTGATTTCATGGCCCACAACCGTCATGACGTCATGACGTCATTGTTATTTCCATTTTATGTCATGAAAAAGCTCTGATAAACCACGACCTGTCCAGTGAACAGTGGGACATACGGCAGCAGAGGATTTAGCAGCTAGAGCCAAATATTTCCCTCAGGACTTGGTGGAGAACAGCTGTTGATGCTAACATTAGCTATGTAGTGATAGCAAAACTTACAAATAGCTCCTTTAAACTATATTCCATCTTATAGGACCTTGATACTGGATTCTTATATGGCACTCATTCACTTCAATGAAATTTGCTCACCCTGCACATATGCCTTCAAAGTTTTCTAGCCCACTGCGCATGTGTATTAGTGTTACCCCCGCTGGTCCCGCCCACATGTTGGAGCTCTCTTAATACATCTGTGCTCTATACAAACCATCCAAAGTCAAACATGGTGCAGGATATTTTTTCCATCCAACCATAATTTTTCAATGACATATTCCTTTAATTAAACCATAATGTGGTCATTAGCAAGTATTAGCTATTAACAGAAAGATTACACTTCTTTCTAAGGTTAGAAGAGGTAAAAAAAAATGCCACAAAGGCCAGTGGCAGCACCCCACCTCTTCTTTGTTCACTAGCAGAGACTCCTGCTGGCTTACAAATTGTGTAAGTTCTATAAAAGTAAGTATTCAAGTTTTGTCACAGATTTGTGTTCATTCTTCTCAAACATTTCCAACATCTTTGCCTGGAGAAGAACGGGTTGAACGTCGGTCTTTAGACCAAAGGTTGCCATCCACCGGTTGTGTCATTTGTGTGTCGTGGATATTTTGGTGATCCAATACAAGGGGTTTGTTTAAAGCCACCCACAGCCGCCAGTCCGCTCTTCTTTCTCATCACGCCTCTCCACGTTTCTCCTCCCCTCACAGCCGATTGTTGACCTCAGTCCTATAAGACGCTCAGCCTCCTCGCTGACACCGCAGCGCCACCAGGAGGTCGGGCTGAGGGAGTATGACCTGGAACGGCCTGGTCTGGCCCAGTCCTCAACTGGACCAGGGCAAGTCCAGGGCCAGGATAGAGCCCACCATCATCACCACCACCACCGCTGCCATCGACGCAGGGACAAGGACAAAGACAAGAAGCAAAAGTCCCTGGATAGAGCTGCATCAGTGCAACCGTCCAGCACTGTCGGTGAGACAAAAACACATAAATAACAAGCAAATTTCATGAAGGATTTGAATTGATACAGTGGATTTTGGGTGAATGCTTCCATTCATCATAGGTTGTCTTAGAAACATTAGATAACACAAGCCGAAGGTATAGTCATGTTCAGACTGACGTTAACACTGCATGAAACAATACAATGCCCTCATTCATTTCCATGAGAGAAAGGTGCCAGCGTAGAGGATTGTGACAAAAAGATACATCCAACCAAAAAAGTTGAATGTGGCTTAACATTTACAAGTCGTTTAGAACTACTCCTCAGTGTAATGTCTCAGCATGAAAGATTAATGACTTTCAGTATCTAACTTCAGGAATTCAGTGTTGGAACATGTTTAGAAACTGCTACTTATGGTCAGTCAATCACAAGAGAGTTCACATGCAAACGATGCACCCTTGTTCATTACAATACGCTCAGGGTTTATGACAAAAGTACCTTTACCAGGTGACATGTTTGTTGAACAGGAGAGGTCATTCCTCACCTTAGAAACAGTAGCTTTAACATAAATGAATAAGATTCTGGAGCTGTTAATGGCGTCTGGAGGTCTCCTGCAGCTGTTTTTTTCTATGACAACTCTAAGCTAGCACTTGTGTTGGATTTTTTTTTTTTTTTTCTGTCAAAAGACATGTTTCTTGTTTCTTGCTTGTGGTCCTGTTTCCGATCACTCTCAGTCAGGTAATCTTGGACAATTAAGTAAAAATTCATTGTGTCATAATCCTGTTCTTACCACTTGTGGCCACAGTTCATTTTACAGTCTCACTTGCTTTGTTACATTCTCCAGGGCTCACCTACAGCTTTAGTAAAAATATAAACACTTAATATCTTTGAGCTTAAAACTCATGGACAAAGGATTTAAAAACGTCCATTAATGGAGCATGTTTTAGCTTGTTGAGATTCATTTACATAACACAGCAAATCAATTCATCTTAATTCATATAAAACAGGGAGGAAATGCTCTTAGAAACTTGGCATCACTTTCATGGAGAGACAGATAGCAGATCACTTGGATGTCTTAACATAGCTGCAGAAATTCTTTATAGGATTAAAGTTCCATGATCAGGTTATGAACTGAAGGTGAAAGGGTTTCTGCTGCACTTCAGCCGGGGATTTTACATGTCAGGCTTTTCATCTGATTAGCAGAGAGAGAGTTGTGAGTTCTCAGAAGAAAATCTGCTTTGCCGGGGATTTTTTCTTTTCTTCTTTATCGGCTATTCCCTTTGTTCCCTCTGACCTCGATAGTCACATCTATACACTGTAGACTGAGTAAGTGCTGGGATGTCTGAGCTACCCACAAACTTACACTTAGAGCTGCAAGATACAAGTGAAAAAGGTTGAATTTACATTTTCTTGCTTTATAAAAACAGAAGTTAGCCGAGCCACATTAAGAAAACACACATGTACACACCCGAATACACGCGTATTGTGCAGCACATCTAAATTCCCTTTTTTCAGTACCTTCGACACACAAACAGGGTGCGGCAGCAGTTATCGGCTGTTTGCCATTAATGAGGTCATGTCTAACACTTGAGTTGAACTTTGAGGTCATCTGTAAAATCCATAGAAAATAAAACGAGTATCCGCAGTTTCATACTACAGTCAGTTGCTGTTGAGATGCACCAAAAAGTAAATGATTTTGACATCACTTGCTTTAAAGAACTGTACCATTACTTTTTTTTATGTTTTTTTTTTCATATTTTATTTTGCCTTTTATTTGACAGTGACAGAGACGGGAACCAGGGCAGAGAGAGAGAGAGAGAGAGAGAGAGAGAGGAGGGCATGGCATGCAAGGGGCCCTGACCGGGTATCAAACCGTAGACTTTACAGTTATGTGCGCTTAACTGTCAGCCCACCAGACACCCCCAGTACCACTACTGTGGAAAATGCCTATGTTTGACATTACCGCTTATCATTCAGAACAATTTCTATGTAGCCTTTATTTAATCAGGGAATCTCATAGAAATCTCTTTTGCAAGGGAGACCCGAGTGCAGCAGAGAGACAGAAAAACAAACATACACATAAATATAATATAGTTCTCTTCTTGTTGCCATGGAGGACCAGCCTTCGTTTTCATTGAGAACAGTTTAGTTTTCACATGCACCTATGTGGATGAGTATGATATTTACCTTGTGTATTGAAGTTGAAAGCACAATGAACTGCATCGAGTTGTTTTAAGGTAGAGCAAGCAGCATCTCCAAAGTCAAGCACAGACATGATGCTCACCTGTACAGTCACTTTCCTGTCCTCCACACAAAAAACATGCTTTATTCTGATACAAGAAACACAGTGCCAGCTGCTCCACATGCTTTGAGTCTGCTGTCTAGCCAAATTCTCAGGTATTCATAAGACTGAGCAATTTCAATTTCAATTCCATCTAGCGTATGGATGGCAGGGGGATCCTCACTGGAATTATGGTTTCTTGAAAGCAAAACACATTTTGTTGTGCCGGCATTCAGTACAGGCGGGAGATTACGCAGATACTCCTGAAGAACATTAAAGGTAGATTGTAATCTTGATGTAGTTTGAGTTGAAGAGGAGCCAAGTGCATACAAGACTGTGTCATCCGCTCAGAGACGGATATTATACGTCTGCGCTGGAGTGATAATATTGTAATAGAGTGTAAACAGTAAAGGAGGAGCACAGAACCTTGTGGTGAATGTCTCAAGGGAGTCGGTGCAGATTGTCTGTTCTCTGTCAGATAGACGTGGATGAAACCAGTTCTTAGCACAACCAACCTATGTTGATGCAATCATGTGTGCTCAGACACCTCAGATTTCAGAGTCAGCAGAGCAGCAACAGCAACCGTTTCACTTCAAGAAATGACCAATTTTATATAATCCTTTTCACACTGTCCATGTTGGACCATTGTTTATCCTCTGGGTTTGGTTTTATGGCCTCTTTCTCCTGAGCTGGCTCTTAAATCTCAGATGTCGTGTCGCAGCGTCCATGAATGCACCGCCAAGGATGATTTCCAGAGTGGTGTCCGTAAGTTTGACAAGAAAACAAAGGCAGAAATGTGGTAAGTCTTTGCATGTTGGTTTTCATGGTGTCGAGTTAGCAAAGTTTTGAGTATAAACAGCGGTGGTCACAGTCTTTGTAAGCATGAGGGGCCGTCTGCTACAGTGATTAGAGCCTGAGAGCAGGTGGCAGGGTGTTTTTTGTGTTAACACTGGAGGGCAGCAGCTGGGCTTTATTGCTGAGATAAAAGGCCACAGCGGAGAGAGCCAGCACAGGGATTTATGGGTACCTCTTGGTGAGATAGCCGAACATCCAGCAGCTCTCTCTACATCTATTAAACTGAGAGAAAGACGTCCACTCCTCAAAGCCTGTCATTCTCAAGGCAGATCTGACACATCAGAATGATGAATAGGCTCCTGTGCTTCTGTCATCGCACTTTTAATCTGAAAACTGGAATTACTCCAGCGCTGAAGAAAGTCATTTCACCACAGAGCTTTGCTTTATGCCACACACACATACACACACACACACACACACACACACACACACACACACACGCACATACACATATATACAATAGATGAGTCATTTGCCTTTAGTCAGAGGTGTAACGAAATATCAAAGCACTGTATTTCGCACTCCAAAACATGGTGATACTGTCACCAGACATATAATATGGCTGAGTGGTGGAGGTGGAGTGGGTTTTTTAGTCCTTTTCAATTCAACTCTATAAGCTGAATGCAGCAGCTGTCTATCCTGGATAACTCACAAACAATAAACCAGAGGAAAAAATACAGTTTAACAAAAAGTGAGAATAATTAAAAAAAAAACAGAAAAAGAAACTTACATAATAATCCTTTATATTCTGGTTTTAAATTTTAATAAAAGAGTCATTTACAAAACGCCTTAAAAACAGTCAGTGCTGTCACCTTTTCAAAAAAAATCAAACATCAATTAATGAGAAGTTACATTGAATCCAACTCATGCAGCTTAATCTTAAACTTTGTCTGAAAATAGACGTTTTTTTTGGGGGGGGGGGGTTGTGATGCCATAACTTCCATAGTTGGGTGACAAGCTAATGGATAACTCTGCCGTTCAGTGTGTTGATCACTTTCATGTCTGAATAATACATATGAAACTAGAGCTTAGCTTAGCATAAAGTCTGGAATCCGGAGAAAAGCTAACCCTGTATGAAAGTGGTATTATTTTCCAAAAATGTAATGTTTGTAAAATGCAGCTGCTGTAAGGAAACAAAACGTTTATTCATGCTTTTTCCATCTCCAGTGCAGAGTTGTGTTGCCACACATTACTGCTTATATAGTTTGGTGTTGTGATCACACAGCCCTGTTATCTAGTTTCTTCAACTTTTTGCTTTTGAATAGAACAATCACCAAATATATAGTAATAATAACAACTGTATAATATTGAATTTCTTTCATCGAGATGATGAGATGATAAAAGTGACAGCAGTGCAGTATATATATATATATTTTTTTTCCTGCTTTTTCTCATTTCATTCAATGATGTGTTCATCCAGGTTCGTTTACCGACCCCTCAGCTGAAGGTCTGTCCAGAGAACGAGCGAGGGAGCGGGACCGCAGCCGGCCTCACGAGAGGAGGCACCACTCCTCGGCAGGAGAGAAGCAGCGCTACTACTCCTGTGAGCGTTACGGCAGCAGGGAGCAGTGTCACGCCAAGTCAGCTGGTCCCAGTAGATCCACGTCTCCTGGAGAGGGACAGGACGCTGGTTTGCTCAAACAGGTTTAGTTGCTCTTTAACCTCCAAGTCATGGTTTCATAACAGAGCCATTGACACTAATGCCGCACTTCTACTACTCACTGCAGTATGTGGATAAATACCTTAGTGCTAAAGCCAATACAAAATTGTGATGAAAATGCGGTAAAAAAAATCTCAAAGGAAGTGATTTTGTCTCATTTTGTTGTTGTTATAATGAACTGACCTTCTCAAACGTGCATTTTGTTTCCTCAGCATGGTAGCGGTGTGGTTAAAACTGGCCCTGTAACACTCCCCTCTGATTCGAGCACGCCGGGCCGTGGTCGCAGGCAGCTGCCACAGACGCCCCTCACCCCTCGTCCCGCCGTGGCCTACAAGACCGCCAACTCCTCGCCTCTCCCGTCCAGTGCCAGCACTGGTACGACAGGGCACCAGACTCGCTTCAGCCGTGGCCTTTCAGAGCACGATCGTTTACTTGGGGGCCACAGCGAGTCCCCGATACCGGTCACCCGCATCAGTTCGGACCCTAATTTAAACCGACAGCTGCAGGACGCTTCTCAACAGGCCCTCCTCGAAGAGACAGAGGACTTCCAGGACGCTGTGAGCAGCCACGGAGGGGGACACTCTGCCAGAACCACTGCCTCAACTACAGCCTCAGCTTCACACGGAAATGCTGCTGCGCCCGTCACAGTGCCCGTCACGCAGGCCCGGGCAGGGGTGGTGCCGAACGGGTACCACTTCACCCTGGGGGTCAACTCTGTGTTGGGACCTGGGGGCAGAGGGAGTCTCAGGGAGAGGGACGAAGAGGACTGGTGCTAACATGGCAGAACATTTTGGAAAGAAGTTGATGTTAGCAGAGAACGGAGCAGCTTGTCAGTGTTGTACAGCGCTCATGTCAGGTCCAATGAGCTGAGAGGAAGCCAGAGGATTGATACAGAAGGGAAGATACTGAAGAAAACGCCAGTGGAAAGTGCTGTTAAAGGGGATCAGAAATCATTCCAGCTTTGTAGTGTTACTCTCCTTTTTTATACAACAAACTCTTTAAGGAAAAAAAGACAGCGATGACTTTTTCTACCCCCTTTACTTGCACTGAAATTATAGCACATGTGAAGACCCTTAAGTATTTTGCCTTGGCCAGTAAAATCAGTGTTGGAGCAGAAGACAAAAGCCAAAATCCCCTCATTCATGAACTGTGTTTCAGACTGATCTGAATGCCTCACTCCTGGTATTAATATGGCTGCTCACAACACTGTTTTTATTATTGTATGTTTCATTTTGTTTATGTTTGCCATGTAGGTTAGAGAAGAGTTAGGATATAACTTGATCATATTGATTTTTTTTTTTTTTCGGGGTTATCACCGAATTCTGACAACAAGAGATATTAGGAAAAAACAGATTTATTTTGGTCTTAAACTTCTGCCATGACACTTAACGGACACAGTAATTAACGTGACAGAAGTCAAACAATGGGATTGGTTAGAATGGAACTAGAGCTAGAGAGTTTTAATGATCATGTTTTTGTAAGTTGTGCCAGACGTACATTTCTGGAGCACACGTAGGGACTAGATCAACTCTTTTCTGATGTTATGTGGCTGAATACTAAGTGCCTCGTTTTCCAAGACGTGTTGAGATGCAGCCTGGCTTTGGGTCAGACGGACTTGAACTGATGTAAGTATGTACACAGCTGAGAAAAAGTGGACAGAACAAAGCTCCTGTTTGAATCTGGTATAAAGAACAGAATGCAAAAAAAAAAGACTTTTTTTGTACTGAATCTTGTGGTAGGTAAATCAGAATTACAGATGCAAAGTAAGCAATGTAGTGCATGCCAGGGTCTTGAACTTGTCAAAAAAAATAGTGTCTGTACTTTTGCTTAAGGGTGTGTGGTAAGCATTTGCCTTTCTCTTTCAAATATACTGCCAGTCAGTTGGTAGAAATGGTCTCTGGATGGAGAAAAGTGCCATTTTTTGATGAATAATCAACAAATATTCAGAAACACCTGCCTCCTAAAGCATACCGTATATGTCTCACGTCTGCCATATTTGCCCAAATTTCATGGGTTTCCTTTTCTTCTCACCTCTTTCCACTGAGAGCAGTAATGTGTGAGGGTTTGTAGGCGAGGTTACCTGTGTGTATACACACAGGTACAATAAGGAGTTGTGTTGTTGCTGCTGACTGTTGACTTAAAGTAGGGCTATGCAACAAGACGACACTTCATCTGCCCTGTAGCTTTACCCTCTGGAATCTCCAGGTTCAGGCTTTAGTGTGACTGCGACCAAATTTTACATTTATGTGTGAAGAGTTGTAAATTGTAAATATATTATATGATGTACAGTGAACTGAAAACACACTGAGGCACAAATCATATTAAAGCTGATATATGTGAATCACAGGGCATTTTTGAGGTTGGGAAGTTGACTGCATGACGCCTACCCAGATAGAACCACACAGAATATAAACCTGTTCTTTCCAGACTTGGGTCAAGTTGTATTTTTAAATAATCTTCAGTGGCTTTTAAACTTGTTCAGAGAAGCAGATATCAGGTATTTTGTCAATCACAAAAGGCTGAACTGACTATGAAACGTATTTCTGTTTCATAGTTCTGCACTGGCCTAAAACTAAGACCTGCACCCGGCCCGTGCCCACCTCCTTCAGCCCTGGACCAGCTAAACCCAACTGGTACTGCCAGATCAGAGACCGGAGGCTGTATTTGTGCCATATATCATCCGTTAGCTATCCTCTGACTCTTTCTCTCTGGGCTGTTCCACTGGGCATAACATATCTACTTAAAGGATAAGTCTGGATGTTATTGTCAACAAACATAAGAAGACCAAAACCATCTCTTCCTCTACCCTGTCTGTGGCTCTCAACTCCCAGCGCATTAGTTCCTGCTGGAGACGTAAATCTTTGTAAACAGGTCACAAATATATGGCTTATTATCTATTAATTAAGAACATATCTTGTCAGATTTAAATATAATTTTGGCCAGGTAAATATTTTAACAGGTATAATTCATTTAACAGGTTAAAGTTTTGGCATGGATCAAGGAGCTGTTTGTAAGTTTTGCTATTGCTACATGGCTAATGCTAGTATCAACAGCTGTTTACTTACCAGTCTAGAAGAAATTTTTCAAGTTTCAAACTTCATTCCTTTACTCACCAAGAGCTGTCTCCAGCTGTGGAAAGCAACACTTTTATTTGGCTTCTTTTCTTCTACTGAATTTAGCATGCTAACCAGCTAGCCCCGGCCCGGTTAGCCCATCATCCATGGACTATCTATCATTATACATATTTTTAATCAAAATACAGATTAGATAAAAATAACAGACCTCTGGGTATCTAAATCTTGGTGCTCATTATATTGTCCTGGCTCATCTCTAAGCAGGTTAAAGAGCATGTAAATTATTTGCAAATATTATTTGATCCAAGTCGATTACTTCCTTGTGTTTTAATTTACTTCCTGTGGTCTCATATTTGTGCAATCTTTTTGATGGATCATCTGTAAGGAGACGTTTTAGACTTTAAAGCAGTGAGGTGGGCGTGGCTCCGCTCTTCGTGAGGGTAACGTAATGGATTGCTTGTCATCTTATTGTCTTTAAACGTTTCTGCAAGTTGCCATATTGGAACAGAGATTTGTGTTCATCTCCACAGTAGATTTGAAAAAAAAGATGCTCCATTTTCAGACCTCCAACGAGCCCCACGTTAACAGGGTGCCAAGTTTTCCTCTTACAGTTTTAACAGTGGCTGCCCCCTCTGGACATGTCCTGTTTGCATGTTCTGAAAAGAAAATGTGCATGTGAAAAAAAGAGGCATTGTTTGACTTCATTGAGTCCACAATTTGTACAATTTGTTTCCTGGTTGTATTTTCTGATTATCTAAATACACATGTATCTGTTTCAGGTAAAGAGAAAAAAAAAACATGAGCTTGAATAACATTTTATCACAGAACCACCAAAGTGGAAACAAGGCTCTTTCTCAGAAAAGAGGTTCTGGAGTGGCCGAATCCTTCGCTGCCTGATCTGTTACTTGACTGTCTCTCCCACAGTCATTTTGACTGTACCTATAGATTTTGTATTAATATACGAGTCCTTGAATAAAGAGGTATGATTAAGAAATCGCATGAGATTTCTGAATATTTGCATTGAAATGTCTCATGATAAGAATCAGGTTTTGTTCGCATCTTATTAAATCTGAACCCAGTTTCAAAACCGATACTCCATATTCCTTTTTGAATCTTGTAGGTGCAGCTTTCTGCAATTTTTTTTAAATAATGGGTCATAAACAAAAACTTGAGTATTGCCCATAGACTGTGTATAAATGGACGTAGCCTCCATGACGTCACCCATTAATTTCTGAAGGTTTTGAAGCTCAGAGTGAGCTTTTCCAACCATCGCCATCTTGGCAGTGTCTGACTCTGCCTAACTCCTGGCTGATCCTAAAATGGGCAAAGAGGTGGGGTGTGTGTGAAGCCGAGACGTCGGTGAATGCCGGTTTGTGGCCAGGACACACTCCAGTTGGATGAGCACACCTTTAATTAAGCATATTTTTTAAGCCTTAATATAATTTAATTATTATATAAAAATGCACCCCATGTACAGTTGTCATGAAGGAGGAAATTAGCTCTCGAGACTAAAACTGTTTTTCATACCAGGCTGTAAACATGTTTATTTCTGTAAAGTTGGGTATTTTAACATTGGGTCTATAGGGATCGACTATCTTTTGGAGCCGGCCTCAAGTGGTCAGTGGAGGAACTGCAGTTTTTGGCACTTTAATGTTGGCTTCATTTTTAGCCCCAGAATTTGCTGTTTGGTTTTGCCAGATAAATTCAAAAATTAAAGTATCCTGTGTAGTTTTCATATTGCTTTTGCCAAAGAAAAGTAAGTTAAAATTCTCATTAGGCTTTAGGATTAAATTTTGCGGTATAAGTTAATTTAGACTTTTAATTGATATTAATGCAAATGCCAAAAGAGTAAAACTTTACAAAGCACCTCATATTAAAGGGACACTCTGCTCATTATACTCATGATGATCAGTACTCAGTCTGTCACTTCTTATATTGTCTTCATTTTATCAAGTCTGAGGAGATAACCCTGATAATCTCATCAAATAAAAGCAGCTATAATCAATATTTTTGTATTAAAAATCTATCTTTGTGAGAAAGGAGTCCCTCATACAGTGAGTTACTACTCAACTCCGCAGTTGATCTCAGCTCTTTGGAGCTTTATAGGGTCTGTCTGTCATTGTTTCAGTTTTCTATAAGTGCATGTTTACTGTTCACTCACTCTTCTAGTGTTGGTTTAATGAAAGTGCAAATGGCAGTAGTACCTTCAAGTTGAAAGAATGTACAGTGCAAGACTGAGGGCTTGATCATAAAACACACATTTCCTCTGATCTATGCTAACAGGAAAATGCATGCACCAGTACTGATGTCTGCAGGTGATAACTTATGCAGGCTATAATGTGTGATTATGTGACTCCATGTTGGTCATTCACCTACAGTATGTGTCCTCTCATGCTACAGTATGATTAGACTGGGATGATGAAAGGTCCAAATATATTTGAGAGACTAAGAAAACTGCTCAGTCTTTCTTAATAAAACTGAACAATTTGCAAACTAGCTGCTGACAGACTTTAAAACAGACTGGGTGGAGGCCCTGTAGGATTTTAATTGGTCTACATTAGAGTGAAGGGGCGGGGCCGGCGTTGGCTCGTTTGGCGCCTCAGTGATGTGACGCAGCTGCTGGAGGAGAGAAGGAGGAGGAGGAGGAGAAGAGGTAAAGAGGATGAGAAGTTAGGTGCTCTGTATCCCACTCCTGCTAAAACCTTACACTTACTTTATAGAGAAAGTTAAAAAATGTTCTTCAAGTTTAGTTTAGTTTTGTAACAGGAGCTCGTTTTACGTTGAGAAAACTCTGTGACACGCGTCTTGTTTTCATGTCTTGAAACTTTAATAACAAAGGTGATTAAATTGGGAAGATGTGCCGCTGGTTGTTACAATGGACATTTTGCCTTTTCCGGCTCATGACGACGAGCACCGCCTCGCCTGAGGACACACCGGTGGACCTCGGAGGCGAGTCCGGCTCCGGGATGCTGCAGACAGGTAAGAGTGCTCTAACACCTGTGGAGCCTCATAACGGTTCTACAGTGCAAAATAAGCACCGTACCTTATTTCTTTACCACAATTTTTACCATGATAAGTGCGACACATACTTTCAGCTATAGACAGAAACGTTTCTTGCTAATATTGGAGTCACATTAATGTTTTGTGGATAATTTAGGGAATTATTCATGTAAATTGAGTGAACCTGTTGCTTAATATTTTTACCCCCTTAAAAGTGAAAGTAAAGTGAAGAAAGTCCCCAATTTTAGCTTTTAAATAGAGTGACTGGCAAATTAATTTCAGCTACTGTCTTCATTAGCATTAAAACAGTTGAGAAATAAAAATATGTTTTGTGTGCTGGCTGGTTGCCTTTAAGCTCTAAGAACCATCAATACAATTGTAAACAGGGTTTTGAGATTCCTAATAAACAAATCTCTGTAGTATGAATACTTGTAAAAATATGCATTTCCCCTGTAAACGTTATACCCACCAGAATCTAATGTAATGTAACATAAACCGACTGGTGTTCTCTTTAGAAACCACACCATGAATAGTTGTAAAGGCTCATTTCCAACAGCAGGCTGATATTTATGTCAGATTTTAGCAGCTGCAGCTCATTACATCATTTAGTCAGTGCAGTCTGGGGACTGATGAAAATCTTCCACCTCTCACGAGTCGCTCCTCTGACACTCAGCAGCCTCAGTCAGTCCAACTTTGATGCTGTAACTCTCTTTATATTTCCCTCTGGTTGCTCCCCGGTGTGAGAGTGAACCCCCAACACAAGACTGAACTCAGACTACAATGCGACAGGCTATTTTCACGACTGCCCAATTGCATTTGATGACTTCTTTCAATTACTATAACAGCTTCTCAAAGAAGAAAACTCTAATTAAGAATTGTTTTTAGGGCACATCTGTAATTTAAATTGTTATTTTATTCAACATAAACAGGTCTCATAAATTTGAAGCCCTAAAACCAAGTCAGTAATACTTCACCGATTTTGCAACTTAAAACAGCCTTAAATTTAATGTGATTGGTGCCATCTTGTTCTCTATCTGCATCTTTAAAAAAAAAGTTACCAGTTGCCAAAGTTGTCTTTTTCAACCAGCTGTGAGATAATTTTATGTCAAGATAAAGTTTTTATTTGTGCATTAAATTATAGACAATAAGGCGTCTATTGAGGAGCATATTTTAATGATGAGTTTCCCTTTACATGGCTCAAAAGAGATGTTTGGACTTGCTGGATACATCATGTCCACAAAATGTTTTTGGTTTGCATAAAACACATGTGGAAACCGTAGCCAAAACTCATCCACAGTTATTAAATCACATGGAATGCTTTTATTGTGCCAAGCAGACTTCATCATCCTCCACAGCCAGCTGTTGTCACATCAGAGTTTTCAGTGTCTGGATATCCTTTGTTTTATCAGCACTGTTGATGCAGTGACAGCAGTGTACAAGCTGTAGGTTTACATTATCTTTCTGAGCCGTGTTGGACTTGTTTAATCCATCCATGATCTGTTGAAATTGATCTTAGATTGGAGCTCTGCCAAGCGCCTGAGTGTGTCACGTCTGGATGCCACAGCATCGCGCCACACATTGTTTATTTTAAGTTTTATCACATTTCCTCGTTGCTATCATGTGCATGTTAGAGCCACACAGGAGACCCAAACAGAGATGTGTGAGGGCAGGGAACCAGCTGAGAGTTTTGCTTAGACCGGCGAGGTGACAGACAAATCCTGTTTTCACTGCGTGTTTTCATAGAGTTACTGTAGATGGCAGAGTGTGAATGCCTTGTGTAAACTTTCACTGGATATCACTGAATAGACTGATGGTTATGTATGTTACTACAGCAATAATCTGCCTACGTTTACTCTGTTATCGTTTGGTTTCCTCAGTGAAATCTCGCCCTGTTCCAGATGTAACTGAGCTCATATGGGAATTTGTGATTTCTGCAGATACAGTGAATCAACAGACTTGATGCTGTGGAGCTCATTTGGGGGAATTGAATTATATATATATATATATATATATGCACTGTTGCCCATAAAGTTGGAATAATTTTGTTTTCAGTTTAATTGTGGTTTAATTGTGGTTTCATTTTCATTGTGATATGTTTGGAAGAGACTGACTACTTAAGTTTTGAGAAGATATACACTTTACCTGTCAAGAATAAATCACATTGTCACAATCATTTCATTGAAAGAGGTAAAAAATATTTTATTCCAACTTTATGAGCAACATTGTACATATATATGTTTTTGCTTTATTTTGTACATTTTCAACAGTCAAAAATTAACACAAAGTTTTAGGACATAGTAATTTTTGAAAGACGTGTAATACCAAAAACCTAAGAAGGACCCTGTTCAGCTAAGATTCATTTACCTGTCAGGAATCTGTGACGAGCCTCTCTAAGCAGACCTCTTGCTGCAGGAGCCTGATGGGTGGAGTCTGGTTGTCAGGCAGATTCAGCTCACCTGGTCTGGCTGCACTACATAAGCTGGTGGCAGTCAGCAAGTCTCTCTCTCCTGGCTTCCACCCTGTTTGGTTTTGTTGTGTCTTATTTGTTTTTAGATTAATTTCCTTTTCAGTTATAAAGTTATTTCAATCAGTAGAGACTAATAAGAAGAACAAGAGAGTATGAGAATTAAAATGAAATTTCTTGTGAACAGAAGGAATAGATTTTTGGTGCTTAGAACCGGGCAGGAAGTGGATCACCATGGACAAGAGCCATAGGTTTAAGGTCCTTCCAATAAGAGGAATCTTCCCCCGGAGTCTAGACACTGGTGTTGGTGATGAGGAATGGAGCTCAGGAATGGGAACGTCTTGATGAGGGAACATCTGATTGGATGGTTTGATTGGAGATGATCTGGCATCCATGGCTGAAGTGGAGAAGGGGTGGAGGTGGGTCGCAGATTATTCGCGGTGCTGAAATGACAGCTGAATGACAGCAGAGAGAGAGACAATTTTAAAGTTTGACAGCTTACGGGTGATTGGCTGAAGGCCACCGTGTAAGGTTGTGATTGGGTGAAGATGTGAATGAGCGGGAAATGTTGCTCGTGACTTAGAAGGCATGTGCATGGAGATAGTCTTCCTGACTGAACTTTCGCTAAGATTCATTTTTGGTTATTACTCGTGTGGTCTTCCCTGCATTGTCCAACCTTGAGCTGGGTTGTGGCAAATCTTAAACCAGTGAAGGCCTGTCAGGATTTTGGGAGCTGTGCATGTGTTCGTGTCGACTGGACTGCAGTTACTCATTATATAATTAGTTTACAAAGCCATGTTATTAGATGCCTGCTTTATGTGTGGAGTTTGGGCACTTTCACTATTGGCAAGATGAACCAATTCTGACTCAAACGTGAAACGATTTCAGGTGGTTTGGAAGAAATCCATCCTCCAATGTTATTGTAATTGAAGAGAGTAGAATAAACAAGTAATGGCAGAATCAACCAGGTATCCACTGAACTGATGTGCAAGAGTCGCTCACCTTCATATTTGAACCCTGTTTGACTGCAATGAATCACGTTTACTGTACATGAAGACATTCCTTTCCCCCAGGTTTGATGAATTACATTCATTCACTCTATTACATTTAAAAAATTCCTCTGCAGGTGATTTATCTGTTCTACAAAGGTGTCATTGTCAAAGCCGCTCTGATTTGACTTTGAAGCCTCTGTCTTTGTGTGCTGGGTGCAATATTCACCCATCAGTCTGTAGTGAGTAGATAACTCTGTGCAGACCTTTAATCCCACCTGACGTGTGTGTGTGTGGAGGATCCATATAGTCTTTTGCCTCCACCATATGTGAGACATCCAACTCTACAGTTAAGAGGAAGACAAGTACTTGTCATGAACATTCATGGTGGATGGAAGCTGAATTCCAAAATTCCAAAAGAAAAAACTACAAATGAAATGAGTTCAATATTGCATTGAATAGGGATGTCACAATACCAGAAATTTGGTAGGTGGTACGAGTACTATTGAAATTTTACAATTCTCAAAATCAAATTAAATAAATAAATCAAATTTCAACATAAAATTCATCTTTGCGCCATGGACAAAACAGAAAGAGTTTTCCGAATGTAGTGCAGAAGAACTTGTGTTCTACATACAGTTATCTTTAAAGTGAACCATGAATGAATGAAGGACTTAGGGCACAGTTGCCCGCCTATAGATCAGTAGCTCCTTGAATTTAGCATCAGGCATTTCTGTCATTTCCAATCCATCCATCCATACATTCATCCATGCGTCCATCCATCCTTCCAGTCAGCTACATCCAGCTGTGAAATGTGACTCCCATATGTCTGGAATAGCTTACTGTAACCTCTGACCCCATGAGATAGGTATCAGTGAAGCACTGTATCCAAAACAGCTGTTGAGAAGAGTTTTGTAATGTTTAAAAGACATGTGCCTATGTCTGAGTGTCTCCATATCTCTCTACATCACCCATCCAATCACCTAACTGCTACCCTAGCACCAACACACTTTCCTCAGAAGTGGAAATCGCTGACTAACCCTCCTGACCTTCTGTGTGAGTGTCAGTGGAGCTCCGACAGTGTGAGGCACTGAGCGGTCGTTTCATGCGTCTGAAGTGCACACTTTGGGATTTTGGGAGGGCATCATTTCTCAGACATAACTGCAAACCTTTAAAAAAAAAAAAATCTTTTCAATCATATATACCACAGATGACATAAATGTGGTTTTGATTATTCAACTTCAAAAACCCTTTGCTCCGCCTTCAGTGGGGCCAAAGGATGTCTGTCTGTCTGGGACTTTGAAAGATATCTCCAAAACTACCAGCCAGTTCGCCATGAACTATGATGTAACTTGTGATCCCCAGAGGATGATTCCTAATTATGTTTAGGTGGGATCCTGATGAAAGCTGTAACAATTAGTCAATTAGTAAATTAACAGTTAGGGTGTAACATAGGGCTGAAAAAGTATCAAAACCAACATTTGGAGTCTCTCAACGTCTTCATCTTGCTCATATTGGTTAATTTGATTAATTAATACTTTCCCCAATCTGTATGATTATAAACTGTCACCTTAAAAAAATAATACCCGTCTTCAGTCAGGTGCCTCTGACCCATCCCAGGCTTTATCTACACTAATACGTTTTCACTCAGCTCACTTAGCTACGTTTACGGCCGATGTCCACTACTCTGTTTTTGAGCCCACAAAACGGAGACTTTTGGAAACACTGTTGGACCTGTTTAGTAGTCTGTGGTCTGGATGGACAGAAGGGACTTTTGGGAAAGATGACGCAGACACAGCCCCCGCCTCATGATATGGTTTTATCAGCCACAACAGTGGTGAAT
This sequence comes from Seriola dumerili, assembly GCF_002260705.1. Lineage (NCBI taxonomy): Eukaryota > Metazoa > Chordata > Actinopteri > Carangiformes > Carangidae > Seriola > Seriola dumerili. The sequence continues at coordinate 5,049,242 of NW_019174336.1, forward strand.
GTAACATGGATAGAGATCAAAGGTAAAACACCAATTTGTTTAATGCAGGGCTCAAAAAAGGAACGAGACCAATAAACGCAAATGTAATTGTGATATTGATTTGAAGACATGTCGCCCAGCCGTGGTGTAACAATACTGTAACTAAACTCTCAGTTTTTTGTTTGTATTGTAGAGTGTGATCAACATTACAGGCTCTATGGACTGCTGGTTAGAACTTAAATGTTTAGTTGTTATATTTGCAAACAGTGGATCAAGAAGGTGTTTTTGCATTGACAAATGTGGCAACCATATAAGTGAGTAACGCTATGATAATATGTAAAACAGAAATCTGGCAGGCACACGAATGTTTTGTTTTTTCAGTCTGCTCTGTAACACTTATGTCACATCACCAGTCCCTCGAGTCAAACCACATCAAAAGCAGCGTGCCGGCCGTGTCACAGAGACACTCAAGCTCTTCCAGCAAGGTGAGCTCATGATGTCATTGCCAATATAATGCCAGATCCATAACCAGGCGCCTGCATCCAATGAAACATGATCTTGGGCCTTAGTGCTTGGTGAGCCCTGTTCTGGAGCCCATTAACCAGCCTTAACCAGGCGGAGGCCCTCATGCTGTGGCGTGTGTGGTGTAAAACTCCCTACAGTGTACACAGACTGGGTCATCGGTCTGGTTGTGGGAGTGGAGTAGGTCACAGCTTGTGGTTAGCTTTGTGTGAACAAAAGCAGGTGAAGAGGGTTAGGTCTAGACCACATGTTGGACGAGAAGCTCCTTTCTTGTCTGTAATCTCCTCACAAACCAACTGGAACCAGATGGCAGATAGAGTGGGGCGATAGTGTTCAGACAAAGCTCCTCCAATCTTTGATGTTAGCAATGAATAAAAGAAAGGACATTTTGTTTTATTTATTTTTTTGACTTTTTTTTTTTTTTTACGTGTCTCCTATTGCTCAGCCACCAAAAAGAGCCTGCAGATACAGTGCAGCTTGCAGGACAAAAAGACACACATTTATGTGGAAAGGGCAATTTAATGATGTGATGTTTTGTCCCAAATGATGCTGTTTGTGGTCCCGCTTTGACTGAAGTGTTAACGCGAATAATTGTGTCCATTCCCTTTGCATCACTTGTAGGTTTCTTTGTAGCGTGCAGATGTTAAACACCTGCACGATAAAAATGCCAATGGTGACAGAGTGCACCTGGTGTTGCAGGGAGTACCTGCTTAATCTGTAAGTAGATTTTTCTTTTTGATTGTGCAGGTCATTTCACTTATTAGTTGTTCAACAACCATATTTAGTGTTTTGATTTGATACATTTACTATACTACTACTACTAACCACTATTGGTAAAATGTGCAAAAAAAAGTTTAAAAATGAATAAAAACACAACCTGAAATCATTTCACGAAGTAAATGTTTGCATTTAAACATTAAAAAAATATAATGTCCAACACATCTATCAGCATCAGCCAACTCTGTAAACAAGGGAAGAGCATTTTTTCCCTGCTGTAACGTCTTTCAGAGCACAGATACTGTAGACACTCCTGTCACCTGCTCAGCACGGTGCTGTTAAACCAGAAACACCCCGGCTATACTGCACGGGGATGACAGTGAGCTGCAGCCCTTTTTGTAAAACACACTATCACTGATCGAAGCATCTCACACGGAGGCTCATCAGCTACAGTTCACTGTCTCTCCTGCGTCTGTGTGTGTGCTCTGTTGTCATGTGACATCACAGGTAGTGTACACTTGTGTTTATCAGAGCATTTTTGCTGGAAAAAACTGCCTCCTGTGGCTAAAAACGAGTGAGAGTGAACCAGAGCAGCACAGATAAACAGTGAGCTGAAACTCACTATAAAGCTTCATAGCTTCAAGCCGACAGCAGCTGCAGATTCAGCTGTTAACTCTTCGCCTTTCACACCTTTCACATCATCACACTGTTTTCAAATTGTCCTTTGATACACTGTTACAAAGCCAGTTTAAACAGTGCAAGACTAGACCCTCCATGATACCATATCAAATTTTCTGCAGTTTTTATTGTGAATTACTACGGTACAGTTTTGTTAGAGATACCTGTGCTTCAGAGGTTGTGTTCTCATTTTTAGTTCTTTCGTCTGTCCGATCCGTTGTGTTGTGTTTTGTCATGTACTGCTCATCTAGCCAAGGTTAAACCACACTGTCTTTCTGCCTTCAAACGATGGTTATGAGCAGAGGGCTCAGTAACAGCACTTGGCATGAATCTGGCCGAGTATCTTCAGTCTTGGCAGGCATGCGAACCTAAATCTGTTGCTGACTGGTGTCTAATAGCAGGGCCTGACTTTATTTGGCAACCATTTGCCCTGCGGGACACATTTAAACTATCATATTATTGTAATTCGTCATTAAAAAAAGTCAAGGTGGAGCCAGGAGGCCATTTTTAACTGCTGCAGCTGCTACATGTATAACTGCCTTAATACGCTTGTGTTCCGCCAAATAGATGCCAGGTGATGCAATGTTGTTTCATACCAGTGAGACACACACGCAGACTCACACAGACACACTTAATTCCGGTCCTTGCCAGACACTTTCCTGTTTTACCTCATAGTACAGGAACTTTTTTCTTACCACATAAAAATTTAACAGATTTTAAACATGCTTGGAGTTAATTATCAAAGATTCATGACAGACACCATTGTGATACCTCTGCTCTTACACAGACACCCTGACACACAGACATACTGTTCTGTTGACCCTCTGCATTTTCATTGACCCCTGTGTGACATCAGCAAGGTGCGCTGCATGGTAAAATAAACCATGAACTCTGACTGCCCCACTGGTGTTGAACATGCAGTTCAAAGTTTCTGAGCTCTAAACTGAGCTTTTACGACTAAGTAGGACCACTGCAGCATAGCCAGACATAAACATAATTTGTTTATACAGTAATTTATAACAATGGCTATTTTCCAGATATAGAGCTTCCATTCACATTTCCCCTCTCTGCTTTTATTTGCATTGAATTAATTGTTTTATCTTTACGGGATAAAGTTTGTACGCTCAATGACATACGCCTGTTGTTACAGAAAATGCAGTCACAAACTCGTTTCAGATTAAACTGCACTGGCTGTGTTCATTCTAATGAAGGAATTTGTCATCAAATGCAACAGTATGACTCTTTTGTGTGTTTTTGTAGTTTTGAGATGATAATATACTCCTCTGGCACGGAGGCATAAGCTCCTGTGTGTCATTTTTGCCATATTTTTTGCCAATGGTTTTAGTCTCTAGGGGGACTTCAAAATACTAATAAGATCAAATAGCACCAGTGTTATTTTTGAAAAAGTAAATAGAGAAGCTGAGACTCCTTCAACTCACCTACTAAATGGCGTCACCATTTGGTCGTGACTCTGTGGATTTGAATTATGATTTTTCTTTATTTACAGTTGGAGATCATTCTTCATTTCATGAACTTGCAAACCAGTCTGATGAAATGAATGGGTCTTTAGGTTAAATGAAATGAATAGCCCTTGACATGTTCATAAACGCCCTCCATTATGATGAACATGTGCAGATGCTTATCTTTATTGGTTTGGAAAATTTGACTGATGAAGGACCGGAGGTGACAACTCTGTTATGACTAACAGAACTCGAGCAGATCCTACATGGGACAGCCAGAGGGAAAGATTCAAAATCACTTTTGTTTTCTTTCTTTTTTTTTCTTCTTTACTTTACTATGGGTGAACCGTGCCCTCGCTTTCAAACTCCTATCAACCGCTGTGTGTCGGGACCCGTTTGACCTGTTAAGCGTTTGTTTACTTTAATGTGATTGATTTGTTTTGAAGTCTGGTGTGTCGCCTTCACTGCTCACATTTTAGTCCAGACTGCGCAAGGTTGATCAGCCCTGGAGGACTTGGTTGTGGGGACCAAAGGCAGCCTTTCTGTCTCCATTCATCGCCTGCATGGCGCTGTGCCACTCTAATCAAAACAGTCCCCAAACAGAGACATTAACCATCTTTTTTATGCTTTGTGTATGGAAGAGTGAGCAGGTTTGTTGTCCACATGTTTGTCTGTTGGCCACATTAGGCTGTGCTGTAAGGATGAAGGTGATTATCAGTGTCACAGCCTGGGCTGGATATAGATCAATGTCAACATCATGAGCAAATCTGAAGGTCGCTGTAACAAAATACTGAAACAAGCTGATTGGCTTTGGAAACAAAGTGAAATTATCTTACTGCAATTCCAGATTTTGGATAATTGTTTAAAGAGCATATGCTGCTTCAAGGACTCAATTACACACAAAAATTACTCAATAAGGGGACTTTTTGCAGGGGGCTTACATGTGTTAGAGGCCAGATTACATGCAAAATTCAAAGAAACCTATATGTGATCATGGGTCATTCTATTAGCAGAAATATAAGCTATAGCTAATACTCTATTTGGGAAATTATAAATCACATTCTCTGTCTTTTGTCTTTGTGATGAACTCATATAATGACTTAGTCTTTAACTGTAAAGACAGTGTAAGTGTCTTTACTGTAACTGTAAAAACACTGTAGACAGGGCAGTGTGCTGCACATGCGGACAAAAAAGCCTGTGAACAATGAACAAAGGGAAGAGGGTTGAAATGCACACAATGCAGCTGATTGTACTTCTTTCAGCCTCTCAGTCTGCGGTGCATACCCAAGAGACATGAGATTGTACCTGCGGACTGACATGTTACAGATTAAGGCTCAGCCGGCTACATTCCTGTCACACTTTTTACAAGTTTAATTTGCATACATATGAACCCCTCTCACACTGACTCAAGGAGTGGGGAAGTAACAGGATGCCATTCATTTTTTAATTGTAACACAATGTGACATGAGTCATAAAGTCTTGTTTCACAGTAAATGTAATTTATAGAGCTTATAATGGTAAACCAGTGAACTAAATACCTAAAAAATCCTCTAAATCTAATATTTCAATAGATAGTCCTGCTGAATAATAGTTCTCAGTCTGCTGGTATGTCTGATGTCTTTGTTAGTGTCGACACATATCAGGCTCTTGAATTTGCTCAGACAATGTGAAGAGCAACGTTTCAATCTTACGCAGTGTTGAATGTTTGTCAGTTTCTAGTTGATGTTTCATCATGTCGTCTTTGGTCAGTTTGGTGAGTCACCTCCACTACTTTGTGTCCATCTGCCATGTTGGCAACATTAAGCTGTTTGTTGTTGTGTGTAGGATGAATGAACAAGGTTGTTTACATCTTAGGAGTGAATCAAAGCACCTCCGTACCTGCTGATGAACGTCCTGATTGCCTAATACAACCAGAGATATTAAGGGTAGATGCCTACTTGGATAACTGCCTAGCTTTGAAATTCAATCATAGTTCATCATCATCATCGTGTCTCTTTGTCTTTTTCCTCTTTTTTTCTTGAATTAAGTGAGGATAACCCGGTTTTCATGACCCAGCTGTGTTCTCGTCTCTGCTGATTAGGTGATGGTTACGTAATCGACTGTGGTCTGTGCTGCTGACAGACATGAAGAGAAAACCACCGGTATCACATGCCTCTCAGAATGGCCGAGTGTGGTTGTCATTACCGTGTTGCAGACCTGAGATTTGATGTAGACTGAGTTTCCATCAGCATATGCAAAACAGGTCAGTTTGAGGACATACTGTACATGAGAACTCATTTTTCAGTACTCATGAGTCTCTGTGAATCTGTGACAGCCCATTAAATGTTACACTGGGCCCAATCTATCATCCTGGAAAACAGTCGTCTCTATGGTCTTCTTTCTTTAATGTAGTGGCGTGTTGTTGTAGTTTAATGTTGTGGTGGATTTGCAGGTCGCAGCTACCCTCCATCCACAGCCACCAGGGCTTATTAAACACAGTTCCTCAGTCAAGGCACCAAGCTACAGCTTAACACAGTTTAACAAACATAAAACAGGCAGAACAGAAGCTTTTAGAGCTAGATTAAACAACTCGTGTTTCACAGTGAGAGCAACTGCTGAATTTTGGGCACCTGGGAGTTAAATTTCAGAGCTTGACAGAGTTTGTGAATACAGTGTTGGAGACATGGAAACCTCAATTTGGCAGTTGTAACTTGTAACTGTTGTAATTACACTTTCATGCGTGGAAGATATTAGGGCACAGCCACTTAATGGCAAGAGATGCTTCCAAAAACTCTTATAGGTGTTCAGCTGGGCTACGATCGAGTGACTGTGAAGGCCATAGCATGTGATTCACATCATCGAACCATTCAGTGTACTCTTTTGCCCTGTGGGGAATCACCTGCATTTGTTATGTTTCTTCACTCATTTATTGATTTTTTTCCTTTCATTTGTCACCAAGACAAATCCTTCTCCCTGTGCCAGACAGTCCTGTTAAAAACCACTGCAATGGCTCTGTGATGTTGTCTTTTGCCACAGTTACACACTTGCATGGTAAATACGTTGCATGATGCCAGTCTATAGTTGACCTGGAGACCTGACGAATAACCACCTGTACTGAGCTTGACTCTCGGGGTCAGGATTCATACAGCACAGGGCCATTGGCCAGAGCTGAGCAAGTCTTGTAAAGGTTTTTACAAGAGTTTTTTACAAGCAGTTTAATGACTTTGTCAATGTAATAGTGGTGTTTTCTTTCCACATCCACTGTGGCCTACACGATAATGATGACCTTAACAAGACAGGGTAGTGGTCTGTGCCTGTCTTTAAGATTGAGCCCTGAACCTGTTTGTGTTCATTTTCTGTGGCGTGATCCTTTCTCTTTTTGTTGACCTGTTCACCCTCATAGTCATTAGTTCGTCCGTCCTCTTCCTCTTCTCTTTCATCCTTTCTAATAATAATTCTAATTCTAACTAATTCTTATAATTCTACCTGTTGTAGGAGTTGGCTTTTCTATCTCTGGCTGCTTTTGTTTTGTAACAAAATGATCCATAATTTCTCATGACCATCAAATGGAAGTTTAACCTGCTGACCTCTTGCCACAGCTGAAGCCTTAGGCCGGGAGCACATTGGCTGCGTGGCATGTGCGTGGCAGCTGCGGAAGAGCTTGGTTTTCATTTCGGTGCCCATGTTAACAGGTTAGAGTGGACACACTGCCTGCATGTGACCCAAGTCTCACGCCTTGCATTGCATGATCTAGAGATTCATAGTCTGGCCTCTTTTTCATGTGTGACAGAAAGGGAAAAGACCTGTTGATGTCATATTGACATCATACCAGAAACATCATATAAAACTGACACCTTTCACCACAGTTTCAATGTCTAGGCTGAATATGACACCATTTTGGCAGCTGCACGTGGCCACAGTGGCATTTACGTGACATTTTCTGTCAAAAATAAATCAGATATTAATTTGTAATGAAAAGTTATCCAACATTCAAGTAACCTGCAGACTCTATGTAGAGATTGAGCTGGCTGTAGCAGCGATGCAGCAGAGACGCAGCCGGTGTGAACACATACAACGCAGCCGCCTTGCACACGCAACGCAGGCAGTGTATTCCTGGTGTTACACATATTACATACTGCCCCCAAGTGGAGGGTTTTTTGCTCATCAAGTGAATAGTAAGATATAGGCCTAGATGTGTTACTGACATAATTATGGGCTGCATGTGGTGCAGCTACTAACTAGGCAGTAGTTGTTGAGATATTTCAATCTGGACCAAAGTGAAACATTGCCATTCTCAGAGCTATATCGCTATGTGGCTGGTAAGCGTCGCTCATTGTGAGAAGTTCCTACAACCTTTGGGCTGAACGAAACCCTTTGAATCAAACTTCATATATGTATAACCATTAACAAGGTTCTTAATTCATATTTTACAAAAGGCTGACTTGTTGGTGATGCAGGGTTTTCATCTGACAAACAATATTATGAGTGTTTGACGCAGACCAGGTCTATTACACACAGTGTTTAACTTAAATCTGAAGTGTTTGCCACATGAAGACAGACACAGCACAGTAGACATGTACTGTTTGTACAGAGGTGACAGCAGCAGCACTCTGAGTGCTGCTCTGCTAGGACTATGGAGCCGTTCCCATACACTGATAGGCCTGGATCCTATTTAATTTGTCAGTCTGGAAACACATTCATGTTCCAGCTTGAAAAGAAGGGCTGCTTACACAGACATGTAACATGACACATGGAGTAGATACAGTATCAGCTATGTAATTTGGAAACTCTAATCTGTTTTTCTGCTGTGGCCCATGGTTATATGTTTCATAGATAACAATATTCATGAAAATATCAACAAACTTAAGGGAGCTGTAAATTAAAATTTAATTTCAGTCTGTTGAGAGAGTGTTTGACGCTGTTTATTAATGTTTTCTGTGGAAATAGAGTGGCCTCTTTTAGTTGGAAAAGATATTTTTCCCCATCCCCTGATCATTTCTCAGTGGGTGCTGGGATCTGGTGGTTTGTCCACTGTCCAGAACACACCCTGTTTTCCTCCTCGCGTTTCCAGTCCAGTTGAAATGTGTTTCTCCTTCAGTGTTCCAACAGGCTTGTTACCTGACTCACCAACTCCCTCGGATGTCCAAAAGCCCCTTCTCTGCTTTCCTCATCTCATGTAAAATACTAATTTACGGGCAGTTCTGCCCTCCCCACCCTCTGCAGCTTTATTTTTCTAACTGGTATGTAAGACACATGTAGCAGCACAAAGGCTCTCTTCCCCCATCTGTTTGCATGTTCAGCCGTCACATTCCTCATCTGGCTATGTGGTTCTTGGTATTACAAAAAGCCGGTCAGGACATGGCAAGAAAGACGTAATAATGTTGATAGTGTTAATGAGCATGTAATCACAAATAACTGCCTCATAGCCCTGCATTTCTGTGGCTCTGAATCTAAAGTCTTGAATAAATCTCATTAAATACCTGGCTTGACATGGTTAAAGAATTCTCATGTTGCATGTGGGACATAGGCCAGTGGATTACCACAGGTGCTGTTTATGCGCCTGGTCAGAGTCCAGCTTTGGGGACCGGTTGTCTACAAAGTCTACTTCTCCAGATGTACTTGGAGTTTGTCTGTTAAGGCCCTTTCACCCCTTTCATCTGTTTTGCTGCCTCCTTAGGTGGGGTCCAGGGAAGTATCCTGTCCCAGGAGCTGAGTGTGCATTGTGATTGTGTGTCCGTTCAGTGAGAAATGAAACATCTCTTAAACTGAGCAAACTGTCAGGCTCACATCTGTGAAAACATGCAGCTGATTTGCTTTTGTTGAAATCTCAAAATCTACAGAGACAGTTTACCGGGATTTTTTAAAAGGTCTAATAATTTCAGTTGTCATACACTGTTAATATAAAACATTTATCTACAGCTGCAACTTTTCATTACTGATACATCTAGTCTTCTTTTGATTGGCTTCTCAGTTATCTAGTCTATTAAAAAAAGTTGCAGTTGCTATTGGATTATTATTAGTAAACAATCGTTTTAGTACAATTTTTTCCGTCAAGATACAGAATGGAAAAGCAGCACATTTTCATTTTTGAGAACCTGGAAGAAAACATTGCAATCTAATAATTGCATGGTCGGCTGGTTTGTTGTTCCACCACTTTGGTGAAATATTTCAACAGCTATTGGATGGATCACCATGATGTCTGGTACAGATACATAGTGATCCCCTGATTTTCTCCTCTCGAAACACCATGACGTTAACATTTATTGTTTTGAATGAACAACTATTGGATGACTTACTATTAATTTGGTGCACAATTTCATGCCCCACACCTAGCACTGTGGTTTAAACAGTCAGCTACTTTAGAGTTACTTTAGAGTTACTTTAGAGTAATTGCTGTTGCAACTGTATTTCTCTCAATATTTTAAACAGCAATAGAATATTGCTGTCTATTTTCATTTTAAGGAAATAGACAGCAATTCATTTCAATAGTGTTTTGGTTGGCCATAGTGCATACCAAGTGACTATATATTATACATTATTATATTTAAACTCAAAGCAAGGGTCTGTCTTCATCGAAACAGAATCATTCAAATATTCTTTAACCAACAAACTATATGTTACTTGCTCGGATGTCCAGAACCCTTTTACTTTTCCACCAGTTTAACCTGGTTTTAGCTTTGATATCTGAACAGCTTTTGACCGACACATTATCAAATCAGTTTTTACTGTGTACATATGTTACTTTATTGGTTGCATGTAAAGATATGCAAATGCCACAAGACCTGACTTGTAGTACATGCAAAACACATACTGCAAATAGCTGACTGTAAATTTTACACTATAAACATTGTTTCAGGGGATAGGAGCAAGAATAGTTATCCTGCTGCTGTATATCAACCTATCCTGCCATTTGAGGTTTTTACGTTGAATCAAGAATTCACTTTGGCTGTCTGTCTACTCACACTAACATTGACCTTAACCAAAGTGACCTGAGGGTCTCCATGCTTAGGGGGGAGTGTGTCAAACAATGGAACAAACCTTTGATGGATGGCCTGGATTCCCCACAGTCAGACTGACTCACCACTCTGTCTCCTGCCCTCTGCCCTTATGTCATTCACTGAACATGAGAAGCTAACGTTACGCTATGCTGAGCTATCTCATTTGAAAGTTGAATGTCTCAAGTTCAGTGCCTGTCAGTACATAAGAGAAAGGGAAAAGATTAGCTAATTATAAATTGAATTTGGCTTAAATAGACACTGCCTGTTGCTGTCAGTAAAGTATGAGGAATCTGATACATCTATCTCACTCTTCTGCTAAATAGAGATTAATATTTGACATTGTTCTGCTGTGTGACTTCTGTAGTCTGCATTGTTTTGATGTGCAGAAAAACTTCCATGCTCTACATGGCTAAAACCATATAATTAGTGCTATTCACTCCTGCAAAAAACAACAGGGATTTTGACCCGAGGGCATGTTCATCCCTCAATCCACTTCCTTTAGTGTCCTCTGATGAATTTCTAAACAGGCAGGTTTCAAAGTACACCAGGGCAAGTGTTGACTGGTGCTCTTCTGTGCTTCCTCTCCCTGAAGGAAGGAAACTATGGCATTGTCTTAGGGAATCTGTTGTGTGTTGAAAGCTTTAGCGAGTCCATAAGCATGGACTTGCTAAAACTGAAATGGCATTCAGATGTTAACAAAAAATATTTGGATTACTTGCACCCATGGGTCAAACTTAAATATTATTCATCCCAGAAGGGAAATGAGAAAATGTTCGGGGGGGCACAGTGTAATCTTGTGAAGAAAACCAAGTTTATTATTCTCAGTTTGATTCTTTCCAATTTGTTTATGATGGATTTCATGTGTTCCTTTTAAAAAAAAATAAAATCCTTTAATAAGATATTTATGATTTAATCTGCAAAATCTAAGTTTTGTCTCCTTGTGTTTTAGTGTTGTTTTACATGAAACAAGTGAACTTAATGACCTGATAGTCAATACTAAATAAGGGTAACAAAGTTTGATTCATTGAGTTCAGTCAGAGCACAAAAACCCATCCTCACTAGTGTCTAGCCATGTTGAGGTGTTGTCTCCAACCCAATATAATGTAGGTCAGTGGAATTTTATATGTTTTTGCTCTAAACCACAAATTAAATGGCTGGTGGCTTTGTGAGGCTGTACTTAGGCCCAGTGGTGCTTTGAGCCAAATGCAATGTGTTAACATTGCATGTCTCTTGTGATTAAATGTTCATGAATCCACTTGGAAAATCAAAGAATAAAGAAGCTCATTATAACTCCAGAGGTTCCAGAAGAGACTTACTAGTTTGTTATTTTTTTTCTTCACTATTAAAGTAATTGGTGGTAGTTGTCACTACATCCATGGATACCTTGCAAACTTTTAATAGCGCCAATTGACCAAAATACCGACAGTAAAAAAAAAAAAATGAACTCAGTATATCTGTATATCAGGAAGCACAGTTAAATCTCTTACTGTGACATGTTTCTAGAGTTTTTACATTTAGCACAGGAACTTACAGATGTAATGCAACTTTAAGCATTAAGCACCACACAGGGATTCTCCCTCTCCCCTAACTTATGCCACCATAATGTTTAATTTACTTTGCTGATGACTGGCTCCCGTGTTCTTGAGGCTCTTTTGTGAAGGGATTACAACTGCAGTTAAGCAAGAGAAAAACAGCACAGGAAGTTTTTATGTCTCTCAACCCTCCAGGACTGACTGATTAGTCGCTTTGGATAACAACCCTGAATGCATGGAGGAAGAGAGCCAGTCCTGAAGGCTTACGTGTCCATTCAAAGAGGTCACAGGTTCTTTAACATTTATTTAGTATATAGTGTAGGAATACACTTGTGCTAGTGTGATCAGCTGGACTAAAAGCAGACCAAATAAAAAATGTACTGTTTCCAGAAGTTGAGATTATGAAGGAGTTAATATAGTGTACATGTACAATGTCTTTTACTTGCTACTGCTACAACTCTGGTTTCAATCTGTGTCCAGATCTCTCTGGATTCTCTGACTGTTCCTTTCTAACGTCATTTCTCCTAAACCTACCCCTGGTGGCACTGTAATTCTCCTCTCCTGAGTACACGTATTTCCTGCTTTTCCAGACGAGGAAATGTTCTAGGTTTTCAAGACAAGGGCCTGAATTTACTGTGTTCTGCGTCAGTTCCTCGGCCTTAAAGCATTCGGGCTAACAGCATAGCTGTTATAGCCATTCAGTCCACTAAACTCCCTCTGTGTCCTCCATTGGGCTGTAAGCCCAGTTAACAAGCCTGTCTTCACACAAAACACAGATTTGACTTAAGCTCACTATATCCTCTGTAAGGGACACCTCTTGAAATAATATCCCAGCATCTGACAGAAGGTATTTCCATTAGGGTGCTGCATCTATGAGCATCTCACAATCTGCTGTTGAGTTAAAGCTTAGTGTGGCGGTAGGTGTGCTCATCACTCAAAGCTTTGTTGATGACTGACTGATTGAGATGTTTAGGAGGAGGGTTTCTTATGTTTCCTGTGTTCACTCCAACTTTCCATCTCTCATTTCCTACTTATCTGGCCCGGTGATTCTGCCGTCGTTTTCCACCAGAGCAGGTGGAAGTCTTTAATCTTCTGCCTATTTGGGCTGCCTGCCGTAACAGAGCAGAGGCCAGTAATTGTACCAGCACAGTAATTGAGCTATCTGTTGGTCCGTCCCAGCTTATTAGAGTAATGTGATCCCACCACAGGACGGCATGGCAGCCAGCTCTGATTCCCCTGATTACGGCTGCTGGAGGTCAGCCAGACCAGGAGGGCAGTGATGGGCCGGGAGGGTTTGATTTAGATTGGCGGGAGGATGTCTTACCATGTCCCTGTGGTTATCGCCCCAGTAACCAGCCACCACTAACCACTAACCACTAACCACTGGCTCACCAGGGACAAAGGAATACCACTTCAGAATGACTTTGCACAATTGTTAATGGTCATCTTTGAAGAACAATACATGACCAAGACACACAGCCCTGGCATATTGTCTCCATATAAAGTCGTTATGGGTTCTGAGTAAGAGGGGGGGACTTCAACGTTATACTTTGTTAGCATGTAGGTTGCACTAACTAAAACACCAGCGCAGGTGGGACGGATGTCCCCCAGGATGCACAAATACTTTCATGCCAATTTTACCAGCCCAGGGAATTTTTACACATTTCACTTTAAGTTCATTACTTTTGTTTTGATGACGTTGGAAAGCGAAACGTGTCCCCCAACATTGGTGCCATAACCACAGCAACTCACATTAGTATGAGCCTTAAAGCACTTTTCACAGTGTTACTTTATGTTAAAGGAATCACCGACACATTACAACTGGTAGCTTAGCCAGGGGAGTTTGCTAGCTCTCTGGACCATCACATTGAGCACAGCCAAGTGTGATTATTTTTAATTCTTGGAGGGCAGTGGAAGAGAGGGGCTTGTATATTCGATGTGTGCAGTCATTAAAGGCAGTCAACTCACACACCTGTAACTCATATCTTTTTAAACCAAAGAAACATCTTCATCTTCTACAATCGTTGGTTCATATAAGTTGTAATGTTAAAAATCAGTCTCACTTTTTAACAACTATGATAGTAAACAGTCGTCAGTTTGCAAGAATCACTTTGCTCGGCCTGCTCTAAAATATTTGGCATGGTTTACTTGGAGCTCTGTTCTCTCAGTCTCCCTAGGGATTCGTCACAGTGCACACTGAGTAGAGTAAAGTATAAACAGTAGAAACGTGCCTGTCTGTGTTTGAGGAGGAAACGGGCCCCACTGATCAGCTCACAAAGTCAATGTGCCGTAGAGAAAGTTTGAACCTCTGGTCTGATACACTGTTTGTGTCCTGTCTCAGTGACCCTCAGTGGTCCCTGCCAGGTCTGACCTTCACTGACAGATGCCTCACAACCATAACTACCAGTGATCCCACTGGAGGAGCAGTGTGTGGAAAATCCCAAACAGAAGATTTAGGTTTATGCTATAAAGCTGTAGCATTCATGTGGTCTGAATGTATAAGAGGATGTGAAACAGCGGGGTCTTTAGTGGTGTCATATTTCCAAATAGCTGCAGGGCTAGTAGATTGACGCTGCCCCTACTAGTTGTAGTTCTGTTAATATTTTTTCCAGAGCAAAGTCATCTAAATGAACAGATGGGTACATTCTCATTAAATACAATATACTACAACCACTGTATACTGTCTATAGAGTGCTGCAGAGATTATGTGTTTTTGCAGACTCCAGAGAATACACTCCTGGTCAGTGATTCTGGTCCTGATTGGTCAGTTATGTCTTTCTTAAAACACCTTTCTATAAGGCAGAGCCTGGCAGCTCCTGCAGGCGAGTCCTCCCTCCTTTCAAAATGACTATAGTGGACTGAGTCAGAGCTGGGCATCAGCCAAGCCCCATAATTGCTGCCGCTCCAGAGAGTTAGAAAATTAGAGGAAGTGTGGACTGGCTTTATTCTGGCCTCATGCTATTCTCTATTGTTGGCTCATGGTGGACCACAGCCCACCATACCTGCTGTAACAGTCTGACATAAAGTCTTTATGCTCCTTACCTGCTCCACTGATGTCTGTGCCAAGAGAAATTAGTGCAATCAGGAGAGGTGTGTCCAGGGCCTGACGCCTGGGATTTATGGACGTGGACTGTAGTGGAGTGTCTGGCTTCTCGTTTTGACCTCACTCTGCTCCACAACTTTAAAATCACTTCCAAAGAAAACCCTGTTCTGAGTGCTGGTGTTCATGTTCACACTGAAGCATTATCCCTCTGGAATGAGAATATTTAAATGTTTGAGGTTTTTCACTGCAGCACATGCTAAAAGGTTTTATTTTTTTCCACTTATGTAAAATGCACTCCATCTGTTTATAGTTTCCACAAATAATTTCTCAGTGCTGTCAGATATTTTTATTAAAGAATGGATGACAGCATTGGGAGACAGTGTTCTGTTCTTGAGGCTAATGAGGTGGGTACAGTCTATGTATGATTTACATGCTGTGGTTACTGAGGAATGACTGGATGGATACTGTATGTAGCCAGCAGCTATGCAGTGCACAGTGTGTGAGTAAGAGCCTTCCACAGTGGACCTCATCCCAAAACAAACAGATATGCAGCACCACAGCCAGATTACACACTTGTTTGTTTTTGGTTTGTGGATATCAGCCTTTTCTGCATTAGTCTGCCATATGTGTGTATATGAGATTTCACTGTACAGCTGTTTAGATGGCACACCTGTCTGAACAGTTCACATCTCCACAGTACATATGGATGAGAGCATTTTAATCTGGATTTACTGAATGATACTTCCAGTTGTATGGCTGCCTCACTGCAAAGGAACTCATATAGAGTTTAGCCTCAGATCTCATGCACTGATAGCATCACATTAACACTGACTGGATGTGTTGTGGCTACATTATCAGGTTGTGTAATGTCATCATTTATCCCAATGTAATTATGTTCCTTCATTCACTTTGTGACATTGAGAAATGGTGGGAATGTTTCCCTTGTTTTGCTGCTCAGAGGGAAAGAATCAAAAACAGCCAAAGTATTCGTTTCACATTGTTTTATTCCCTGTGAGATTGAGAAGGACGATCACAGAGGTTTGCAGTAGAAATGCCTAGATGTGTTACTGAAAAGGAGACGATTACTGGGCATTTTTTCATCTTACTTGATGTTGTCCACACTGTGTAATGGTGTTATGGGAGCCTGGCAGGAGTTAGGAGCTAAGTGATAAGAGATAGGTGATAAGTTAATTAAACTCTCTATTAGGACTGGAAATAATGATTATGTTCATCATTGATCCTGTGATTATTTTCTAGATTAGTCAATTCATTTCTATAAAATATTGTAAAATAGTTTAAAAAAAAAAAAAAATGCAGATTACAGTACTGTTTTTTCTGACCAAGAGTCCAAAACCCAAAGTAATTTAGTTTAACATCAAAAAAGACAAAGAAAAGCAGTGAATCCTCATATCAGTGAAACTGGATCTTGGTACTGTTTGTGATGTTTTTGTTATTTTGTTCAATCAGTGATGAAAATAGTCACCCATGACAAGACATTACATCTCTACTTCCTGTCGGACATTAGATTCAAAACAGATGTGTTAACATTATAGCCAAAAACCATACAGGTAGAAAAGAACACACACCTGTGTGTGTTTGCTCACAGTCAGACAGAGAAGCATGTTCCAGCAAGTCGCTCAATCTGTGGAAGCTGCAAACATTAACTTCCTCGCCTTGACCCCTGAACGCACAAGTACAAACAAATCTTTAGTCATCAGCAAAACACTGACCTAAAGGCAGGAAGTGAGTAAAGGTTAAGACTTGATGCAGCTGAAGAAGAACAAAATTAGACAGCTCTTGTCCTTAGTATAGTGCTTCGTTCATGGTAAACGTGTGAAACCAAAATGGAACCTTGCCGATGTCTTTTAATCAAGCAGTCCTGCTTTTAGCAGAACCATCCAACACGTGGTCACTGACTCTGGCATGTGGAGAAATCATGGTAAATGATGGGATTTATGTAACATCATAGTTCAGGATGCATGAGAACCATATGTGTGTCTCATATACACAAAACCATTTTCAAAAGGATCACAGATGAGTTACATATGATCATCCTGCCAAAGAGTTTTTCCCACATTGTTAACTCTGCATCGTGTTTAATCTAAAGACAGGAAAAAAAGAGAGTTGTTAAATCATTGTTATCTTAAACTGAGTTTGAGTCATTGTTTGATAACTATTGTCAGCATTCAAGTGTTAAACTCTCAAGTAAATCAAAGTTGTTCTGGCAGATAGTAGTTGCAGTAGCTATTGAAGTGGTTTAATAAAGGTTTTATTACTATTCGTCTGTGTTTCTCTCGAGAGGCTTTTGTATTCTTTTGTAGGACAATGGTGGATGATAATGAAGGCCTTCATTTATTACACAGATTAGCACTTCTTGTCAGAAGGCGACTGAAGAGATTTATGGAAAGGATCAGAACATGGTATACTAACAAAACAGACAAGATGCTTTACAATAACTTGGGGCATTTAAAACAGATCATACACAGCTGTTGTTTTTGTTTTGTGATTTGCACCGTTTTCTCTTCACGTTTATCTCTGGGAGTTTATGTCTTTAGCTGGTGCTCCTTCTATTTTTCACGTACAAGCAGTTTCCCATGGTGACATTACTCTTACCACAGCCCTACTTAAAGTGATAGCTTGGGCTTAGGGGAATGCTACTGAGTGTCCTGCATAGCCAGTGTTTTACACTCATGTTTGCAAGCTGAAGGTACGCCAGAAAAAATTCTTACCAACTATAGAACGCAGGTAGCATGGTGGTTCAGTAGTTACCGATGCTGATTTACAGCAACACGGTCCTGGGATCAAACCCAACTTGTTTACTTCCCTCTCCACTGCCGTCCTTGTCACTGCTAAAGGCAGACATAGGCTCAAAACGAAGGCAACAGTGTCTATAGTCATTCTGAAGGGCCACACGTGAAGACAGGGTTAGAAGTCTCATGTTATTAAGAGTGCTTTTAGACAACCCAACAAGCATTCTTTGTAGCTCTGTGACACGTGGTGTTACCAACTGCTTCTGCTGGAGGTACCATGACTGGGAACTAGGGCTGAATGATATGCAAAAAAAAATCATATTGTGATTATTTTGGCAGTTATTGTGATATGAGTTATGATTTCATTTGGAATGATCATTTCTGCATTTAATTTTTACCGAAAAAACTCTAAAAATTATGATTTTTTTTTCTTGTGTGGAGAATATGATTTGTAGGCCGGGGCATCTCTGTAAAACATTTTACCTTCATCAAAAAAATTAAGTGATTAAGTTTTGACTAACAAGTGTGAAGTATTATTATATAGTAGTATATACTGTCATAGTTGGAGGAGGCATATTTTACTGGGCCCACCTGGTCTGAACTTGGTTTTGGCTCAAACTCTTTTAGACACAATCAGAAATCACATGTGCATGTTTTTTCATGTTCAGTTCAATTAATTCGGGGGATTTTTCTTAAAAACAACTGATGAGCAATCTGAACACACAATTTAGCACTAGTTTAGTTCACTTACTAATATAAGGCAGCCTGGTCACTTATATTTATAAAGAAAGATATAAAGAAAACCTTTTTATAGACTCCACATAAACACAAAACTGTGAGTTAGTCTGACTGTGGGTAAATAAGACAAACTGCAAAATTACCCAGTGACTGAGCTAACCCTGAAAGTCCTTACTGTTCACACATTTCTCCTGATGCAGGCCTCAAACATCTGTTTTACTTTTGCAGGAAACAGAACAGGCATGACTGGCAGCCCCCCCCCACCCTCTTAATGGCTTGATCTTTTGATTATAGTGTTGGGAGAAAAGCACATGAGTATGTTCCGAGGTTTTCCTTGAGGGCACATCGTTGGCACATGAAATGTTCTTTCATGAAAACTCCTGCACAAGTGGGGCCTAATAAAGACCATGAGAGAATTGGATCAGTAAGTGTGTGAGAAGATTTTCCAGCTCCAAATTACTGCTCATTTAGATGTTACAGCATCAGAAAAATCCCACACAGAATGACAGGAGTTTGTCGATCGTGTGAATGATGTTAATGTTGTTATTATGGTTCAGTACAATTTGTAAATTGTTCAAAGCTTGTCTAATTGTGGGTCAAAACAACAACTGATAAATGAGAGTTTTTTCTAATAAACTATACAGAATGGACATCTGATGCCTATATAAACATACATTCCTGGAGATTGATCAAGTAACTGTGGCAGAATATCAATGTAATATTTAATATTATAGTCTTGGTCTCAATTTGTGGGCTAACTTACAATCATTTCCAAAATATTTTGAGCCTGTTTGACTGTTCTGAGTTAAAAATGGATGTTTCCACCTTTGAGGTCATTGTTTCCCCACTGAAACTGATTATTTCTCTGAAGTGTCTTGTGTTATCACGTCATTTAGTGCTGAAACAATCAATCAAAATTTTTTCAACTAATTTTTTTGACAATCCATTAAGAGGACTTATTGTTTTATTTCACTCTTGGTCGAACAAAACGAGCAATTAAAAGACAGCACCCTGGACTCTAGGAACCTGTGATGGACATTTTCCCCTGTTTTTTAACATTAATGTTAGTCACATCTGTTGACTCTCTCTTACACCCCATCATTTACTTTCAGTCCACCATGAATTGACGTATGAGAGCCTCCGGGACAAAGCAGACATGACGTGTCCGCAGTCATCTTAGAGATGTTTCTTTCATGCAACAGATCCTTAAATGGAAAACCAATGTTACTTATCCATTAGAGGAAAAAGCACAAATGATAGTTTTTGATCAGCGTCTCTTTTTAAATAATAGATGACTCACATTACTGTTTGATGCAGCTGTGGGGAAGTCACTGTTCTCCTTATTATCTGTGCCCCATCTAAAATCTAGTAGAGCATGTTCTCATCCCATCTAACTTCAACTGAGAAATTGTAAAATTGTAAATTCTTACTCTGAAAGGTTATTTAATTTATCTTTTACACTTATGGAAAAAAATAGAAATCCCAAAATCCCTTCATGATGGGCTTAAATCATTTGTTCTTTGAACTACTGCATAGCAAAATCAGATATACAGTGTTATCATTCATGTATCATTCATAGCGTGCCCCTTTAACACTAGCATCTGTTTGCATATTTTGCCTTTAAAATCAAATCCACCCCTTCAATGTAGAATTCGTTAACCTCATGCTGTATGTATCTGCTAAGAAAACACTAGGAGCAAATTGTGAGATTAAAGTCTGAAACTGGGCTGAGCAGATGCTCTGGTCATCAGATGGGTTCCACGTGCCTTGAGATGAATGAAAAAAATGTCATTTACTGTCTTTTATCCTTTCTGTTCCTTTTTAAAATCTAAAAACTGATGTCTTGTTTACCTGATTAGCAAACTCTTTGACCTCCTGTCCCTCACAGCTGTTAGCTAAAGGTTAAAAGTGCAGTTTAAACCATTATTCAAATCTTTTTTTTTTCTCTCTAAGTGGTTCTTGTCCATATATCTTGGAAGATTCCTGGAAGGCTGGTATGCTGGAATTTTTAGTGCAACACCAGATATGTCCCTCAAGTGCCATTCCTTTGGGCAGCATAGTGTGACCACACAGTGCTCTGTAGGCCTGTGATTTGTATGGCACTGCTGTCAGGGCGAGTGTAAAGAGAATACGAGTCTCTGAAGGGCTGACATACACAGATTCATTTATAAAAGTGCTGGAGAGGAGTAGGGTTTAATCTGCTTGAGTACTCCTATATCTTTGGAAAAAACGCTGAGGCAGTCTCAAACATGTTCCAGAGATTTTTGTGTGGATGCTGTTATTATATGACCATGTAGAACACTGTAACATGAATGTTCTTCAGTTAAATGGATTTTTTTTTCTTGAATGTCATGCAAATGCACCCTCTCTGTTAGCACAATTAGTCTCAGCACCACCTCTTACATAATCAGGTTTAAGTTGTGAATGATCTCAGTGCTTTTCCAGGTTAGAGTGTGATCAGGATACAACAATACAAGTGTGTGAGTTCTGACTCACCTTCTCCAAATATGATGAAGTGATGTATTCATAATCCTCAGGAGGAGTTGTTCAAGCACAGGAAGGGCAATCAACAACACCCACCTGTGGGCAGGACATGACAAATGGCTCTTTA
The DNA here is from genome assembly GCF_002260705.1 of Seriola dumerili. NCBI lineage: Eukaryota > Metazoa > Chordata > Actinopteri > Carangiformes > Carangidae > Seriola > Seriola dumerili. The sequence continues at coordinate 5,070,249 of NW_019174336.1, forward strand.
CCTGCTCACATGGGGTAAAAATAAAGGACTCTGAAAACTTACATCTAATGATGGGAAACAAGTCAGTGGGTGAGGGGTAAAACAATGATCTTCACTGTAGGGCACCAAAACAAGGGGGAAAAAAACAAAATAAAGCTTAAAATAGGATGGAATTTGTAGCAGCCGTCGGCAGGTTTGAAAGGCAGAGGCCCTGTAAGTGGTTTTCCGCTTTTTTGTAATGCCATCCATGAGTGGTCTGTTCGCAGAACGTTAAGGTTTTTCCTAAGTGCCAACAGATGAATGATTTGGTTTGGTCGCTGCAGATGGCAACCGCCTGGGTCCCCTAATCTTGAAACAGAGCAGAACATATACTACATGGCCAAAAGTATGTGGACACCTGAACATTAGACCCTTAATTGTTGAACACGTCATTCCTAATAGCTATATGCTATAATGCTGTAAGAGCCTCCAGTCTTCTGTTAAGGTTTCCCACAAGGTTTTGAAGTGACTGCAGAGATTTTCTCCCACTCAGACACAAGAGCATTAGTGAGGTTGACCATTGATGTTGGGTGATATGAGCCTGACTCACAGTCCATGTACGGGAGCCAACATGTCATGTTGAAACACAAACTGTTGGAAAAAGTTGGAAGACTATTGTCTAAAATATCAATGTATGCTTTAGCAAGATTTCCTTTCACTGGGGCGTAGTGTAGGTTTCTGGGGAAGTTAAACGGGGAGTACAGAGAGAAAGAATTGAGGAGAAGATACTGTGTGAGGTGAAAGGGACTCAGTTATTGTAGTTTGGCCCAATGATTTGGCCTGCTCATCAACACAGTCAGCAGCTGAAGCTGCAGAAGTGGCTGTGAGCTACAGCTCTAGGGGGCAATTTAGAGACTGAAAAATTGTGATAGCCACAATTTACAGGAAATTTTGGACCCTCTTGTGGTCATAACTGAAAAAACAGACAATGGTACACAAATTTTTGGATTCACTGTGACTTATTCTTCATGGATATCTTTAACTATCCACAAAACCTGACTTAGAATCATTACATTCTCAAGTCTTCTTCAGTATCAAAGTCATACAAGAATAGCTAATGGTTAATTCAGCATACTTGTATTTGTGCCAGTTTGTCAACATTTGAACAATTAGTGGTTAAAACAACAGTTCTCAAGTTGTAGCCCACAACTAACTCACTTACTTTATTGCAACATGAAGTAGATTGGAGTATGGGGCTTAGTGTGTTTATTGATGCATATTTCTCTTTAACTGTCTCTCTACAGATGAGGTGAACGTTCTGCAGGAGCTTTCTCTTCAGGTGTCAAACAGCAGCAACGCCTCCATAACTGTGGATGACAGCAAGTGTCCAGTTCTGCAGGTGGGACAGTACTCCACCTTGGCTCTACCCCTACGACAGCTCTTCACTGATGGGTACAGTTTCTTCTCAACTCTTCATTACTAGTGCTTAGTACTAGTACTATTGTATTTAAAGGTTAAAGATGATGGTTCCCCTTGTTTTTGCTCACTAGTTGTTTTTTAAAAAGTATCCTCCAGTCAGTCTGCTGTACATTTTCAGTGCGTGACATCTTAATTAGCAACATGTTGGTGCTTACTGTACAGTTCTGCCCACAGGTACAACTTATTTAACAAGGCCAATTTGGCATCCTTTATGCTTTGAGTAGCAATTAAATAGCTGAAAGGTGTGTGTCTGTGTTTGTGTTTAGGTTTGCAGATGAGTTCAGTTTACTGGTGCAGCTGCGGAGTCCTCAGAGAGAAGAACACAGTGTCTTCACCATGCTCAGCCCCGACAGCCACATTATGCTGCAAATACGGATCAGTGCTCACGCTGTCATCTTCATAGGAACACAGCAACGACACTATGAGTGAGCCCACTTCTTTATTTTGTTTTTCCTTTGACTTTCTAGCCCTAAATGAATACAAAATGAGTGACACTTCTGTATGTATTGCATGTTGCGAAACCTCTTCGGCAGATTTAAGAACCTTTTATTTATGTTACCTTTTATGCATTACCCTTCATCCAAAAAAATCCAGATGTCAGATTGTGATTGATACATCCATATCAGGTAATTTAGGATGACTCGGGCCCATTCCTGCTTCTTGGCACAGGAGTATTCAGATGTGTCTGTAAGATCTAGGAAGGTTCTGTGGAAGTGTATTTGTTTGCACTATGTGTGTATTTGTTTGACTGAGCATTGCGTTTGGCTGTCTCTTTGGTGGAATGATTTATTAGGCATCTCTTGGCAGCTTTCTCTTATTCAAGAACCACAGAGCTCGAAGCAATACATCACTATAAGACAGCAGACAGAACTGGGCCAACAGATATACACACATTGATACTGAACCTATCATGTATTGTTGGCCCTTGGTTGATTTTTATTTATTTTTATTTTTTTTAAATCTGTTTGTCCATCAAGCATGTTGATTGGCGGCTTCAACGTACAAGGTTTGGTTGGGTCAAGAGTTCAGCTTGACTTGTAGAGGATTGTTGTCGTTTTCTTAGACGTTAAATCTTTTTCTCTTTTCTCTTATTAATATTTACATATTCAACTTCAGTGAATTTACATGTCCACCTACAGGTCTGGAGAGACCTCCTTCATATTTGATAAAAGTTATATTAATTACGTGGCAGCTTAGGGAGCTGTGCCAAATCTAATAAATAAATAACAAGACTGGGTAAATGCCTGGTACATGGCTAGACCGTGGACCGAGTGCCAACCAGGGGATTAGAGCTACACCTCTTGTCACCAGCAGTCTACTGAGCCGCCCTGGTTTCTGCTCTGGAGCTGCAGGGAAGCTGAGTAGCATTTCAGATTCACTGAGCCTCACCTCAATTACTGCAAATAAACTACTTTCATTACATGTATCATTATTACTGAAGGAGGCAGAGGAATAATAATAAGAGTAGGAGAGAGGGAGGGAGAGAGAAAAGTCAAGATAACTGCTAAGCTAAAGGAACTAGCAGATCTAAATAGCATGTAAACAGAAACACCAGCAACCAGAAATGAGACAATACGCTAATGCAGCACTGCAATAAAAGCCCTGTTAAGAAATAAATGACTTCTGTCCATTGAAATGCGACGAGGCTTTTAATTAATTAAAAGACTTTTAATTAATTAAAAACCTCCTCCTCCTCCTATATTAACAGTTGCAGTAAGTGTTGAGTTTGTATTAACACATAATGCAGTAACTATAGCGACTCAAAACAACATTTCAAATGGTTAAAGTTAAGGTAAATATAGTCCCCGGTCACTTTTTAAGGAAATACACTAATTGAAACCTGTTGTGGATCCCAGGCAGAGGCTGTGCTCTGTGTGACAGTCAAAATAAGAAAGATGTTCTGTTGCTTCTAACTTTTTCTCTGACTAATCATTTTCTTAGTAAATATAGCAGAAATCACGGCACAGTCTCAGTCTTTAACTTATGTGTTTGGTGATTTTGTCAGATGTCGTCCTGGTTATAACATCATGATCTTTGCAGCAGCTTGCAAATGGCTTGAACGTTAACATGTAGTTTTAATGGCCCATGTTCCAGTCTCTGTTTCATACTTGTTGTCTGACAACAGAAACAAAAAAAACAGGCATTGAAAAAAAACAAGCGCTATATCATCCAGACCACATCAGAGATCACTCCTGTCACCAAGAACAGAAATCTGAGGCTGCAGTGGACACTGGACAGCTGAAGATTTGAAAAATGTTGCATGAGCCGATGAATGTGGATTTCTGGCCCTACCCTCAGAGGGTAGTGAATCCAAGGTCCCAACCTGCCATTTGTCAACAGTCCAGGCTGGTGGTGTAATGGTGTGGGGGATGTTTTCTTGGCACACTTTGGCACATGTTCCCCATATAACGCCATTCAATCATTGTTTGATTGTCACAGCATATCTGAGTATTGTTTCTTTTTCATCCCTTAATGGCCACATTTGACCATATTCTAACGAACACTTCCAGCATAATGCACCATGTCACAAAGCAAAGTGTAAAATATGGAACCTTTCATTTGTAGAGCTATAATGACACATATTATACCGGTAAAATATTCTTGTGGGTTTGGCTGATTCTACATGAAAAGCCATAACCACCGTGCACTAACACACTGTGAGATTGCAGAGAAACAGTTACCAAGTGCACGCCTACGACCAACAGCAGGATGAATTTAAATGGTTTCATGAGTCTGACTGACTTGAAATTCTGTACAGTTCATCACACAAACCCTGATAATCTGTACCGTGAAAAAATATCTGTGTATTACTCTGTGTAAATGTGTCTTTCTGTTCAAAGTCAAGTCAAAACTTGAGGATTGTGCAACAAACCACCAAGTGGAATAAAAGAGGGAAGTCTTATCAGGCTGAATGTTAATGACTGGAGGGTGTATGAAAGGTGTCAGCTGCAGTAAAACCTACAGACTCTTAGGGCTGCCGCTATTGACTATTTTTTAAAGAGTAATTTATCGACTATTTTATTATTTGTCGATTAATCTATACGATTAATTTTCCTCCAGAAAATCTATGTGACACTCTGGCATGATCAATAAGCCCAGATTCTGGGTTAGACATTTTCTCAAACACTTATTCAGTGTAAATTCTCGGGTAGCAGCAGACGACTTTCTGACTTTATGAGAGTATTTACCAGCTGCAAGGACCAAAGATATTAAAAAGCTCTGTCTACTAACGAACAGACAACACTGACATGAAGTAATCCTTCACATGTTTGTGACTGAGCTCACTGTGCACCATAAAAAATAATAATCACAAAATAACACTGGTTAAACAAGAGTTATAGTGAAGGGATTTGAACTGTGATGTGCTCATGTACAGTATCTGCAGCCCCACCGCAGCGGAGAAGAAGTGTGACCATAGATGATTTAGAAAATAAATATATGGCGGTTAATAGTGACTCGCCGCCACAAATAAATCAATATATGGGAAACGATTCATCAATGTTAAATATTGACGTCAACGCATTTTCATAGTCGACGTCGTCGATCATGGCGACTATCGCTGCAGCCCTACAGACTCTACAATCACTTCATATCGTGCCAAGGTGAAAATGAAGGATCAAATTCAGTTTATAGAAATTTAAATAAGGTAAATATCTCAAAGCTCTGCTGTCGGACAGAAACAGGTGGATGTCATAGAGTTAGTTTTTGTATTGGATTATTTTTATGTTGTAGAGGGGTGGGTGGTTACATGTTTTGGGGGTTTAGGGTAAGAAGGTGGGAGGAATGGGAAAAGGTGTAGGTGGTGGTGGTGGTGGTGGTGGAGGGGGTGGATGAGGGTTGAGGGAGGTTAGGGATGGGAGAGGGGATAAGGAGGGGTGAAGGGGGGTTGGGAGGTGGGTGAGGGAGAGGGAGAGGGAAAGGGTTGATGTTGGGGGGTTAAAGGGAAAGGGATGTTACCTCTCTCTTCTTCTTTTTCTCCTTCTTCTCTCTTTCCTTCTGCTTTTTCTTCTCCTTCTTCTCCTTCTTCTCCTTCTTGTCTCTTTCCTTCTTCTCCTTCTTTTCCTGCTCTTTCTTCTCCTTCAACTTCTTCTTCTCCTTCTTCTCCTGCTCTTCCCTCTCCTTCATCTCCTTCCTCTCGTTCTCCTCTCTTTCCATTTTCTCCTTCTTCTCCTGTTCTTTCTTCTCCTTCATCTCCTTCTTCAGCCTCTTTTCTTCCTCCTTTCTAATCTTTGCCTTGTCTCTATCGGACTTTAAGGCGAGCTCCTGAAAAGACAGACACAGCACATGTTGCAGTATTTTCTCTTTCAAAGGTTCAATCTGGAAGAAATTTACAATCCAACAAGTTAGAATTCAAATCAAAGTGATGGCTGATGTGACGTACCTGAAGCTCAACGTTCTGCAGGATGAGGCGCTGGATCTCCTCCTCTATACAGCTGACCTTCTTGATCCAGTCCTCTTGCTTGGCGAGCCACCTGTCCTCTGCTTTGTTCTGCTGCTGCAGCTCATCCTCCTTTACTTCCTGCTCTCGCCTGAGCTTCTCCTCTAGGGCCCTGACGTCTTCCTGCCACTCGATCTCCTTCTGCTTGATCTTGGCCTCAAGGGTTTTGATCTTGTCCAGGTGCTCTAGATTTCTGTGTATCAGTACCAGGTTGTCAGCCGTGGCACTGCTGATGTCCTCTTCTTGTTGCAGGGTAATGTCTTTCACCCTCTTGTCGCAGCTCTCCTGCAGCGCTTTGAGCTCGGTGACTGCCTTCTCTTCCCTGGCAGTCAGCCGGCTCTCCCACGCTGCAGTGAACTGGACGATGCTTTGGTCAAAGGAGAGCTCCATCTCCTTGACTCTGGCGACCTCTGCCATCCACTGTTTCTTGGCCATCTCTGTCTGGGTTTGTTGGAAACACAGGTGTGCCCTCAAGGAGTGGACTTCCTTCTCCTTCTCTCTCATCCGTCTGTCCATATTCTTACGCTCTGCGTCCAACTTTGTCCTTGCAGCTCTTTCAGACTCTGCAGTCTTCTCCAGGAGCATCTTTTTCTCTGCCTCCCAGCTGATGTCTTTGCTGGCTACCTGCTCTTTCAGAGCTGCATTTTCGGCAGCCAGCTCTTTATTTTGCCTCTGGGCGTTGAGAAGGGCTCGTCGCAGGGCCTGCAGCGTTTTCCTGGGAGGATGTGCCTCTTGTTGAGCAGCATCCTCAGGCTGCTTTGAAAATCTTTTCTCATCTCTTGAAGTGTTGCTCTTCTCCATGTCGTTTGCACACAAATATTGAATTGGTGCTGGAGTTGTAGTACTGCACTTTCTCGTGTGGATGATGTGTTGTTCTAGGGTGTTCACTGAGAGATTTTATAATTAACTGGAGTTCTCTTGGCCTTCATACATCACAACATTCCGTATGACATCATCACAGGACGTCATGGCAACCCAGAGTGTTGACTTGGTCACATGACCTGGACTTAAACCTTATTATACCACACACTGTATGATATCTACTGGAAACAAAAAAAGTACAAAAAGCACAACAACACTCGCCCAACATCTCAGAGTCAAATATCAAAGCTTTGTTTCATCATTCTTAGGGTTTAGGCCTCTGACAGAGATTTTAGTTTCTAAAGGTTTTGACAGTGGGATTGAGGTTTAAAGGGTTCAGGGTTAAGTTACATTTAAACAAAATTAGGTCAACAGTATATGACTGGACTGCATCTGGTCAGTGTGAGAAATTGAGGATGTAGTTGAAAACTGTTGCAGAACCTGTACTAAACAACTGACATCATTGTGTCCTAGTCTGTCTTACTCTCTGTGCTCACATATACAGTATTTTAATACGACTGAATTTCAAATAAAGCAGTTGTCATTTACTTCTTTTTCTGTTTCTGTTGTCAAACAACAGAACAAGTATGGAACAGAGACTGAAACGTGGCCCATTAAAACTACATGTTAATGTTCAAGCTATTTCCAAGTTGCTGCTAAAATTGTGATTTTATAACCATCTGACAAAGTCACCAAACACATAAGTTAAAGACAGACTGTGCTGGGATTTCAGCTATATTTACTTATATAATGATTACTCAGAGAAGAAGTTAGAAGTGATATTTCCCATCTCATCTTTTTTTAATTCCACTCCCTCATAGCACACAGCTTCTGTCTAGGATCCACAACAGTTTTCAGTTTTTGCATTTCCTCAAAAATTGACTGGGGCCTTTATCACTTATCACCCACTTTTTAGCTTCATTTAGCTCATTGTTTTTTTTTTTATTCTATACTTCTGTGTACAGCTTTCTAATGAAACAAATTTTCAGCAGCAGCTTAAGCTGAGGTAAACCCACTTTCCACTCAGCACCAAGTTAGAGACTAGCTGGTAAAGAAAGTGGAACATTTAGCAGCTAAAGAGCCAGATATTTTTTTCAAGAGATGGTGAAGACAAAATAAAACTAAATAGAGGGTGAATATTGGACACAAATACAACTCCAATGAATGATTATAATGTTGCTCTGTGTCTGGTCTATGTGTAAGAAGGCTAACATGTTAGCCATAGCGACTTTATAAGCTGATAATATGTCAGGTGTGTTTGACAGTATTTAGTATTTTTGCTCTGTCTCCAATTGTCTTCCAATAGTCAAGAGGGCCCAAACATGATTTGAATTTATCTCATAGATTACATCTTGCAGACATTGATCTCAAGACGAACGAAACCAAAGACATGATTACATAATGTCCCATGTGTTTTTCTGTCAGGTTCCCAGTCAGCGGTCTGTCTGATGGAAAGTGGCACTATGTGGCCGTCAGTGTGTCTGCCAAGCGGCTGGCGATATATGTGGACTGCTCTCTGCTGGAGAGTGTGGACTGGGTGTACCACGGCATGGGGATCAGCACAGATGGGCTGCTAATGGCTGGAGGCATCATTGAGGGCTTTGAGACTCCATTTGAAGTAAGTGGTTTCCACCCAGTTTTATCTTCATGTCCAACTCTGCAACTTTCCTTTTCTTTTTTCCAGGGATCATTAAATGAAACACAAAGTTACACAAAGCAACTCTGCCTACAGTCATCAAGCACACACCCTATCACCTTTTCTGCTAGTCAGCACATTTCTTTCTAAATATTTACAAGAAGCTGAATTCATTAAGTTTTATTCTACCAAGGTCAAACCCTCAGCTGACTGAACAATGAACTTCAGGGTGTCTGAATAGCCCTAGTGGGATTTTAAATGATCTCATTTTCATATGTTATTCTGTATAGCATGTGTGTGTAAAATACATATTTTATGACCGGATGGTTATGCAACAGCCTGGTGCTATTTAAAACAACAGTGTCAGGGTAATAAGCCACATGTGTAAAGTCCAGTTCATTTCAATTTTGTCCAAAAAGACAGCATGTCTGCTCATCCTTATACACACACACACACACACAGAAAAGAACACACAAGTAGATATTCTAGCCCCGTGGCCTTGTCCTACCCCACTCCCTTTTCATCACAGACACAAAGACACGTGGGCCATAATGCTTAGAAACCATGTGTTTGTTTTTATTAAGTATGCCTAGAAATCCCTATAACCTGCTCTAACCACAACTTTAATTACCACCCAAGCATCAGTGTTACGTAAAATTACAGAGGAAACACTGATGAGTGTTTGGACAGAGGATGAGTTCAGTATCCTCAACCCCCCTCCCTGTTCTCCTCTCAGTATGACGACAACTCATTTCACTTTACTGTTAACCAAACCTGCATGTGTTTGGGCTGTGAGAGGAAACCCAAAAGGAGAACACGTAAACTCCCTATGAAGTACAGATCATGTATATGTTTGCTGACAATTTTCAAATGCATAGAGTTCCATGTATTTTTTTTAAGTCCATTCCAGGCTTCCATTTCACCAACCGTGTGGGTTTTCATTCATGTCAGTGTGCTATGAAAATCTATTGGTAGACGCTTGAAACTTAACTGAGTTGTGTATTCTGACACAGAGGACAGCAAATCTTCATTAATTTTTAAAGTTAAATGCAGATTAAATTGAAAAGTCTGTATTGTCTGTATTGTATTCTTCCATCAAAGGCTGATTTTGCAACCCACAATGCGCCTGGCTTTGCATGATGGGCATTGTGCCTCAGTTACAACAAGCAGTCGTTTAGCCTGAGGATCAGAGCAGACAGTGTGACTGTAACACAATGGGGGTGAGGAGACAGCATCTGGATTTGTTCTTAGCACCAGATAGACTGGATTCTCCATTGACTTGTTTCCCCTGATGACAGCTTTTTACTGAGCTCCAAGGACGGAGCACTTCCACACTCAAAGGTGGTGACAGTCCTTTCTCTGGACTTTCTTTTGTCTCAGGCAGGTTTAAACCATTCATTACTGTGCTCTGCTTTTATCTATAACTCTTACTGTCATCCACTCCACTGCTGAGTGACTGACGGAGAGACACTTTTTGCTTAATTCTTACAATTTAAGATGAAAATATATTATAGACATTAAGCAGGTTTTATATTGGATTCATCTGTTTTGAAGGCCTCAGAATCATACTGTGCGTTTTCAGTAATGTGGGTTTGAGTCTTATCAGTCTTATCAACATGCTCTAACTCTTTCTCACCTTTCCCATCAATTTCACCTTGTTTAAAGCCTTTGATGCTCATTAAGTGATCCACACGAAGTTCCTTATTAGGTGTTAAACGTCATAAAAATGTCTTTCTCTTTATCTAATTTCTTAATAGTTGCCAGGGATGTAATTACGGATTGTTTACTTGATGCAGTCTCTCTGCAGTAAACAAACAAGTTGTTCAGTGCTTGGTTAAATGCTGAATCTCGTTAACATGCAATGAAATGCAGTATATACACGTAATTGAACTGATTTTAATAACTCAAGATCAGTCACCAGTAAAATTAGTAGAAAACTTTTCCCACATGAAAGTGTTCAGCAGATGTCTGTTCAGCAGACACACATGTTATTTGTTCACAGTGTATTTTTAGGCAACAACATTTTCTGACAGAGGTGCCCAAGGATCTGCATCAAATAAAAACACTTTTCAGATGTAGTTCCTTGAAACTTGTTACATACATCCCCCGCTCTCCACCTGTCTTTGGATTTGATTTAAGGATGTGAGATCAAACAGCTTGTTAAAATGAGTCAGTTCAGTTTTTCCTAATGGGTCTAATTAGTGCATATTAGTTGTGTGATATGTACCAGCAGGTTTGAATTTGGCAAAAGAAGGGGAAATTTACATCTTAATATTATAGATATAATTCATTTTAAATCTGTGTGGTTTCACTCTTAAAGGGATGCTTATCTGTCTTTAAACAAAGCAATTATTGTTAAACTGCACATGCACACATGCAAGCAGACATACACTCACACAGACGAGTGTGAGTGTTGAAACTTGTCCTGTCATTCTCTGTATGTACAGTATGTACGCATGAGTGAAAAGCTGTATAGTATATAAACAGATGATGAACATATCGACTGCAGGATATAGTTTATCAGATAGAATGAACCTGTTCAGACAAATCTGAACCACTGTCTGATTCCACTTTGACATCTCGAGAGAGGATTCAATGGTCCTTTTTGGATTATTTGCTAGTTTATGGTTTCAATCATCAAATTGCATGATTTCTTGCATTTGCATTTCCTGTCTTTTGTAATCAAAATACCTGCATCATTTCATAAAAAAAAGAAACAATTCTGTAAAAGTGAGTTACGGTAAGGAACCACGGCACCAAGTTGGATAAAGATATGTGGGGTGATGGCTCACCAAAGGCCCTGTGTCGGCAGTTTGCCTGATCTGTAGCAATTCCTGGTTAGTCTTTTGACATCACATCTCTCAGAGGATTATTGAAATGTGAGGATTTAATGGAGATCCATGACAGTAAAATTGATTTAATAGAGCAGAGATTTGTGGCTTTTACTTTCCCTTTATTGTAAAGTTGAAGTTTATTGGAGCAGCTGATAACAGCACAGCCCAGAAAATACGTCCAGCAGTTTGATAACTTTTCAAAAGGATTATTATTTGTAGATTCTTAACATTCAATTTCAATGTCATTTCATGATTACGCATCATGAAGTTGGTTCCACAGGATCATCTGGAGAGATTTATTGACAAAAGCGCTTAAAAAGTGAAATCCTTTACATTTATTATAGCAATATGCACAGGTTTACAAGTGAGGTACCACAGAAGTAATGGCAGAGTTATCTATACGTAACCAAGACGTCTAAAACACCTGGTAACACCTGGTCTCTTGCGCCTCAGCCCATCCACTAATGGAGGTTGGTGCTCCCAGAGTAAGACAGGATATAGACAGTTTAATGGGCAACGTTTGAACGACTGAATCCAAAGAAATACAGCACCCAATTCACTTCAGCAGTTTAATCAGGTGCAGGTGCAAATGACAAACATTTCAACACGTACTGCATTGGCATAGATATGAAAAAAATGGAATCACCTCATCCAGGTAGAGAACAGTCTTTTATTGCAATGGGAGGTAAATATCTAGATTTCTTTCAGCCTTGAAATCACCAAAATCATGCTTACTGCATCTTGTAAAAGATCTGTTGATGTATACAAATCCAAATTCACCTCAGTATCTGTCCAGACTCACAGGTGTAGTTACCTGTAGTCTCCAACTGTATATAAAGAGATATTTACAATTCTTTTTCCCATGAAGATGGTGTCGTGTCTTGACAGTGTGTTGACTGCTCACCCTGCATCTCATGTCTCTGTCTTTGCAGGGTCATCTCAGACAGCTGACCTTCCTGATGGACGACCCAGACGCCGCCCAGCAACACTGCAGCCACCACCCACCCCGCTGCAGTGAGACGGCCCCCAAACCTCCTCGCTCCCCACGCACCGACAGACTAGAGGTGAGCACAGATGAATGGAAAAGAAAAACACGGGATCAGGAAATTTCACATCATCTCCACAAGTGAAATTAACTTGTAGTATGGTTCCTTTGACTTATGTAAACAGCACGGCAAAGCAAAGTCTTTTGAAGCGCACGACCCAGACACTCAGACTCCTGCAGTTAATACCTTGACAGCAGAATGTGTTATATACTATGAACCATGATAAAAGATCATTAGAGGATTCAAAACTGCACTGTCTCGTGTGGTTTTGATCCAGTCTGATGACTTTAACAACTCTGGGTGTTTGGTTGCTCAACAGTTTAGCTCTGAGCTGTCTTTGTTTGTGGTTTTTTAAATTTAGAAATTTTCGCTTCTGTTTCCTCGCAGAATATTCTGCTGTCCTCAAATGACCTGGAGGACCTGCTGGGGGATCCCGAGGATGAGTCATTTTTGAGCCTTGGCAAAACTGTGAGTCGAATATTTTGGTCCCCAATGCTGAGAAACATTGCAGTGCTCTTAAAAGCTGTGTTGAAAATCCCCAGCTCATTAAGGTGTTAAAAACAAAACAAAAAACAAAAAAAAACAGGCAGTTGCATGGTTTCACAGCTGTGTCCCAAAGCTCTAGTTCAAGAGTGTGGGTATCTAACCAGTCGTCATGGTGATTATATCCAGCTGTGGACAGGCAGGCAGCTACAGTCATGTATACTAACCACTGGTCTGGTTTCACCAGCTTTGTGTTTTTTCATCGGTCTCTGTCTGTAAAACCACCAGTCCAGTGTCTGTCATTAATTAGCGCTGTGGTGCTGAGCCTCAGGCGTCAGAGGCCCCAACCGGCAGCCCCGCCTCTTATCCTTGGCTGACTGGCCCATTTTGCTTGTGCTTTTGAGTGTATACATATATATATATATATGTGTGTGCGTGTGTGTGTGAGTGCGAGTGTGAGTCCTGTGAGACGCCTGTGTACCTGACCTGTCTGCTTTGTGGCCCATCAGTCTGTGTCTGCTCACTGGTCTTTGTTGTGGCTTGCACAAGGGTTCATGTGGGTGTTGAAGCTGAAAACCTGCTTTGATTAATTATAGGTAGGGGTCTTTTGATTTTTACCAAAAACATCTGGAAATATATATATTTTAAATAAATTAAGAAATAGAGGAAAAATATGGAAACAATAAAAAAAACTAACAACTTACTTTTTGGTTCACTGTGTATTCTGCTTATCTTTTATTTTCATGTTCCTTAAATAGAATCAGAACCACTGAGTAATCTCTGTGTCAGAAAACCTGTAATCTATGGTGATCATCAGTGTCTTTTTTAATTCCATAGTTGCTTCCTTTAATGTTTGGAGGCATGTGAGACAAAAAATCAGGGTAAAAATTGGTTAAAAAGGTCAAAAAAGTCTAAGTGTTTTTCTGTGATAATCAGTATAGAGCTGCAACAATTACAGGATTAATCAAAGTTGACTGACTGGAAAGTAATCATTAGGAACAAAGCAAAAATACCAAACATTTGCTGCTTCTTAAATGGAAAGATGTTATGCTTTTCTTTGTCATACATGATAGTAAATTAATTGTCTTTGGGTATGGACTGTTGTTGGTTGGACAAAAGACATCTGAAGGCGTCACCTTGGGGTGTGGGAAATTATGAAGGGCATTGTTATCTTATTGACAAAATGACTCATCAACTAATCAAGAAGATAAACATCAAGTTAATCAATAATGAAAATAATCATTAGTTGCAACCTTAAATCAGTGTAAAATTAAAACAATCAGCCTTAGAGCAAAAGGATACCACAAGTGAGGAGCTGGGTAGAGCTGCTGGCTCCGAATCCCTCATGAGGAGCATGATAGGAAAGCCAGTCACAATATATGGTGAACCTACACATCAACAGTCACTTAATTCTGTTTGTTTCTGCCATTAAAGATAAAATAAAATGGGTTCTTCTGAAAACTACTTCATGGCAAACATTGGATCTTCAGTGGAGACCTCTTGATTCATCAGTGGGTGCCACTTAGTCCAACTAAAGCTGGGCTGACACTGGATGGATTTAGCCAAATTTCAACCCTCAAGTGGACACCCTGTCTAATTTTACAATCAGGCCCCAGGGAGACTGTGATGCCTGATTATTCACCAAAGTGATCACCAATCAGCGAGTGGGTGATGGAAAATTTTATTTTCCTGTCTTAATTTGAGCAGCTCCACATTACAATTTGTCACATGGTTGCTGTCAAAAGATCCATTATAAACTGTAACAAACTGGTTTTAGTATTATTGGAGTCATAATTTTCATGTTGTAGCTGACTGTAGTGTTGATTAACCTTGTGCTGTAATAGAAAAACAACTGGTCTAAGCTCCAAAGACAGACATATTGTTAACATTGTTCTTTTTACTTTGTGTTCAAAGTAAAATCACACAACATGATGCTGCTTTTGTCTTCTTTGAATTCTGTTTTGAAGACACAGCCGTCTTGTTTTAACAGAAGAATAGAAGAATTTAAAAGTTTATTGGAATTATCCATGGATAAAACCAATCAAGTGTTCAGTGTTTACATCCTGTATGAGTACCCATGTTGTTAATGATCAGTTGATCAGTACAGTGTGAGTACACAAGTCATGTATGTGTTTAACAGTGTCTGCTCAGCTCAGTCAAGTTGTATTATTGTCACCTTCCTGCTTGTTCTGTCAAATCAAATTGTCTTTCTCTCCATAACTGAGTCCATTGGTTTCCACTCTCAATATTTATTATCTTACCTGAATATCCTGTGTCAAAAGTAAATATCTCAAAAATTAAGGAAGTCGTGACAACATTTCATTTGACATTTAAAACGTACTGCTTGTTGCTGATGATGAATATTTTAAACTGATTAGTGCATATAAATTCGCAATGAGCTAGCTTGTACATTTAGACATCCATTTTGTTATGACTACACACACACACTGTAGTTTAATACCTCAGACCAAACAAAACATAGTCCCTCATATACATACAATTGTTTACACTGGCACTAAACCGTGTTTCTGGAATCCGCACGTTTAAAATGTAAACACCGGCAAACCCATATGCTCGGACATGAAGGAAAAGTGAAGCTGGTTTGAATTTACATTTTCGTGTCCATAGAAAAATGTCTGAAATAATCAGCGAGGGTCTGGTTCTCTTTACAGCATACAGTAGTGTGCAGCCAGAGTAGTGACTACAATCCTGACTATAAAACATAGCAGACCGTGCTGTGCCATGCCAGCCCCGCCAGGCACAGAGGTTCTCCATCAGGATGGCATTGGGATGCTTTCGTGATGATGTAGACGACAGAGACCTCTCCTGCTGTTTTGTGTTGAGTGTTGTTTGCAGGAACAAGCTGCAGCAGATTTGATTTTTTAGTTGGTGAAATCTTCCTCAGCTGGCTGCATCTCTTTCTCATTATCTGTCATTCTCCATTCATCTGTTTCTGTTTTTCAGATTTTTTTGTTGTGTCTGAATCTGTCTCCTCTGGCAGTCTGTCTGTCTCTGTGTCTGTCTGTCTCTTTATGTTAACACGTCTCTGTGTCCCTGTATCTCTGGCTCTGTGCTCCTCTGCTGTGTCCAAGAATCAATCATTTATCAATCAATCTGTGTGCTGGTACTGCATTTAACACCATCCCCTTTTGAATGTGGCCCACCTGAATTAAAACAAATTATTTTTGAATGAAGAATCACAATATTCATACAAAACCAAAATGTAAAATCGACATTTCACCTGTACATGGGGAGTTACATAACTGAGTATTTCCAGTAACTTCTAAGAGTCCATGCTTGTTACCTTGCAACTGGTCCTGGCCAAGAAGTAGTCTGGTACATAACCCGCTGTTTTTGTTCTGTAGAACGAGATATAACGTGTCTTCAATGAGCTTTGGAGGTGTTGGTCGGAGGATTTTGTTACATTTGGACAAAGCCAGCTGCTTACCCTCGTTTTCAGGCTTTATGCTAAGCTAAGCTAACTTTCTCCTGTCTCCAGCTACATGCATACATTCACCTTAAAAACACAGTGGTGTCAGTCTTCTCATCTAAATGAAGACGTCACCTTGTGACATTCTATGAACTAAACGACTAATGGACTGATCAAACAGGCAAGTTGCAAAGTGCAGCTCTGGTTTATCATATAGGAAATAGTGAATGAATGGATGAATTAGGGAGTGATTTTGGACACGGCCTGTTTCTCATTAAATCCACACACAGCACTTCATTAACAAGATCTATTTCTCTTCTGCTAAGGTCTGCTGCTGTTGTCTTTGAGGCGTAACATTTTTAACTGTGGGGCCTCGTTGTTGGGGTTTCCTGACTTTGATGCATGTCCTGTCTGGGGCCAACAGCTCCCTTGACAGGTGCTCTCTTTGGAGACGTGGCACTTGACCAGTTAATCTACAGTTCCTTCAATGTGTACGGAGATGTTAAACACTCCTGGAGGTCAGGGACCTTAGCTAAATATGTGATTACAAAGCCAGAGCTGAGGATGTTGACGGTTTTGAACCCTCATGTTCAACACGTTCTATATTAGTCAGAATTACTTTCTTTTGTAAATTGTAGTATTTATGTGTATCTTTTTACTTTGCTGCTTTTTGTTGATTCATATCATTGTAAATTGAATCACTTAAGATCTCTGACATTTGATGAAACAAAACATGTAAGTAATCAGTTTGCTCACTGGCAACTCTTGATGGCCAGTTATTATTTTATAGAATAAACGATTTATAAAATAATTGGAAAAATCATTTTACAGATAAATTGCAGTTCCACTTAAATGCTCGACAGTGATCAGAATTGTTCGTTCTTGATCAGAAATGTGGAGTTTCTTTGTGTATGTAGAATATATGTGTGTCAGAAAGAGAGGGAGAGACTGAGCATGACAGAGCTGTTTGTTTTTCTACATCGAACGTCACCACAAGACTGAATCCAGTCCATCAGAGGGCTCTCAGTTTTATAAATGGTTTTATTCACTTGTTCCCTAAAGCTCCATCTGTCAGAGAGAGAAGCAGATGCACACACGCCTGTGGTCTTAATACTGTCTGTTCCATGTCCTATCACAACCAAGAGTTTCCACTTGCGTCACTAGAGAGCCCTCTTTCATAAAACTTGTCAAACAATAGCTTTTAACTGGCAAGCTGAGACAAAAACAAAGAGGCGGAAGAAAATGATCCATTATTTCTATACTTTTCCATGACTCTGTCAATCCACCATGGTTCAGAAAGTATTTTAAGTCTGGCAACAGTTTCTTATGAAATGACATAGGTGGAATTGTTATGTCTGAGCAAAGTTTAATCGTTAAAATGGTTGAGTATTGCTGATTAATAAACGACCCATTGGATCTAAAGTCTTTACCAAACAGACGATGCTCCAGATCATTACCTTGAACATGCATTAATCGTTGGCTTACTTACACATCACGCAAACACATTAGGTTCATTTGAAGTCACGCTCTTCTCTCACTGCTTTACTCTCACTTTCTGGCCATGCTGCGTTCTTGGCCAGAGGCAGCAGCTGGCCAAAGCTGAGGTCAAAGGTCAGGTCCAGGTCAGAGTCATCCAGCTGGGTTGTATAGAGAGTTAGACGGGCAGGTTACCCTGCATTCACCTCTCGCCCAGATTGTGAGGGAAAGATGTGCTGCTCCTACAAAGCTATCATTACGAATGTCATGACTGATCATCCGCTTGTCAGTAGAGCTGAGTCAGTGCAAACTGTACACTGGTGTGTGGATGAGAAGTTGATATCATTCCTTAACTGTCAGAGCGATTACATTGTTTGCCAAAAACAACATCACAGTCCTTTATGGAACTCAATACTGCTCTTTTAATTCTTCTCTTGTTCTCCTCTAAATGGTGCCCTGTAGAAAGACGAGGTTGCTTAACAGTCAAATTTGCCAGGTTTCCTAGCAACAAAGACTGATGGAAGCAGGTAGATGTCCTGACGGACCTCCTCAAATTACAGACTGAAGACTTAATATCTGCTGAGGCTGGCCAGAAAAGCTTGAGTAGAATATTTTAACTGTGCAAAATGGACGTCCTGCTGGGGTTGGCTATAAGATGATGCATCTGGTGAAGGAATAGGTGGAGTTTTCTCCTCCTGTGTCTGCAGAGCTCTGTGATTAGTGGATGTCATCCTTTATGACCATGAAAGGCAGAGAAAAGTCAATAAAGAACATCTTTTTCTATGGATCTCCCTCTCTTTGTAAAAGTATATAAAGTGCATGAATAATATATAGTTTACATGGATTGTAAACTATTGTAAATCCACACATTGTAGCCCTGTGTGTTACAGCTCTGTAAAAGAGTTAAGTAAGCTATTTTTAAAAGGTCAAAACCAATCAAATAATTGTCTCAAGAAACACTCTGAGGTCTGTTCACGCTGGGAGTTGCTCAACCAAACTGTTGGCATCGCAAGAAGATGACACACTGCAACGCGAACATGTCAGAGCAGCAAAAGAAAGCAGTCAGCAGAATACAGAGCTCTCATTTCCCAAGACAGTGTAATGAGAAAAGTCTAATATTAAAACAATCCCCTAAAATCCATGTTTTGGGATGGATTCTTGGGATGGTCTTTTCTGGGGTTTTCTGAGTTGCATTACGCATCAAAGAGCAAATAATGGGTTTACAAGAGTATGAATGAAGGACGAGGAAGCATGCTTTGTGTTTGCTGTAAAAAAGTGAAAGAGCCTTTGTTTTTTAAAAAACAGGATGGTTCTGCACACTGTTGAGCTTTCCTTTTATTAGCATTACCATAGATGAGCAGTAACTTCTCATCTGCCTGGCAAGGTTTATCACTGCTTCCAATATAAAATAAAGTAATTACAGACAAGCCAGGAGGCCCTCAAATCATGGAGTACAAGAGGAAGTGGGTTGTTGAAAGAGGTGATGCTTGGATGAAAGAGAAGGAGGATGAGATCAAAGATTTGGAAAGAATGGATGGAAACTATGGAAAGGAGGAATTCTTGTCTGGTTGTTTCTTTCTTTTGTCACTAATCACCGCAGGACCAATTCTCAATGTGAGAAGTTCCAGCATGCTCAAACTAATAATTTTCCTCTCCCAAACTATCATTTAGTATGAGGTATCTATGCTGTGCAGATAAATCAGACGTGGTTAAATGCTAGGTGATGGAAAGTTGTCACAAGACTGCTGCATCAGCAACATGCAGCCGCTCTCCTCTCTGTCTTCCCAGTGCTATACCGCTCCACAAGGACTGAAATCCTTACGCTCCAGGCCCTGACTCTTAAAGTTAGTACATTTCCAGTGCACACGGCAGAGCACTCTGGAAGAGATTATGTGGCGGGGAGGACGTCAATGTGCTGGGAAGTTGTTTACAATTAAAAAAAGGGAACACTGATTTCCCTCTGCACATCTGCCCTGCAGTTTTAAAGCAGTTCTGTTCACCCTGACTCAACCTCCCTCTGCTCTCATTCATTTATATTGCTGTTTATGCTAGACCACCTCTCCTTTTGTTCCTAATAGACATGAAGAAACACTTCCTGTGACACAGAGCTGCCCCATTGATCTTGACTTTTCATGCAGAGGAGGTCTCCTCTATGTTGGCCCAATGGTGTAAATCAAGCCAGCGGTGAATATTTTCCCCTCAAATGTTCTCTCAACTGCGGTTATTTCGCTGAGTTTGGTTTATTTCACTGTGGCTTTCCTCTCCTCTAATTCCCCACCAGAGATTTTTGTTTTTCTTCTGGTGTGCAGGCTCCCCTCAACCAAAATCTGTCCATGTGTGAAAGCAGTGGGGATTCCCTCACATCATCCCTGTCCCTGTTTTCATTTGTTCTGCTCCCCCTCAGTTGGGAGGAGCAGTTACTCACCAGGGCAGATTTTAGTTGCCCATGATGTTGCAGTTAGCGTTGTGCCAATAGCTTGGTGTGATCAGATGTTCACTCTCACCCTCAATCTAGTTTGGTTAGCTAACTGCTGACAAATTGGATGCTGAGGATTTAATGTGTTTAGAACATTGGATTCAGACTTTTTTGTGGATGAAATAATATTTATTATCTAAAAGACTATGGGTTGTTTTGAAGTTTAAATTGTCCCAGATTTTACTTTACAGTTGTCTCTGTCAGTTTTAATTTCTCTGTTAGTTCCCTCTTTCTCACTGTTCACAGAGGCTACCCTCAGGGCTAATGGGCAGGGCTATATCTCCTACCAGATTAGGTGTATTGTTTGCACAAGATGTATGCCTTGTAAAAGTGGAAGGGTGTGTGTGTGTGTACCCGGTAGGTGTGTGGGTGTGTCTGCTAGGAGCTGGATCAGCCTCCTGTGCAGAGGTCTGCTTGTGGGTACAATGTGAGCAGAGCTGAATTGTGGACAGACGGAGTGTCTCCTGCAGTCATGCTCTACCATGGTGGATGGTACTTGCTCCTGGGATGTCTTCTGTTGGATTTAGATGGATTGCATGTGAAAGGTCAAAGGCGACAGAATGTAAAGGTATTGGCTGTTGTAACTCCATACGCACTCTGATTTTCCCTTCTCTTTGGATTGTTCTGCACTGCTCTGCACCTTGTGTGTAATACTCTGCAGACCATGTCAGTGCACATAGTGTGGTGGTACTTTTGTTAATTTTACTGGGCGTGGATGTAAATGTTTTTTCAGCATGGACAATATCTGTGTGATTGTCTTAACACACATTTTGTCTCTTGAAGATTTGACTTTGATTTGGCTTAAAGCAGGTTGCACCTGCTGTTGTTTTCAGTGTAGAATCAACCTGCACAATGTCCTGTAGGTGATGTCATGGCCAGGGGTGTCAAAATTATTGGTATTAATCCATTAGATCACTTTGAAGTGTTATTTTGCTGGAATTCAAATGTGTGTTATGTTTCTCTAGAGGCATGCCTCTGCAGATCAGGTGAGTTTAAAGTCTTTGCAAAAAATCTTCTTCTTACGCTGATCAAACCATTTCATTTCACAAAGCTTGAGATAAAACTGTTTTGGAGACATTGTTGAGATACACGGGTTTGACAGGACTTTGATTACATTATTGTAGGTTGTTGGAAATAATGTCTACATGCATGTTGAATGTGTTAGCCCATTTGTGATGCACAATTAGCTAGTGCACCAGTAGGGCTGCACGAAAAAATCATATTGCGATTATTTTCGCAGATATTATGATGATAATGATGATGGGATTTTTGTTGGGTCTTGTACCAAACAAACATGTTCCCTTACATCTGGAGAATATGATTTGTAGGCTGGGGCATCTCTGTAGCACCAACATGCTTATGGTGCTAATGGTGCTAACAATGCACAACAATGCTGTGACGCATTTTACCATGATCAAAAAAATTGCAGCTCCTGCAATTTGGATATTGCACTTGGCCATATTGTGATTTTGATTATATTTCGATTAATTGTGCAGCTCTACTCACCAGCAGTTAGCAACAGTTGTTATTTGTGTGACTGCAAATTTTTAGACACTGTTAGAATAATATCTGCACATTTAGCTGTGGTGTAGCCCGGTTTGTCATTTATTACCAGTTGGGTACCAGGTTGATTTAAGGAGATATAGCTAACTTTATCAGTAATTCCAGGATATAACATCATCGTCAGGTGGGTAGGATCAAAAACTGTGAAGGAACCAAAGAATCTTGCGCACTGTCAACCACTTTCACTGACTTTATGAACAATATTTCTGCCCTCAGACCTTTATCATATAAAATTCTTTGAATCATTGACCTCATACTGCAGTGCTGCTGACATCCCCTGATTGGTGGACACCTTACAGTAGACAGATGCAACCCTCTGGATCAAGGCTTGCCAATTGATTTTTTGGCTTCAGTGGAAACTGGTGTGAAAATGAGAAGCCTGCAGAGGCAGAACAAGCTGTTACTGCAGTAGCTAGCTAGAAGCTGCAGAACAATGTCAAGCGCCCCCCCCCCCCTCTCACACTTCATGATCATACTATATATCCCAGGACCACCACTGGTGATTTGGTGGGCGCTTTGATCCCAACCAATAGTGGCTTTTCTAACATGGGTGGTCCTGCTGGGAATACAATCCCCAACCATGGCGGTGTTAATACCACGCTCAGCCTCCTTAGCTACCCAACAACACTGAGTCACAATAGAGAATCACATGCTCACTCGTGTGCACATGACAGTGCTGATGAACACACACACACATAAAGACATGCATGCTTATAGTTCCTTGCTTTATAGTCTGCCTTGTCCACATCACTTCAGACAGTGCAAGCTTTGTTGGAATTCATAGGTAGACACACACACACACACACACACACACACACACACACACACACACACACACACACACACACACACACACACACAAACACACACAACTTCATC